>NC_091829.1:12455305-12765458 GCF_038994185.2 Dermacentor albipictus
GTGCACTGTTTGTAAAGCACTCGACTGGACTCGAGGTTTTAAGGAAACCACTGCTGGGTGATAACTGTGTCGTAAGTATACCTCCTTTCTGACCCTGCGACCCTTTTTGATCACCCTTTTTGATCATTCTTTCTCGACCACGCTGCACTGTGCGGAACAGCAGGCTAGATCATACAAGCTGAAGCCGACATATATGTTGTGTTCGCGTCATAAGTATGTCTGTCTGTCAGAACGCTGCACGTATTTCCATAGATCGAACCCAAAAGTGCACACAGAGGTGCGGAATGCGCAGGGAAAGAGAGAGAGAGAGCGAAGAAAAAAACTAGAAAGTAACGGCCATTAAAAAAAAATGAGTGCCGTGGATCGAGGAGGCTGAAGCGATACGGCGTTAGGTGAACAGAAAAAAAAAACAGAAAAGAAAGAAAGAAAGGAAGGAAGGAAGGAAGGAAGGAAGGATGCGAGCAGCGGCACGGACGACAGCGGTGTTCCGAGAGAGCGCGATGGCGGTAGCCTCCAAGCGGCGAGAGCAGCGCCACCGCTGTTCAGGGGAGGGCACGCGGGATGCGGCGGCCTCGCGAAGCAGCTCTTCTACCCCGCGAAGGACAACGGTGTTTGGGGGTTGGCACCCAAGAGAATCGGCGCTCCGCCCGCTCGTGGGTCGGCGCCTACGGCTCGACGGGAGTCAAAGCAAAAGGAAGAAATAAGAAATACACGCCCACAGGGGGGATCACATAAACGTGATGTGCCATACGGAGGCTCCTTGAGCCTGTAGTGGTTAAAGCTTTTAGAGGGGGGAGGAGGAAGATGGAAAGATAGAAGAAAACAGAGGTAGACAAGCTCGCTTACAACTAATCAGTGTTTATAATTTTAACGTTAGGATGGATAGTTGGGCGTGTTGGTTAAGCATGATCCGAAGTGAAGGCGCTAAAACGAGGATTGATTTTAACGGTATCACGCCACACTTGAGCCAACAGGTAGGAGAACAGTCACGTTCTGAGATCAATTTCGGCTTACCAAGGAATCTCTAACATGCACCGAAATCCATGTACACTGGCCCTGTCATTGTTTCCGCCTCTCTCCTTCTCTCTAAAATTCCTTACCCCACGCAGAGTAGCATGTCAGCGATGTCTATGCGCTGGCTAAAATCGCTGCCTTTCATTAAAGGGCTCTCTCTCTCTCCCTCTATCTCGTAACCGCGTCAACACAGCCGCTCGACCAAAACGTATAGTGCGTTTTAAGCCAAGGAACTGAACGTCCGCGTGTGCTTTCCAACCAGGGGCAGCAGCAGAGCTTTGCACGTACTGACTCTGAGCTCCACCGACTCCTTTCGGGGACGTACAAATGAAGTAGTTACCTTTAGATCTACAGCACATATCACCGATTTCTGGAGTACGGACGTGCGATACAAACGAGTTGAGGTGGAATTCTTTCTGCGGGCTTTCTTTGTAAACTTACAAGCGTGCGGCCGTGCTAATAACCACCGCAACTAGGCTGCCAAGTACTGGCACGTCAGCTTCTAGTCTTGCATCTGATGGGACTGTCACTAAAATGGGATTCGGCGGTTGAGCTTTTTGACGCACCTCGATTCTCGGGGTAATAAACACGCGCACACGGAGAGAGAAAGCGGGGAGGTAGTGCGCACGCGAAGAAACGAGTGAATTGCGATACCACAGGAAAGGAGGAAGGGGGGGACGGGGCGATCGCGCATAGTTTCCAGTTTGGTCCCTTCACAGGACCACGCCGGCGGAAGCAGACGGCGTCAGAGGCAAATTTCTCCCCCCCACACTCCACTTCGGGAGACTTTCCCGTCCGCTACCAAGGCCGACGAGGAGGAAGCTTCTCCAGAGTCGGGCGGTTGCGTAGTTTTGTGAGGCCCTTTTATCTGCGTACTGCCGTGTTCCCCGAGGCCTCCTTCACGCAAGGGGTGGTGGGAGCTGGGGAAGCCTGGATGGATGGATGGATGTTATGAGCGTCCCCTTTGGAACGGGATGGTGGCTTGCGCCACCAAGCTCTTGCTATTGTACTGCCTAATATCCTACCTAGGTTAACCAATGAAAAAAAAAAACACTATGAACTACCACGTCCAAATTTTCTGATACCCTATTGCGAACTGTGCTTTTGTACGTCTCCGTCCTTTGTCGTTTCCCTACTTTTCTTCCACCAATCCTCCAATCGCCTCTTACTGATGTCTATTGCGGACCTGTTTGCTTTACCACTGCTCCCGCTGAACCCAAGGGCTTCAAGGAGGCCAGTGGTGCCTAAATGCCTACAGGGTACCTTCAGCGCCACGTTTGGCATCGAGCCGCTCCAGGGAGGAAGCCGAGGAAAGCGCGCCGCAGCACCTTGCGGGGGACGACGGCGCAGGAGAAACCGAAGGGCTGGCAGGCGGTGGTGACGTGCGCATTTCGAGCAGCGAGCGCGCGAGGAGCTCGGCTCGGCCTCCCGCTAATGCCGCGAAGGAAAACTTGTTTCGGTCGCGGAACGTCGGCGGTTTACTTCGGATAGTTACAGAAATTTAGGGACCCCAACTTTTGGGACGTTGCTGTCGTCAGAGGGTGCGAAAGAACGCGAACAGGTAACAGGAGAACAGAGGTGACTGTTCTCCTACCAAAGTCTCTGACTTTGGGACCCTTGTCTGTATAACATATTTTGTAACAAATTGTTATGAACGAATAATAAACAAACTGAAACTGAAAGGGTGTACGAGGGGAAAAAAACGACATTTTCTGCTATGTCCGTCCTTTCTTGCTTTTTTTTTGCGTTCTTTTGTTTTCTGAGCTCAATGAACAAGCTTTGCAAACAGCGCATATATCTTGTCGAGTGCAAGGCGATCCAAGCGCAGTACGGGTACCGAGGATGTGCGGTGCCGCTGACGTTTTTGGCCGGCGTCAAAGTTTACAGAGCGCAGGAGTCGAGGAAAACTTGAATATTTCCGCAGCCTGGTATCGGCTTCCCAGTGCGCATTAGTATATATGCGAGCTAAATATATGGTTGTACAGTTTTATCCGATATGGTCACAAATTGTTCAGAGATTCAACGTTGTATTTCACATCCGGCGTTGTGCAAACTTTTGATGCCAACTGTAAAGCAATAACGCAGCGCGTATAGGAGTGCTGAGGGAAGCGAAACGTAGTGTGGGGGCAGCACAATCGCTGCCAATTACAGTGATTTCGCTTGTCCTTGCGTCCGTGGCGTAATGGTTTCAATATCCGGCTTCTGCGCTAGAGGCCCCATGTTCAAACCCTGCCACCGGACAACCTTAAATATGTCTATTTAATTAGCTCTAACGCAGTAATCTCTTGAAAATGATCACCTTGCAAAGCCAATAAGCCACTTTAAAGCCCGAAGTTTAGGCAAATCCACGGACTACCACCCATCGTTCCCAAGCTGGCTGAACCACCTTATACTTGGAGCTGCCGTGGATTCTGCGGCCACAGTTCCCTCAAGTAATGGTATGAAACTCCATGCAGTTAAGGATTAACCGGAGTGATGAGACCAGGATGCCTGTAGGCCTACGATAAGTAACACTGTAACGAACAGTTCAAGGAGCTCAGAGACAACTGTTTATTGTGGGCCAACCTCTGTCCGGCAAGCAAATAGAAAGATGACTGCAGCGTTCCAAAACAAGAGCTCAAGAACGCATTCTCCTTTCGAGCGGCGCTTCGCCTCTTCTTCTAGTATTCTCCGACAACGGTCACATATGGTGCGAGTGCGTGCGGCGAATGCACGTGCCATTGTGCCTTTCTCACCAACACGCCGTTGTCATCTTGGAGGGTGTACGAACGTGCGCGCGTTGTTTAAAGATGGTTTCTGTTTTGTATCAATATTGCACCTTATCCGGTGTGTTACCTCACTTTGTCTAACTGTAGAAACGGCAGAACGAGTCACGAAAACTCAAATTTCTTTTATCGAGCAGAAGCCGGCGATACAACAGTTGCCAATATTTTCTAAATGCCATGGAACTCGCCGCAGTGGTGGTTTCGACGGCAATGACGTTGCGCTTCCAAGCACAAGGTCGCGGGTTCGATTCCGGCCGCATTTCGACGGGGGCGGAATGCATAAACACTCGCGTATCGTGCTTTGGGTTTGCATTAACGAGCCTCCAGGCGGTCAAAATTAATCCGCAACCCTCCACCACTGCGCGACTCATGAACAACTGCGCTGTTTCTGGACGTTAAACTCGACAATTTCATCCAAATAAATCACATCGACTGACGCGTGACAGGCAAAAGCGGAGATCGCCGGGAGAAAGGCTTCGTCCTGCAGTGAATGCAACACGGTTATGATGGCGGTGACGTAGGCAAGCAGACAGATGTCACCGAGACAGACACGCACGTAGGGAACATAGCACGAGCTACGCAAAAAAAGAATGAGAAAACAGAGGAAAGAAAGTCGCACTGTGGGCCGCGGTTACGTAGCGGCGTCAGTCCCGTACGCGTAGGGGGGTTGACGGCGACGCCCCCTCTTCGATAGGTGAGGAGGAGGCGGCCGCAGCAGCAAGCAACAGCGGGGCATTCCTACCAAATTGAGCGGTCCGCAGTTTGCCCAGCAGAGGTCGGCCGGTCGCCACAGTGCGCGCATGCGGCGGATACTCCCTTCCTCGTCTTCCTCCCTTACTACTACTACCTGCGCGAGGAGAAACAAGAGCTGGCCCGCCCTGTCTCTCTCTCTCCCCTCTTCTTCCTCTCTGCAGCGTGGACACCGGTCCACACCGAGCTAGCTGCCGGTCCCAATGCCAAGACGGGAAACGCGCGCGCTCACTGAGCAGAAAAGAAGAGAAAACGGGAGCAAATATCTTGAGAAAGAAATGGAGACGGCGATAGAAAGAGGAACGATGCTCGCGCCCCGAGGGGAGAGGGAGAAAGCGCCCGGAGCTCCAGCAGCATCGCAGACGCAGAAAGAGAGCATCGAGATCGGCGTCCGACGCCGCGGCAGAATCGGGCGGTGGCAGGGGGGGCAACTACGAAAGAGAAACCGGTTTCCATACCTACGCACACACACACACACATGCACCGGTCAACGCGTTGCGTTGCAGCCAGTGGGAGAACCAGAGGACCAAAATAGGAAAGACAAAAAAAAAAGAGTAAACCAGGGAGGGGGGAGCTCTCCTGGTCGCCGACCGCCGCGTCCGAGGAAAGAGAAGCCGAACTTGTGCAGTCCAGAAGTTGAGGGGGAGGTCTCCCTCCTCATTCATCCTTTCTTCTTCGAGTTCCCTCCTTTTGGTTGTTAGTTCGCCGTTTCGGGCACGCGATCGTCGTACAGCCGGGCAGTTCGCGCGATGCCCTTCTACTTCTTCGCGCCGGCGGCGGCAAGAGAGGAGGCGTGGTGGTCCCGGAGGCGGAGGAGGGCAGGTGGGCCGTCCGGTCGGTCGCAGGGGTCGAGTTCGCAGGCGATGATCGGATGCTGATAGCCCTTCTTTTGCGCCCCGATCGCGACGCCTTCCTTCGTCGTCTCTTTTGCCCCCCCCCCCCCCCCCCCCCTCTCTTTCAAGTTCTTCTGCTTCTTCGGGCCATCGTTCGCTCGCTGACGAAGACTGCGTTGACCACGACAAAGGGCGAAAGAGCGCGAGCGTGCGTGGCTTTAGCTTTCTGTTTGTCGGCCACGTGCTCGAGCTCCATTCGCGGAGGCATCGTATCCTCCGCGATAGCTCCCCGGCAATCATTATTGCATGTTGTCATGACGATACTATCAAGATAACAATCGTCATCAGCTTATTTCATGTCCGCTACGGGAACGAAGGCATCTCCCAGCGTCCTTCAATTGCATTTGTCTCGTTTAAACAAAATCTAACAAATTCCCGGACACTTACGAATCGCATCACAGCAGATCATTCTCAGCCGGCGAGCCCATTTCTTGCTAAACAAAACTTTAAAGATGTGGCACCTACCTATCATGGTCTGCAATCCTATCGTATTTGCAGACCATGATAGATTGGTGCCATATTTTTGACGCCCGAGTATGCGCACGCAAATAATCTTTAAAAAATGCCTTTAATCTTTCCTTGATTATCTTTGACGCCTGAGGGTGCGCAGGTATTTAAATATGAAGTATATGTTCTGAAATCAAATAGCTGCGAGTGCAGCGAGTGTCGTCTTTTCTTGTGTGTCTTCACTGTGTCCGTGTCAGTGCGCTGCTTCACCAGCAAGTATGATGATTAATCACCAACTAGCCCCACTTTCCACATTACTGAGACGAAATACTTTCAGCATTACTAAACATTATTTTAAAGAGCGCTGTTCTAAACATACAATAAAACGAAGATTACATTACAAATCAAACATGCCACTCTCAAGGACATGAAGGAAGGACGAATCAAATAGAAAGGCTAAGTACTCATACGTATATAATACAATGGCTAAACACACACACATACACACACACAAAAAGATTCTTTTTAAATTTTTATTGCATGAATAAACTGATTATGTATTTCTTTGTTAAAGTTGTGATGTCAATATTGAGTGTGTCATAGTGATCTAATGTTGGTGGCAATGCATGCTGAATTCTCAGTCGGCCGTACTATGTGAACGAAAAACGAACGCGCCGTGGTTTGTTGACACCGAAAAGGATATGTTGTCGGGGTGTACCCGAGTCGTGCAACATCAACAAAAGCATGTAATCCGCCCTGAAGTGCTTTCTTATAGGGGCAGAATAGAGTGTAAGTGTACAACTCTTGAACTAACGCGCGGACTGCCCTTTTTTGTGCTAAATCTAGTTTGTGTAGATTCTCAGCTGTAGTGTTACCCCAAACTAGCAGACAACAACACAAATAAGAACTGAACAGGGCATCATAAAGCAATCTTCCTATTGCCACCCGGAGATCTTGTCGGTATCCATTCATTATGCTCACTGTTTTGCTTAATTTAATCAATAATGACAGAACGTGCTGGTTCCAGGACATATGTACAGTAAATATATTGCCAAGTGTTTTTACACATTTTTTTTTTTCAATTTAGACGTTCTACGGGTTAAGCATAATGGATTCAGGTACCTTAGCCAATGTTCCTAACGCACGAAACAACACGCACTTTGATTTGGATTCGTTCAGTGTCAAACAATTTGTCTTGCACCATTCGTTAAGAAGAAAATGCATCTGCCTCAATAGTTACGAGCACTAGATCCTTTCTCGCAAAAAGAAAACACACACAAAGTAATCATCTCCGTAGATAACAAATGTGCAAGTTTTATTTATTTGTACTATATCACTGATGTAAAATAGCAAAAGGATAGGCCCCAACACACTTCCCTGTGGCACTCCTGACACCATCTTTATTATGCGCGATTTGTATCTGCAGTAGATTGCGATCGACCGGTAATGCATGAACGAATTAATTCCTGCACTACTCCTCTAAATCGAGGCTGCACAGTTGGGTTGTGAGGGACGTCATAGTGAAAAGCGCCATATTAAATTCGATAATCTGGGGTCCTTAAACGCGCACCTATACATAGGTGTACAAACGATTCTTTTTTTTTTTTCTTATGGCAAACTGTGTCGATTCGGTGCCTACCAGCTATGGCGCATTCATTCATTCATTCATTCTAATCTCATTGCAAGCAAAACAGCTTTGCAAGGAGAGGTCGCCTTGCCTTATAAGGCCCCGGAAATGTAGAGAGCTCAGGAAAGCCGCGAATCCAACCGACTGCGCTGTTACACCTGCACCTGTTTTCTCTCTGTTGCACTCTTTCATTAATGAGTACAGATTCCTACTGTCATTGTTCTCATTTTTATCATCTTAAATTAAATTATGGGGTTTTACGTGCCAAAATCACGATCTGATTACAAGGCACGCCGTAGTGAGGGGCTCCGAAATAACTTGGACCACCTAGGGTTCCTTAACGTGCACCTAAATCTAAGCACACGGGTGTTTTCGCATTTCGCCCCCCATTGAAATGCGGCAGCCATGGACGGGATTCGATCCCGCGACCTTATCTGCTTAGCAGCCCGACACCATAGCCCCTAAGTTACCACGGCGGATTCTCATTTCAGCATGCAATTCCGCCTTCCACGTGAGTTACAAATTTCCAAAATTTACTTCCAAGATCACTTGGAAAACTACATTCAATTCATGGTCACTCCTCCACAGTGAGTATTATCCATGGGCGGGTCAAGGACATCTTCTGAAAAGCACCGAGGACACCCTCGGTACGTGTGCTTGACACGTACGGCGCCACAGTCTAAAGCGGCTCTCCAGCCCAGTCAGAAATATAAACAGCTAATATCGCTGTTATTGCTTGGTTTACCTATGGTGAAACTGTCGTTTCATTCATTCATTCATACCACTCCAAAACTGGGAAGACTGGGAGATCTCACTACGCTCCATGGACCCGACAAGGCAGAAGATCGCCGCCAGCCGGGCTGCCAGAGTCATGGACATGTTAAACATGAACGTTTGAGTGCAGTGGGGTCGTGCGGGGAGCCAGGGGGGCTGGGAGGTCCCAAATTGCTTTGCAAAATAAAGTTCTTTTTTCCTCCTCCTCCTCCTCCTCCTCCTCCTCCTCCTCCTCCTCCTCCTCATTCATTCATTCATTCATTCATTCATTCATTCATTCATTCATTCATTCATTCGCTTTAAATGGCCGACGGGAGAGCCGCAACCACCTGCCCACGTCACTGACGATCTCGCTTGTCGGAGGAAGGCATCCCACCAGTGAAGCCAGATGCGCAAGGGTCAGAAGAGAGGGCACGGACAGGTTGTGCCGCGGAGTTAGCCAAACGCAGTCCGCCTAACCAGACGGAATGTCGACAAAGAAGAGGGACGCGAAGAATAAACTACGCCGAGGGTTCTGAACGGGTTTCACTGGAAGCGCAACGCTGCCTTCTGTATGGTCTTTTCGACGAAATTGCATCTTGTGACTCGCATTCGTTTCGACAGAGCTTGAGCATTACACGAACCGACGAGTGTTCGCGCCTTTGACTGCAAATGGTTGAGCGACTCCAACGCGCCTCCAAAACTCAAAACGCGTGACCTCCAACTCCGCACGCGAGGGAAAAACGCGCTTATCGAGCCTTCACGGCTCGCCCTCGACCCTGTCGCGTGACTTCCAAGAGACGTATGCGCAGTATGCGCTCGGCCACTCCGGCTGCGCATGCGCCGTTGCAGCCGTAACAGGACGACGGTGAAAGCGCGCCTCAAGTGTCCTCGTAAGGCGCTATATATTCACGATTCATATATCGGTGGCGACTTTGCGCCCACAGCAAGCTCGCGATAATGCTAAATCTCTTGAGCAAAGAGGTTTATTCTGACCTATGCGTGTTACCGTTACCGTGATGGCGGTGACGTAGTGACATGGAACGCGGCTATCTGAGAGCACTGAGAATTTATCTGAGAGCACAGCGTCGATAGTTTGCGCTGTCATCAATGCCACTTTGCGTATGTACTTTTCCGGATATTTTCCCTTCTCTCATTTCTTCTCTTTCTTTACTTTTAATTAATTATTGTTCACCATAGCAAAACCAGTTAGCAGGTTGGCAAAGTAATGGCGACGGTTAACCGATGATGCGTAACCAAACAAACTTCTACCACACGAAATACGCATATGCGAAAATGAAACCTAATATGCTAACTGTAACCCATGTGCACATCCATATGTTACTTCTATTAGCCTAAATGAATAAATCAAACGCGTACCGAGATCCCGAACGTGCAAGATACGCATGTCATAGGGCATAGAATTCTTAATTAATCACAAAGAAATTAACGAAAACGTGAACTGGACACAGAGTGAGTAACTGTAGCGTCATTGACTAGTAGCAGGGATGCGAAAGCTATGAATGGCGGCGCTTCCAGTATGGCATCCGTGACGTCACGTACTCTACTGCACCGTCGCTATCACGACTCGCCCATTCGGTCGAAAGCGTACCCGCTGAAGTGACGCCGACAGAACCTATCAACAGTGGACAGCGACACTTTCGGAGCCGAGGTGAAAAAAGGAGCGAAACCCAGGCGGGAAGAAAAAAGCGCGCGCACACACAGGCACCTACAGATCGCAACTAGGCGCCTGCTCTCATTAGGCATTCCGGCACGGCTAAACGAGAAGGGCTAGAGACGGGCTCTCCCTCCCTTTCCCCCCCCATTCCTCTTTCCAACCCCGAACCACATTCTACTTCTCTTCTTCTTCCTCATCGGCCGTTCAGGACAGGAAGAAGAAGCAGCCCGGTCAGCCACAGTCGTTTATAAAGAGGGCTGGAGGAAGACAACTAACCGGCTACAGCAAACTCCGCATGGAAAAAAAAAAAAAAGAAGCCAGCAGCAATCAACACACTAGCAAACCCACACTGCTCTCGCAGCACCATCTCCTCTCCCTCGTCCCCACCCCTCTTCCTACACGGCCCATTCCTGCCACGGTATGCTAGCCACCATAGTGAGAGAGGGGGGGAGGGGTTCAGAGAAAGCGAAACGCGACGAGAGCAGCGGAGCAGCGGTGGCGCTGGTGATGTACGCGACGAAAGCACAAGGCGAAATAGAAGAACTGGGTAAGTGCTTTTCTTTCTTTTATTTTTCTCTCTTTCCAACTCTACCAGTCTCACGTTCTCTGGAGCATCGCTAGCGCTGCCAGCGCCACCGAAGAAAGCGAGCGCTGTCGCAAAAAACGGTGGGAAAAGCAGACGGCGAAAAAGAGACGAACAGACGATCAGCGCAAAAAACAAAGAGCGCGCGACAGGTATACACGGCAGCGCTCGGCTTTACCCCCGAGGCGGCGGCGGACCCGATCATCGGCAGATACCCACCGCCACTACTAGCCCCTGCCGCAACGGCCGAGACGAGATAAATGACATCTGAACCCGATGCGAGAGAAGCAAAGATGGAGAGAGAGGATGCGCTCCGACCCACGCGGCTTCTTTTCGCGGAGACGGAGGAGAGAGAGCACTCTCTATATATCTCAGTGCACTCGTCGTGAGAACGAAGATGCACGGCAAAACGGCGGCTGCGCGTGTGACGACGCGCTCCTGTGTCGTTCATGTTTGACGAGCGTCGTTGGCTTTTATTTGCGGTGTCACCTCCATCTCCACTCGTTTCGCACTGCACTGCCCTTCACCGCATTGCTTTCTTTCTCGTTTCAACTCAATCACTATTTCTTCCGCTACTATGCAAAATAAATGTCGGGAAAAATCGACATCCGGATTCCCCTTTTGAATATCCCGGCCAAACAGTGCGGTCGTTGACGTCACTGTGACGCAACAAAATTCCCGCGTGCGTTTTTCTCTTTTTTTTTTTCTCTTTAATAGAAATGCGCAAAACGTTCCCATGCTTCACCTCAGTTGATTTGCGAAGGCAATGTATAAATGTTTACAAAGAACAGTTGACGAACGGTGTGGAGTGAAAAGGGCCAACCGTAATAGCACGTGAGAGCGCGGCGGGAACGACGAAAACGGAAGTGGAATGGCAGTTCAGTTCTACTTGTGCTAATTTGATTAGGCTTTAGTAGCGCAACTCACGCCACAATAAACAGCTAGTTGAGTATCAACACTGTGCATGCGTAGAACGCAAACCGCAACTTTTGGCGTTGAGTGCGTACACACGCCTTTCTAGCTTGCGCTCGAGATTTAAGGGCTTTTACGGTGCGCTCTCGCGAGATACCGTTGCTGGCGGGCGTGAGGTAATACGCTTTGGCCGGAAAATCTTTCGTCCAACTGCCTGCAGCCGAGTGTCGCTGGAATTCGTCAAAAGCAAAGCGTTCAGGGGCAATGGCTTTGTGCCACTGAGCACAAGGTCGCAGGTTCGATCCCCGGCTGACTTCTCGTCAGCCGGATCCCCTCTGTCCTTCGATAAGTTAAAATCGCAGCAAGTTTGGTGCCCCACCCACTGGCTGAAACTATACATATCTTGCACATGACGTCACATCCGCTGCTGTCGTCTGCTTCCGCTACCTTCCGCCATCTTGGGGAACCTTATCAACAGGCCAGCGCATAGGCCTATAGGTTCCCCAGCATGGCGCCACCGTAAACCGGAAGTATCCTTGAATGACGTACGTGCATACTATATATAGAATGGCCTACGGTGCGCACAAAGGACGAAGCCGGCGCGGCGAGGGTGCCTCCACCAATGGCATGCAAGCAGCAGCCGCTTACGTGGCACCACCGTCTATGGGAGTTTCCTAAGGGGCGCTATGCTGTCATGGGAATGATGGTATGTGTGTCTACGAGGCTTGTGTCGGCTGGTATTGTAAGAGGCTTCATCTAAAACGTGAATATGGATACGCAAATAACGCGCTCCTAAAATAAAATCTTCATTAAAGATTTTCATTCACGCATATTAGACATTCCGATGAAGTTTGCTCACCTACAATGCATATATAACCAAGTCAAGAAAAGCACGAACAGACGACAAACTGCTACAAAGCGAGCGCGAATCTTGTCGTCTGTCGTCCGACTTTAGCGGCCCGCTGATACTTTTTTACGTTTTGTATAATTGTACATCCAATAACAAGTCCTCATTATTAAACAAAACATGTTTTCTGCATAATAATAAAGCTAAAACAGCCTTCTACGTGCTGTTTCAGTAAGAAATGAATCATCGTGACAGACGGAACCGTGCTAGCCAGGCGCGTCTTGAAGGCGCCCTGGCTATCCGAGAGCACAGAGTTTCATACAATAAAAGTTGCAGGAAACTCTTAGCGATGCCAATCCGAAGACACAATATACCGGCATTCCCATGCATACCACAGCGCAGCAGCGCCACATTTCCCTCTAGGTAATATAGTGAGAAACTCTACGGGCAAGAAAGATTGTGAGACGCAAAAAAAAAAAATGGCTGTGGCTTAGCTAAGGTTAAGCCCAGGATGCGAAGCATACTAGCCTTTATTTTATTTGTTGAACCACTGTTTAGCCTGGTGAACTGCTGTTGCTTGGCTATATTTGGTTCGGCTAGACGAAAAAACAACTCATGCAGGCGAGCGCACGAGCTGAGACCCGGCGATGTAGCTACGCGGCCGCAAGCGAGCGCACGAGTTGAGCCTCCGCTTTTGCAGCTGTTATGACGTCATATGGTAGCTACGCGGCCGCGCGCGGCGCAGCAAGGAAGAGCGTGGTTGTGCGGCTAGTATGCTTCGCATAAAAGGGAAAAAAGGAACGCAAAATCACAAGAAACCGCGAGAACACGACGGCAGCGGCGCGCCGGTCGAAAACGCGCTCGCTCCGTCGCTGCCGCGCCAGCGTCACGAACACGCACGCTCGTCGGCCACATTTTTACCGACCGACGACGACGAGCCGCGCTAAATACGCGCCAGCTAGCCAAGCGCAAGAGCGAAAGCTGCGCGCTCTTTCAGATTGGCCACACAACGAGCGCGCATGCTCACGCGTCCAACTAAAGGGGAACGCGGACGAAAGAAACAAACCTGCCGAGGCCTTCATTCCAGCAGGTGGATTAATTACGGCGGCACGACGTCGATGGCGCGGTGTGTCGCGCAGGCGATATGTCGCCAATACGTAAATAAATAAACAAACCGCGATACTGCTAGTGATAGTCAATATTACTCGTTGACAATGGGGAAAAAAAAGAAAGAACGTATGTGGGGGCTTTTTTTTTTCATACCATTCGGGATATTTAGAAATCGCTTGCGACAGGTGGCGCCTTAAGTTGGATTACTCGAAGCGGTGGACATTACTTGCACGAGAAATCGCAATGCATAATCGATTAATTAACAAAATGATCACTAATCAAATTTATAATTGTTTACTTTACTGCGCATGTCACACCCTGGGACTTCCTTCTGTACATACAGAAATATGTACTGTTTCTAATATATTCAATAAAATTGAAAGCGATTAACATTAAACTATTCCAATTTACGAAATGTAGCCGGTCCGGGCATACTCCGGGCATACCATCGTGCTGCAGTGGATTCCTGGCCATTGTGGAATAGCTGGAAACGAACAGGCTGACGCGGAAGCAAAACAGGAGCACACTGACGGAACTATTATAAAAATTCATTTTTCCCGGTATGACATTAACGCCTTGCTCCATACCTCCCTTAAAACTTCTACGGCACGACATTGGGACAACCCCGAACATCGACAAGAGCGCCTTCATAGACTTGACGCTGGCTTACAATTCCGGCTTCCACTTCGGTTGCGGAGAAGCCAGGAAACACTCATTCATCGATTACGGCTGGGTGTTGCATACACCCACCGATACCTTCACAAGATTGGACAAGCACGGGACCCTGAATGTAGCGTCTGTCACACTCTCGAGACAATAGCTCACGTACTTTGTGTGTGCCCTCAATATGCAGCCGAACGCAGAAAACTCAAATCAATAGTTGACAGCTTGGACTCCCGTCCCTTTTCAGAAGAAAAGCTTTTGGGCGCTTGGAGGAGTGTTCACTGTGCCCAACGTGCCATAAAATCGCTTTTGAACTTTTTAAGTGAGACTGGTCTAGACGATCGCCTTTAGAAGCTGTCAGACGTGCAGTCAATACGAAATGTGTTTGCGCAATAACTTTTTGGGACAATATTACTTTTTGTATGGACAAGATTACCGTTACGTGTATGCGCGTGTTTGCACAATAACTTTTTGGGACAATATTACTTTTTGTATGGACAAGATTACCGTTACGTGTATGCGCGTTCACTGCGCACCCGCATATTGGATAACGTGTATATAGTATCTCATTGTACCATATCATAATCACCCGCCACCTACCTTTCCCTGTATTTCCCACTTCCCATTTCCCCAGTGAGGAGTAGCAGGCTAGAGACACGCTCTCCAGGCCGACCTCTCCTCCTTTCTGCTCATTAAAATCTACTCCTAGCCGGTGAGCTTGCAAGCCGTATAGCCTCTTGGAACGAATTCTATGGATAGCACGGGTTCCGAGATGTGCGCCGTGAATAACTTCGCAGCAAGTAAGGCGCTACTGTTCCATTACGCCTTTAAGAGACCACCGTTTTATGCACTAAAGCACGAATGTAAATGGAACGTCCATGTACTTCGTTGCATACTTCGGGAGTGAACATATCGAAACTCTTCGATTTGGACGGTGGTGTACTTGCCACTGCGTCCTTAGTTTCTCACCCACTTTAATAATTATCTAGCCACACCTTGTTTCCGCATCCCGTATAGTAAAACCTTTCTCTCTCTATTCGCACCATGGCCTCCGAGATCGTGAAGAATAACAAGAATGCCAGATCTCTTGACGCCATGCTTTACGACATGACAAAATATTGCCATGAACTTTGCAAGAAAGATACTCGGAAGGGAAAGAATAAAAAAAAAATCGGTGTCGTAATTCTTTTTAAACGCCTAAGATTCGGCAAATATTTTGCAAGTCCCGCTAGGATAACGCCGAATATTTTATTCGCTAAAGTGCACTCTCCGCAGAAAGCAATATCTGCGGCTGAACAAGCTTGAATCCCTCTGGACAGTAAGGAAAACCCTTCGGAAAGATGGCAGCACCGACTGCGAGAGGGCGCCACTTGTTCCAAAAGACTGGACGGGCGCCAAGCGGTCTGCGGCGCCACTGTGCGGTGGCGATCAGCGGAGCGGAAACGGAGGAACGAGGCACGGCGGCCGGAACTGCGCGAATACTCGCCCTTATCGAACATCGAATCCGAACAAGGGAGGGGCGGTCTCTTTCGTTCGTTGCCCATTCAGACAACGTAACCGCCGCGGAATTTCGCCGCATGATTATGCGAAATTCCACGAATACGGAAAAAGAGTCACGCGGTTCCCGTAGTACGGTTCTTGACGCAGGGAGAACCGTTGCGTGCCGTTACACAGTCACAGCAGGGTGCGTCGCTAGAGGGCAGGTTTCACTGCAGCACGCTGCAACGTGTACTTCTCGGCTGAACTGTGCGGTTTAACGTCACGAAAGCGCACAGCGGATAATCAGTGACGGCGTTACGGAGGGCTCGGGATTATTTTTGACCAACCGGGGTTCTTTACACGAGCGTTCTTTTATTTATTTACTTATTTTTCATTTCAGCTCCATCGATATGCGGTCGCCGTGGCTGGGAATCGAACCCGCGACATCATGCTCAGCAGCAGAACACCACAGCCACTGAGCCCCCGCAGTTGGTCGTATGATTTGTTGATTGATTGAAAATGTTCGCGACAAATGCAACATGTCGCCGGCTTCTCCACATAGTGACATTGTACGAATGAATGATTTTGATGATCGGCGAAGTTAAACCTTTCAGTTATTTAACAGTTCACTAAAATGAAATAAAATATGAAAGGTCAACAATGCCGCGTAAGCAGCGCGCAGAAGGTTCCTGTTGGAAGCTACAGTTGCCGCCCCCGCAGTCTCACTAAAACCGTGCACCACGGCGAATGCTACGGGTCAGCTACTACAGGGATTGGGGGAGCAGAAACCGGTGGATAACTAGTTTGCAGTGTCCGCCGCTAATCCTCCCGTGCGCAACGCCGGTTGAACGGAAGGATGACGGAAGGATTAATGGCTAACACTGGTCCAGCCTAAAAGGCCCATCTGACACGCTTAGGAATGCCAACTCTCGCGTGGACGAAGTGTCGGGACATGAGGAGAAGGGGGGGGGGGGGGCGCTCACATGGGGAGTGCCTGGAGCTGCCAGTCTGTACGTGCAACAAAGTTTCTTTTTTTCCTACCATGTCGTGATTTACAAGAAAGGTGCATTGATTGCCCGGCTAACAGTTACGCCGACCAATGCAAATCGAGGTGCACTGTTACCTGCAACAGGACGCTAGCTTGGGTCGGTTGCTTTACGACGAAGAGCAACAGCGCGAGACAGGATAGACAGACGAAGCGTTTAACGGTTAGTTCTGCGAACGGTTAGTCTGTACAACAGAACTAAGAGCACGACAAAAACGAAACCGCCCTTATGTATATGAGTGTGAGCAACGGAAGGCGACACAGAAGAATGTGTGACCGAGCTGTCAGGCAAGATAAAAAGGAAACCCAGTAAACTGATAGTTAATCAGTAGAAAAAGAAAAAGCGAAAGTGGGGACATTTGGCCACCCCGACTGTGTCAAGTCGGGACTCGGGACATTTACTCAAAAGTCGGGACTGTCCCGCTCAATTCGGGACCGTTGACGGCCCTAGACACTCTCTGTGCGCGTCGTCACCACTCGTAACCCCCTTTCTCTTTCCCTTCCCTTTTTCCAGGTGCGAGCTAGCAGGCTAGAGTAGCCAGGCCGACCGCTATGTCATTTCTTAAGTGTCTGTCTGTCTGTCCGCCTCTCTTGGCCAGCCGTACTCCTTTCCGCAGTGAAACGCAGCCAGTTGTCGTTCCTGGTCAAATGTGTTTATACTGTCCGTACAACGCATTAACCTTTACGGAATATCGCGTTACCGTAAACGTGGACGGCAGTAACGACACTGGTAGCGACCACATGTGACGCTCTGTCCAGCTACAACGCGTTTTTTGTTGTCGTTACATGGGTGCTTCAAAGAATAAAAATATAGAAAGGCGACAGTATGTTAGCGATGTTGGCATCTGAATAAGATATGGCTAGCCGCCTGCGATAAAAGGCCGTGTCTGCTCCGGTTTGAGAGACAAAAAAAAAAAAAGGTTCAGCTGCATTAGTATATTACGCTTATGCAATACCAAAACAGCCACGCTGACCTTGAGAGGGGGCAAGATAAGCCAGAAAGCACGTAATAAAAAAAATGAAAGAAAAAAAAAACGGGTGGCGAAGTTCCCGTACCAACTCGCCATGACGTCATAGTTTTGATGATGCCTGCTCGACCTAGTTAATTCCTTTTCTTTCTTAATTATGGCTAAAGATGCACTGCGTTGTATTTTGAAAGAGACCGAGTACGAAATTAGCAACTTTCAAGAACTTTTACTAATTCACAACGGCTCAAACACGGGAATACAGTGAAATTAGAACAGCGCGAAACAGGACCCGGTCTCGACTGAATAAAACAGTTTCTTTTAAAAGGGAACACCAAGTTCCCTTCTTGAGCTCTTTTAATTTTGTTATATATCATGAACCAACTAGCCAAGCAGCAAGCCTTGTTAAGATACGATAATGTACTTCGAAATCCGTGATGTCACATTGACGCACCAGCGCTGGGGTTCCGACGCATGAATGGAAATATGGAACTTTGGCTTTCATTTTGTCTTCTAGTTGACACCCTCTTACGGCAAAATTTACGACAACAGCGTTTAGAAACAATACTTCGACAGTCTAAACCGGCTTAGTGCTTATAGCGTACGTTTAATGTCTGCATCCCCAGATAGCGCCATCAACTCGACTGGTGCAAACCTACGTCTCCGGTAAACGGGTATACTTCATAAGTTGCAATACCTATACGGACAAGATAGTGCTTTTTGTTGACTGACGCTACCCTACCGGTAGCCTTCACTACACTCACTGCACGGATCTGTCGAGGAGTTGTACATACATACAGAGCAGCTGTCTGCAACTCGGAGAGGAGCGCCTGTTTACTGCTTTCGCTGTCAATGACTGCGTTCCCGGCGCGATTTATCGCTTCCCGTTGACACCCAATAAAAACCTCCCACCGACATAAAGCGCTCGCAGCGCCAGCTATCTCTCGTTATCCCCGGTTCCCATACTATACTCCGCGATCAGTCACCCCGTGCAAGCCCGACAGTTGGTCAGCCGTGTCGAATCGGCGCACTGAAACGAGCAGGAATTTATTCGCCGGACGGAGTCACGCAAGGTCAGTGCACGCGACACAGAGATGCGTGACGTGTGCACATTCCTGGAAAAGGCGGAGGTAAAAAAAAAGAGATAGACAAAAACAAAGAAGGTTGCGTCACGGCAAAAAGAAAGAAATAAGGAAGAGTCGAGGATGTAGAAACGTTAAAGAGCCCATTAACGGTTGATTCATGCGCGACGCAGGCAAAGCTGTTCGCGCGATTTCCGTTTCGCGCACCACCGAATCACGTGGCGAACACGCGCGTCGGCGATTCGTCACCAGAAATTTTAGGTGTAGCGGTTTCGTACTAACGTAAAGGCGTACCGGATGGCGTAGTCAATAGAGTGTTTTAGCAGAACGTTTTTGACGGTCCGGTCCGCTCTCGCGTACCCGCTCACAGTTAGCGGAGCGGCGACGAAGAATCAGTTTTAGCGGAGCGCCCGGCTGCGTCCGAAAGGCATGTGCTTGCCTGACGCGCCACCTTGCCGCAGAAGGTAAAACCGCTATGAACATAATATTCAAGTTGTAAGAATCGCCGCAATAAAATAATATATTTGGAATTGCTCAAGTGTCTGAAGGCATTTCACGCAATACATTGCATTTTTATTTACATATATATATATATATATATATATATATATATATATATATATATATATATATATATATATATATATATATATATATATATATATATATATATATATATATATAATCCTTACATTAACAAAGCCGTTGTGCTGTGTTGTAGCCAAGACAAGGTTTTTTGCTCTTTCATTACACCTAAAACGTGGTCCGCATAAACAAACGTGCACACATGGCATGGTTCTGAAACGGGTTCATGGCCACAACCTCCCGAATAGAAGAAGATCTTCGTGTCTCCTAAAGTGTACTCTAGGTTTGCGCTTTACAAATCCCGATTCAAACGACCTCGTGGACGGGCCAGCAGCACTGGGGGCAGCCATTTTGCTTCGCTAGACCCGCTTGACGCGTTCGCCGCGCTCCGCTGAGAAAGCTTTCTAGCGGAGAGGGGGCTCCCGTCCGCTCGCCCGCCCACTGCTGAACGGGTCGCGCATGCGCACTTGCGCTTCCGCTAGCCCGCTGAGCGGAGCGGACCGTCAAAAACGCTCTGCTAAAACAGCCTAATAACAGCACCAGCAGCGGTCGCAACATCTTGCGCTATGAACGCTCTGGGGTTGCACAACTAATCGTGTACTGCGGCAGACAAGTTGATCATATCGACAATTCAGGTGGAGTTAGGCGCTGCTTTGTTAAATACAACGTAGCAAGACGTTAACAGTGGTGCTACTTGCGTCTACCTCCCGGTGTGCACACGTCTGCGCTAACGTGCCTCCGTTATGCTGAAACTGCTAAAATACTGAACCTGAAGCACGTTATGCTACCGTTACGCGTCGTCAGAACCAGCACTGCTAACGGCGATATCTTGCTGCGCTGCGTTCAATCAACTGAATGAACAGTTATTACGGCATGCGACTGTTAAATACCACGGTGCAAGAAGAACCAGTGGAAGCGAAGTACCAGGTACTTAGACAAGTAACTAGTCTGCGTAATAACATACAATTGTGACAACTTCCAAACGAGAGACCCACCCGGTCAAGCTACCAGCAGCCGCCTCTCACAATGTTCCAACAGGGTTCAACAGCCAGCACAGTCACGCTTTCAACGCGTCCTGGCACGGATCGAATGCTTCCGACGCGCGTGCGTTTCTCACTCTGTGTGTGCAGCTCCACCTGACCGTCACTCCGTCTGAAGAAACAACTAGCCAAGGCAGGAGAAATCGAAGTGACAATTGATGCGGGGTCTGCTTTCGCCGAGCCTGTAACTTACGACGAACACAACGGACTGGAAAGGACGCAAAGCTGATCGAGTAGTTAAAGATTAACAATTTCAAAAAGAAGACGCATAGAAAGAAACCACTTTTATGTTACAGGAGCCACGTACATGCACCGACTGTGACGCCACATATGAAGCCCGATGCTCCAATTGAAGACGAAGCTTCAGATTTTAAAAGAAAGTTACAGCGCTAGGTGCCGCCCGCGTTGTTAACTGAAAAGTCGGGGCCCTACACTTAAGAATCTTGCGTGGTTTCCCTTTCTTGAACGCTGTGCGCGCAGCCCTTTCCGGGGTGCTAATGTCGACATTGTCAGATTCCACCATATTGTCGAATTCGCCATCTTGTCAGCTACGGCACGCCTGATTGGCTCAAAATGCCGCCATTGTAGAATTTGACAATGTTGCGAAAGTTGACGATGCCCACAATGGCGCACAGGTCAAGAACTGCTTGCGCGCATCAGCGCGAAACGGCCTAGTTGACAGAAAAGTAGCCAGCGTAGAGTTTTCAAGATAGTAAACGCAAGACAAATGATAATTATCGCTTGGAGCAAGATAAGCACCAAGGGGTGCTAATTTATCGTGGAGTTTCGGGCTTCACAGTTGCCGTGTTGCGTCATTGCTCAAAGCGCGCAGGCGTTCGGTTGTCTCTGAGGTGTTGCACTAAAGCAGTGGGGACGCAGATGGGCAGAAAGCGGAAGAAAGCATGCAGGTGAATTTACAGACAAAATGAAGAGCGTCGTGAGAGCGAGGTAGGACTAATCAATGGCGGTAGCACTCCCGACTATTGACCGGCCGGATAATTCCCAGAGGCCGTCCCGGGAGAGGCCGTCAAACTCGAGCGACGGGAGAACACTTGCAGCCTGCTTCAGGCGCCGTACTCCCGATACAGCGCGCTTGCAAATGTCACGTCATGACGTCCGCGATACCGCACTGATCGCAGCAGTCGAACGGGTTACCAGTGCGTGAATTATGTGGCCCACCGATAGGGCACTGGCGCGAGCAGGAATTCCATTGTGTGCTGAAGTTGTGTGACGTCGGAGTGACGACCCTACACAGCCATAGTAGATTGTTCAATCCCCTCTCCTCCCCCTCCTCCGCGCGTGCACTCGGGCTCCGGAAATGAACGAACCGTACGACTGGCGCGTCCGGGATTTGTCGTAACGCAGCATTCGCATCAAATGCGAGGCAATAAGCACGCGAGCGTATACGGCGAAAATTATGAATCGCGAGAGTGCGAATCCGCCATTAAGCAACAGACGAAAGCAGACGATCACCGCCGCCGGCTCGCCCGCTCTCCGCCGCGTTACTACCCCAGGAGCCCAAAACAAAAGAGAGAGAAAAAGCGGCTTGCGTGCCGGACACAAATGGACAGTCCCCGCCTCCGTTTCGCCGAAAGCGAAGACGCGCCTTCGAGCGGCGTCACATACGCAGCGCGCCTCTTCGCGTCGCCACGCGCACGCCGGAACGGTTCTGCCCGGCCGCTGCCGATGACGTAATGCGGCGAACGTAGAAGCAGCAGCCGTAGCGCGCGCGCGCGCTGCTCGTTCACGCGAGCGTAGCTGGCGCGTATCATCGCCCGCGTAGCGCCGGCCAAGAAGGGAGCGGCGCGCGCGATTTCGGAGCAGCAATAATGCGCACGTCCCTTTCCACATTTCCTTTTCCTCTTCTCTGACAAAAAATAAATAACATAAAGGCATCTCTTACTGCAACTCCCCCCCCTCTCTTACCCCCCAACGCTCCTCACTCACTCCAGGCGCCAGAACCGGGCTGGTTACGTCCGACCGGCCAAGCGCGGCGCCCAAAGCGACGCGCTCTTCCTCGGCCCGCCGCTTTTTGCTCACGCCGAGGGGGGGCGCGCCCCTCCCCTTTCCCACTCGCCGAGGTCGCCAAACTCGCACTGGTTCGGGCAACACGTGCGACTTGGTCGTGTCGGAAATCGGTACGACAGTGCAGATGATCGCCCGTGAATGACAGCGCGCTCCCGTCGACCGTGACCGACACTGACTGAAACGCACAGGTAGACACAGGTACGAGTTCGGTGGTTGCGGACTCAATGATTGATTAGTCAATTTACTGGTTGATAGACTGCATCAGCAATGTATAGCTTGTGTCCCTTTCTACCCTTATTCATCCACGTCCACTTGTGCACTGTAGCATTATGGTCACCATTCAACAAGCTAATTGAAGCCATAGTTGACTGGCTGACAATGATTAGCTGATCAATGTAATGATCTATTGACTCACTCAGCAGCTTATCACTAGTGCATTTTATGCTTCGTCATCCTCATCCTTCGTCATCCACTTCTGCACGTGCGCTGTAAGCATCCCGCCATCAATCAACTAAAAGTTTAATGGCCTCAGGCTACACCTGGAATGGCACATGTGAAGCATTTTGCCCAGTGGTAAGTATCACAGTAAAAAGCCTCTGATAATTGACAATTATTGTCACAGAGTAAATTGTTGAGCAACAAAGGCAAAAAATTGTTTTGCATGTCACTCCTTCGCTAATTGAAAATGCAGCACCAACTTACTGAGCTTGCATGAAGTTGTTCACCGGCGCATAAATCTGCTGATGAGCAAAATGCTTTGTGCAAATGCCCTGCAAAGACAAGGCTATGAAAGATCTTGGAGAGGAGGGCATTAGATAAGGCTTTGATCCCGTACGGTCCTTTGAGATGCCCAAAAAATGCAGAACATGAATTATCTTTTGCATACTGCCCCACCAGTAATGTGCCAGAAAATAAACCCACTACCTCTTATCCACAGCTGTTCAGATTGCCCCAGGTCACTATAACACCATGGGGGTGTCAATGATCCTGGCAACACACTCATCAATCTGGAACCATCAGAGAAAGCTTAGCTGCCTTCACTAACATCCTGAGTGAAGAGAGGAGCAAGTAATCCTGTTTCAGGAGACAGAGGCTTCAAAACACAAGCATTATGATTGGATCATTTATAACAATGCATGCAAGCAGTGAAAGAGTACTTAGTGCAAGCCAACTATGAACAGAACTATGAGTGAAAATTATAGTGAGTATCAGCGAAAGTGAAAATGGCTATGAGAAGAAGAGAGTGTGCACAGTAGTGACAATGACTGGAATGACAATAGAGATCACAGCTGATTACAGTGGGGAACCTGCTAGTAGACCTGACCTTTAATAAGATTAAGTGCGACTGACATTACATTGAGAATGCCGGAGATGACTGTCTCAAAGGGACAAGTGAGTGCAAGCAGATGGTGCTGTTACATGAGAATAGCAAAGGGGTATGTTAGGTAAGACTGAGCAGGGTTGGGTGAGTGAAAATCGCCAAGTCCCATTAGGTTTGAGCACCAACAGCCCTGAATGTATATGAGCCTGAGTGTGAACACTTCAACAGAAAAGCATACATCACACTGTCCAAGCCAATAATAGCAATCTCTCATCATAACGAGGTATTCGATGTGCTGTCGGATCTGTCGGAACAACCACATGCTACACATAATGTGCAGTGCATCACAAAAAAAGCAGGTCAGCAACATTTTGTTGCTGACTTCACTGCCAAAGCCCCACTTAAGGCATGTATCATGCCAAATGCACATCCTGTGAAAACAAACAAACATGATATTGTTATCAGTTCAACAAAAATTCCAGAATACCGTTACATTGAATGCCTCATTCACCATTAATGAATGTTAAAGGAGTTAGTACTGGACTCATAAGTTATTATGACTGATGAGCTAGCAATGCCAACTTGTTAATCTACATGCTATGAGAAATCATATGCAAACAATCTATTCAATGTGGTCACATTACACTAATCGTCATCAACACAGCCACACATCTTAATTTCATTCATTTGATCTTCGTTTGTCTGCCTTCCCTGACTATAGCAGCCAGCCACAGAAAGATGCGTTACTACTTCGAGAACTCCTACTGACATTCAGATTGGCAATCTGCATTTAGATAAGACTAAGCATAGTACACAAAATGTAACAAAACATCTTGCAGAGACAGGCAAAAGTTATTTTTGCGCAAAAACAGTTTAAAGTTAGACCAGCAAGGAGTGGCAGACACATGCAATTACAAGCTTGCAGAACATTTCATTTCACAGGAGAAATGCCGTGTTTATCACGTGCAGTCAGGTCTTAACAGGTGCTGTCCTTCAGCTAGACAATCAGATGTCAACATGAAGTGAAATGGTAATAATTATCTCAATATCATACAGAAGAGTCCCATAACTTGTGGACACTGAGTCAGACACAAACTTAGGTGAAAGATTCACAGCTGTTACATGCTTCTCATCAGTACCATAATTTTGCATTGATCAAAGTGAGATCAAGCAACCATGATGACAAAAAAGATCTGCTAGAGACAAGTCACCTCTACTACACAACAAAGGTATTAGGGGTGCATAAACATGGAGAAAAATGAATAATACTAACTAGTCATTAGTAGTAGTAGTAACTGGTTGTTTACTTTAAATAAAATGAAGAAAAGGAAAGCAAGGAAATTATTGCTGCCCAACTCAAGAGATCTAAATAGAATTCATGGAACTGTCAAAACTAATCAACAAGGAGAAAATAAGGGATATTTGAAATTATAACATGAGAAAGACGGAGGAAGCAGTAAAAAATGGACACAGCCTGAAATCAGTGAGAGGGAAACTTGGCATCGGAAAAAACAAGATGTATGCACTTAAAGATATGCAGAGCAATATCATCAGCAATCTTGAAGATGTACTAAGAGCAGCAGCGGAATTCTATACTGACCTGTACAGTACACAAAGCAACCACGATACCTTCATTCGCAGTTATAATGAATAGGTTACAGAGGCTGATTCTATAACTAGCGATGAAGTTAGAAGGGCCTTGGAAGACATGAAACGGGGAAAAGAGGCAGGAGAATAACAGTTGATTTAATCGAAGATGGAGGAGACATAATGATTGAAAGACTGCCGGCTCTCTATACAAAGTGTCTATCGACTTCAAGGGTGCCAGAAAACTGGAAGAATGCAAACATTATACTAATCCACAAAAAGGGAGATGTTAAAGAACTGAAAAATTATAGGCCCATTAGCTTACTCCCAGTATTATATAAAATATTCACCAAGATAATCTCCAATATAATAAGGGCAACACTGGACTTTTAATAAACCAAGGGAGCAGGCAGGTTTCAGGAAGGGATACTCTGCAATGGATTACATCCATGACATCAATCAGGTAATCGAGAAATTTGCAGAGTACAATCAGTCTCTCTATACGGCTTTCATAGATGACGAAAAGGCATTTGATTCAGTAGTGATACCAGCAGTCATAGAGGCATAATGTAATCAAGGAGTACAGGACGCTTATGTAAATATCTTGGAAAGTATCTACAGAGATTCCACAGCTACCCTAATTCTCCACAAGTAGCAGGATACCTACAAAGAAAGGGGTCATACAAGGAAACACAATCTCTCCTATGCTATTCACTGTGTACTTGGAAAAAGTATTCAAGCTATTAAAACTGGGAAGGCTTAGGAGTAAGGATCAGCGGCAAATATCTCGGCAACCTTCAGTTTGCCTATGACATTATTCTATTCAGCAACAATGCAGAGGAGTTACAACAAATGATTGGAGACCTTAACAGAAAGAGTGTAAGAGTGGGGTTGAATATTAATATGCAGAAGGTGAAGATAATGATAAATAGTCGGGCAAAGGAACAAGACATCAGGATCGCCAGTCGGCCACTAGAGACTGTGAAGGAGTTCGTTTATCTAGGTCAATTAATCACAGGGAACCCTGATCATGAGAAGTAAATTCACAGAAGAATAAGAATGGGATGGATCGCATACAGCAGACATCGTCAGATCCTGACTGGAAGCTTACCATTATCATTAAAAAGAAATGTGTACAATCAATACATTCTACCGGTGCTGACATATGGGGCAGAAACTTGGAGACTGACAAAGAAGCTCGAAAACAAGTTAAGGACTGCGCAAAGAGCGATGTAACGAAGAATGTTACGAATGTTACGAATGTTAGGATGTAACGAAGAACGTTAAGAGACAGAAAGAGAGCGGTGTGGATCAGAGAGCAAACAGGGATAGCCGATATTCTAATTGACATTAAGAGAAAGAAATGGAGCTGGGCAGGTAATGTAAAAGAGTTGGTTATATAACCTGTAGCCCATTAGGGATACAGAATGGGTGCCGAGAGAAGGGAAGCGCAGTCGAGCACGGCAGAAGGCTAGGTGGGGTGATGAAATTTAAAAATTCGCAGGCGCTGTCTGGACTCCGTTGGTGCAGGACAGAGGAATTGGAGATCGCAGGGAGAGGCCTTCGTCCTGCAGTGGACATAAAATAAGCTGATGATGATGATGATGTAACTGTCTAGTTGCATCTGCTGTGGGGCGACGTGAGGGACTGGGAGAGAGAACAGATTAAGATGAAGGAAACCATTTACAGTATTGCTTGGAAGGTGTGGAGAAGCTAAAACTGTGGTGTAACTTGAGAAAGGCATGCTAGAAACATGTGAAAATGCATGCTGCAAGTAGTATGTCGAATGCAGCTGCTTACAATACAGAAAAGCGCATCCCATCAATTACTTATTTTTGTGCCACACTTTTTCGTAGGTCACACTTTAGAATAATAAAAATTTTCCCTAAGGAAAATTTTTAGAACTCTTAAACCAAATGGCCACTGCTCAAAATTTTGAGCACTTTAATCAAACACACCGTGATTAAGTTGCTCTTGAGGATGATTAGCATGCAGATATATTGGCAAAACGATGAATGAAGAAAAGAAGCTGATTAGGGCTGTTTACCAGCCGAATCACAAATCAATGGATCAAAAATCAAAAGCTGCCCAGTGTAACAGAAAAACAGGTTTATATTGTATTCAAAAAATTTTCTCAAAGCAATTCAATTTGGTGGCATCAATACTTCATTTGCATGATACTCAGTGCCACCATTCTATGACCCATAATCCATTCTATCTCAAGAATTACTACTATAACAAAAAAATTAAGTTAACGGCTGGAACATCATTGCCTTCTATCACAACGGCATGAACATGACTGCACATCCCTCATTCTCTTACATGTGTTTGCAGCTACTTGAATGTTCACTTCTGAAGGCACAGTGAAAATCAACTGAACTGCGGAAACTTTGCTGAAAGTCAGAACGACAACATTGTGATGGCACTGAACAAGCTATGCTGTAGCTTCTCCACTCAGCTATTTCAAACAGTGACAATGATTTGTTCTGATTTTTCAATATATACCGGCTTCCCATATCTCCTTATAGAGGGGCCAATCTCTTGAGCAGTAGTTTCACTAAAAAGAATGTTTTTGACACAAGCGTAGCCAACAGTAAAACTGGACTTAACTGCTGCTAGCCCTGAGAACCTCAAATACGCTGGTTAATGCCTAATTGGTTGATCAGCAACCCATAAGCTAAAACCTGGTTTTAAGAAACTATTGTCTTGACACTTTGACACTTCATTGAGGAATGTTGCAACACCAGAAAAAATTTGGTATTGAGTATAAAGTTTCTGGCTATATGTCTTTGGCCAACACTGAATGACAAGCAGCAAGCATCATTTGTTGGTTTAGAGCAGGAATATAGGATGAGTAAGATGTTTGGCACACAACTCACTTTCTTTTGAAAGCGCGGTCAGAGACAGCCCGATGCAAGATATACGGCTGCAGCGGTGTCATGCATGTAATGTAAGGCAAATGAAATGCACACCTATGGTTCACGTATGATGACAGCTGTCTGTACAAATACCAAACAAAGCCTTAGGTGGCTTGAGGTGAAGCCCACTTCCAGTTTTCTGCTTAGTTTCCCGCCTACTGTTGAAATGCAACTTTTTTTTCGTTCCATTGATTATGCTTATTACCAATGTGTTTTGCACACTTAGATAGGAAATTTCAAAATGTTCCCAGGTATTTATGTGCCATCATTTTTAAAGGGTTAAAGAACTACACACCGTGTTTGTTTGCTCATTCAGTTCCAAGCCATCAGAAGCCATAAGACACTATAAGAGATTGTTCATTTCTATAGGTATGCATATCACTATTCGCATTTTAGAGCTTTTATTTTTATTTTTGCTGCTTTCCCAACATTTAAAAATGATGTATCAGCAATTCTCACAAATAAACGAAGCTCAAACACCATAAGAAGACACAAAGTGACCAATCTCATAGCTTGTTCCGCAACATGACAAATCAAAAGCAAAATAAGAATGAGGCCTTGGGCTTTAACGATAATAGGAAAGGTAAATGAATCTCGAGTGGAAAATAGTAAAATAAATCTGAAATAATGGAGGCACAAAGGCACGGGTGCATAAAGAACAGATTTTATGGCACTAAATTTCTATCAGCTTTCTCTCCCTCCCTGCCTTTCCTCTCCCTCTCGTTCTCTCTATCTTTAATTATGCAGTTTTACGTGCCAAAACCACGATCTGACCACCTGGGGTTATTTGACATGCATCTAAATCTAAGTACACGGGTGTTTTCGCATTTCGCCCCCCCCCCCCATCGAAATGCGGCCGCCATGGCCGGGATTCGATCCTTCGACCTCGTGTTTAGCAGCCCTACACCTTAGCCACTAAGCAACCATGGCACGTAAATTTCTATCAGCTACGATGGTTTAACATAAACCATGGGTCTTAAGGCCCAATAAGAACAAGAGAAGGCAAGAACAATAAACTTGATAGCATCCACCACTACCCCATTTCAAAGGGAACCCTTGTAATATCCATCCATCCAGGTAACATATAAATATGTTGAATGAAAACAGTGCAAGATACTGGGACAAGGAAGAGAGAAAGACAGCGCTGTGTCCATCTCTCTTCCTTATCCCCATTTGCGCTGTTTCCATTCTAAATAGAAAGCACAAACCAGCACAAGAACAAAATCTCCCAAAGCAAATTACTCACTGCAAAAATCGCAGAAGCGCGCAACTTATCATCAGTGACTGGAAACGGGAGTGTGAAACAGGAAGTAGCACCGTTATATTATGTGCAGTTAACCTAATGTAGCAGAAAAAAATTTAAATAAAAAGGGAAACACGCTCCATTGTGCAATTAATTAAAATGGCTCATTAATCAGAACACAAAAGGTAGTGTGGAGTCCCATCAGCCAAAACTTGCGCAAACAAGGAAGGCAGCATGGATACGACACAAGGTGCATTCGTGAAACCCCCGGCACCATACGTGCGTACACAAACTCTGTACACCAGCTGTTAAAACATGCATGTAGTGCTGCCAATAGAGAAACTTGCCCGACTGATGCCTACAGCTGCTACACAGGTGCCTTCCACCCAACCCTCTACCCCAGCCGCCACGCCACCCCTAGATTTCACCCATGTAGGACAGGAAATGCTCGTGTTGGACATCATAACAAAACGCAAGCACGTGCAACAATGCCAGATGCTGTTAAAATATCAATAACAGCACAGACAGCAACAATGAAGCATGCAGCAGTAATAAAAATTGAGCTGCGCAACAGCCCGAATTATCTGTGTCAGCACACAATGGGTTCCAAGTGAGATAAGAATGCTGCCCCAGTTTCATCACGGTAGAAAACTTTCACCGTGACAAATTATGCCCACGCAGCACAATTCATGAGACGACGACTCAAAATATAAAAGCAGAAGAAACAACAGCAAGGTGTAATAACAGGGCGAGGCGATGAGGAGGAGCCTTAACAGAGTTAGCAGTGCAGTCATGTCACACAATAGAGGAGGTTATGACCAAAATCGCCATCGCGATTTTGTGTTGTTAAAAAGGTTTCTTCAATTACTATGCACACAAAATAAGTGCGAGAAGTGGTGTAGAATAAATTGCACATGAATATGATATAATTCTTCAAAAAATGAGCAGTTCACGTTCAAGTAAAACACAGTTACTTGAAATTGCAGTTAGTACAAACGTCTTTCAAGGTACTGTGCTCGAAACGCACATGAACAAGAGAAAACAGAACCTTCTCAAAACTTTTCATCAATATGAGCGCACTAAACTTCACAGAAACAGTTTCATGCTATGCACAACAGGAGTCGTGCATTTGCATTGGTGATTCCACACTTATATCTGCTAAAGCTCACTGACGTCAACAATGTGTTCAAGAGACGAACACATGATACAAGTGATGCTCCACTCTGGGCTACAGCAATTCCTTGCATCAGCTGCACCTCAAATATTGCATTGCATTGTGAACACCAGCAAGTGAGTCTACTGTCGATTCCAGAATGGTCAATGCCTCATCCATCCTGTCTTTAAGGCAATACTTCTAGCTCATATCAGGGAGCTGAAGTAAAACCACGGCAGGCTGGTCTGGCTTTCCCTTCAGAACTTCTATCTCCTCTCGTATGGCTGACATTAAGTTTACAATGTATGGGACTGCCACACAGCCAAGGAGCACTGTGTCTGTTGGCTGAGCAGCAAGTGCTCTTTTCCAGCGTAAAGGCAGAACAACCAAATAGAAAAGACAGAGCGCAGTTGGACAACAAAACAAACAGTATGTTCCGAGTCATAGAGCAGTGTGTGGGCTGATATGCTGCATATGGCATCTTCCTGCACTAGACCTGTTCATGAAAGAAACTTAAGTGTGGCGATATCACTGCTTTTCAGCTGTTTCTTCAACCTGAACCTGGGAGTGGCAAGTTATACCTTCCCCGATGCCTGTTTAGTGTTAGCACTTCGTGTGTCTTATTCTTTTCATTCACTGGCGGGAGGGCTGCCAAGAATGAAAGCATCGTGGTGCGCACTGCCAGCGCGCACTGTTGTTCCAGGCACAGTTCGAGCTGTGCCCACAAGCCGCAGACCTGAAGAGAATGGGATAAGCAAGTGCAAAGAGCTGGCAGCTTACCTGAGTTGTTAGGCTCTGAAATCCAAATTTGCGCTGAAAGAGACGCACAAACTGCGACATGTATGCTCCCTCCCAGAGGCCCCGGATGGCTTCAGACGGATTCCCATCTGGAATGAGACGGAGCGGGCAAAAAGGAGATGTCAGCTGCCACTGCTTTTGAATAACTGAGTTGAACCATAACTTTACAAATTGATCACTGCAAATATTTAGTGTTTTCAGAAAGGTTCGCATCCACTATATTGCAAGGTATTGTGTCACTGTCATTTTGTACTCATCCCAACATAGTCGGCGTTGTTAGATAACCTTATAGTATTTCTTGATCTAATGATGAGACTTGCAAACAATATATTGTAGGGCAGGTTCATCCAACAAAAACAGCAGCACTCAGAGACATCTGTAAGAAACATGCACCTTGCATTGCTATTAATTTTGGGGCACCTGTGATTGTCAGCTATTCCTGTGCAAAACAAAACATGCTTTTGTTTCACTGTTAAAACCAACCCACAGTCAATTTCATATGCAATGACACTTTACCACAACATGGAAGGGGGCAAATAAGTATTTCAAGGCTCCTTTGTATGTACCATCAACATAAATTTAAATGCAAACAGGTCTGAACAGATTGAACTGCACTTTACTTTTTGTTCTGCGTTAGCAACATTTTATTGCACATAGGCATGTCATAGCTCATGGAGGCAATGCAGAAGAAGCAAGATCACCAATCACTCTTTTATATTATAAACTCAGTTATGACAAATTATTGCATATCACGAAGCAAACCTTTTCAAAAAATGCCATGCCTATATCAGCTTCTGATGGATTATGGTTATAACACCTATATAATGAAGGCATTTTCCTGTCAGATGCAACTTCACTATACTGAGGTTTGAATGCAAGAACCATCACTTGGAAGTGGCAGTGCAAATAAAATTTCGGTGCTTTTTTTTCTCACAGTTTCGCACATCGGAAGCACACCAAGTTCCCACTTTTTGCACCAAATACAGTGTACACAAAGCAGTTTTAATTGCAAGGTATTCATGCTCCAGTTTTAACTACCATAAAACTTAGCCAGATGAAAAATTGCTTGAATCCACTATTCAAATCCATAAACTTCTTCAGCCACACAAATTAAAAAGCACATTTAATTCAGGCAAGTATTTCTAGCTCTATGGCTGTATGCTTCCCAGGTTATTTAATCTATATTAACTCAAGATAGACTGAACTTTTTTCAAATTTTCCCATTAGATGCTCCGTCACTATTGCAATCCAAGCAACAAGTCACCATCACCATCATGGATGCAAATTAGAATGCCTACTAGCTCTGTAGTCTATGAGCAGCAAAAAGCCACACTCAAGTTTGTTTGTTTGATAACACACCTTTCAGAGTAAAAGAAGCAGTACCATTTCTTTTTCTTATTTGGCAGGCGAGAGACTTACTGCACTTGGCAGTCTTGAATTGCTTCAAAGTCAATCATTTTAATAAATCTACATGTGCACCATCTGTTGTTTTACAGTTTCAGGTCGAGTTTTATCTACTTGAGACCTGTCTGAGATGTGGTCTGAATGCTACACTCAGTTATGACAAAACCACCGAAACGTTCAACAAAACAGAAAATAGTCAAGATTACATGGGCACATTTTCTATACTACCAATCCTCCTCCGCCGCTTCACACAGAGGGAGATGGTTCCCGTACTTTGGTTCAATAGGAGACAGGTGTAGTGATGTCATCTATAGAGAGGGAAAACACTGACTTTGAGCACCATCCTTGTTCATGGCTGCTTGGAGCGGGAACCATAATGGGGAGTAATGAAAAGCAGAATGGATGATGCAAGAATAGCAACGTTGTTTTTCATAACTCAATTACTTCTCAAATGAAACATTGCTTTTTACTGCTTGCCTTTGCACGTCCTGTTCCTGTACATTGTTTTCATGCAGCTATGGCCAGTCTTCTTGCTTAAAACTTCCCTGCTTTCAGCATGTCTTCCATAAGCACTCATTAAATAGTAATGGTGACCAGGTGGTCTTAATGTACCAGTACAGAAAAACAATTAGTTTGGTCTGGTGAAGTAGTCATTCCAAGACTTAAATTACAATCACTGGAAAAGCTTAGTTATTGGCAGAGGAAACGAAGGATGTTTTACTTTTTTAATTTCGGGCTCAAGCTGCGGTGCCAGTATATTAGTGCAAGTCACAAATTTTTAGGTATGTTTACATGTTTGGGCTGGTCTAGAAGAGAAAAAGTTATCAGAACTCATCAGGCTGAGCCTTAAATTCTTTTATAATATAAGGTAATCGATACTGTCTATCTAATTCTCGTGTCATCACAAAGGGTGCTACGCACAAATGTCAAGCACATTTAGTTTTTAGGTACCTTCCTGCCCCAGCCACGACACCGCTCACCATAAGACACCTTCTCGGCACATCGGAAGCACTTTGTCAATCCACGCTGACCTGGGTCGGTAAAGTGTCTCTTTAATATAGATCAAATAGCCTATCCTTTTGCTGCACAACACCCATACCAAATAACTTAAATATACTTGTACTCCTACAAGCAGTAAGGGTGAAAACCATGTGTTTCACTGCTGCAGAGTAAAACGGCACATTTGACAAGTTCAGCCTTCCAAAACATTTCCACAAAATTCCCAAAACTTTTTTTATTGCCTAACCCTGGTCCAAGTGCTACAGGTCCTGTTCATTGTGATCAATACGACAACCTCTACTACCTCTCCCCGCTCTCCAACTTTATGATGACCAGCACTTTCATTTCATAACTGTCCTGTTTCAATAGCCACAATTACAGGGAGTGGAACCTGGTCAGCAAGTACAGAGATGAACTCATTCACACAGTCTTACACAATCACCACCCATTCCCCTAAGAACTATGCTAGGTTAACACAGAGAAACGATAACACAGAGAAATAAAGTCCTCTGAACTGCCCTTGGCACCTGCATTGGCGAAATTCGACACATGGAATGGACTTTCTTAAAATTAGTTAATAAAACCTGGGCAACTTTTCATCATTCTGTAATTCCTCAACAGTTAAGCAAGTATAGTTCGCCTATAGACATTTTTAATGATTCAATTCAGATACCAAAACATCCATTTTTAGGAATGCCACAAGCACACGCAGGAGATCTATCTTACACCGCTTCACGAGTGCTCTCAGGCAGATGAACAGTCCAGTGTAGATTAATGGTGGCACCAAAGAAGTATTGAAAAATTACATATACAGAAGCTTCTTGATTTCCTCTCTACTATGCTTGTATTCATTTGACAGCACATGAGACTCTGCTATTCTTATATGGAACTTGTGTTTTCCCAGCTACAGGTTTTAGGCATAATCCTTACCTGTACCCTCAGGAACAAACATTTAGGGACCATGGTGTCCGCAAAAAATTGCATATTTGTGATAGCGCAGCTGAGTGATGCGGAATTGTGTCCGTGCACTGCACTGGTCAAATAACCAGATGCAGGCTGTACCAGTTCATATCAGATTGCATGCCTAGGCTGTAAGAAAAAAATTCTTTTCTCACGACACCAGTGTTCTCCACTTTTACTTGCAACTTTGAACATAGCTTTGTGTTTACAATTTGCTGGATGGCGACACACTAAATTGATGGTAAACACAAGCGAGTTTATCAGAAAAGCTGGGTGAGGCTAATGTAACGACTTTATTCCTATGCTAATCCTTTTCGCACTTTGTCAGTGGTCCAAATGGCACTCTCTGCATTATCACCGAGTTCGGCTAGCCGTGAATTGTGAGTGCTAAGAAGAGAATGTAAATGACCAAAATGAGTCCTGAAGTTACGCTAGCCGTGATGTCCTCCCCAATGCGAACCAAAGAATGGTTGACAATGAAAAATAGGGCAATTCCTTCGGTTTCTTTCTTCACATCACAAGGACCTTACCTCATGTTTTCGGATGTCTTTCGGTGCCAAAAGCTTATAGCAAACACCAAGCAGAACACTTGAAGGAGCTGCAAAACTTCACACCTTGTCTTTTTTTCCCCTTAAAACTGACATTAGGCTGCAGCTGTTGCACAGATAACTCTTAAAATGTAAGAACTTCTGTGTAATACTATTTAACACTTTGGCAAACTCGGGTGATTCTACAAGTGACCCTACAGTCATCCCGTGAAGCTTATCTGAAAGGCTAAGAGAATGAAATGCAGTATCCGCATTCCCCTTCTGCTCAGTGAAACTGAAGCGGAAATGACTGCAAAAGCATCGCCCGCTCTTGAAAACAAGCCACATAATTTTAGTTAGCGTCGCCGAGTACGCGGTACACCTTCATCATCGCCATTGCGCGGCGTGGTCAACTCTGAAAAGTCACGTTACTGCGTCGCAAAAGGAAACTCGGTCGCTCTGTGACCGATTCTAGCGCTACCTCTCATAGGCGCCGATATATCACGTCGAACACATTGCAAAAGCCGCTGACACGTGACTAGTGTCCTTTGCGGTGCACAAACAATTCTCAGCCAGTACGAAGCACTGGCAATCCTAGAAGTCGACGCACACGTATTCACACATTTGTGGTTTCACCGCTATTCCTGGATTCGGCGGCCGGTTCGTCCGGGTTTGTTGAGACGCGGGACCTGCTGAAACGCTTTTTCGGGGTGTAGTGGGATCGTCGCAGCAAAATAAAACACCGGAAAATGTCAAGGCGACGGCGCATCAAGTGCGCGCGTGTACTATCGCGCGTGCGCACACTTTCGCGGTTTCGCGTGCAACTCGCGGCCGTGATGTTCATAAAAGCCTGCTGTAAACAAAACGCGCGGCGAGGGATGCCTAGCCCATGGGCTTGGGGTGAGGGGAAGGGGGGTTGAAAACGCGGCGGCATTTCGCTTCGCGGCCGGAGGGGGCCACGACGACGAACCCGTGAACCTGAAGAACCTGGTGGCGGCTCCGCCGCGACTATTGTCCGATCAAGATCAATCCTCAATCCCCCCGCTCTCTCCCGCCACCCCACTTGTAGTACCATGCCGAAAGCGTGCGGTCAAAAATGAGATACAGGAGTGTGCTGACCTTGTGTTTTGAACTTCCTTGGCATCTTCTCCGAAAGTCACCTAAGCGCGGTGCACAGTTCCTCTGAATCACTGATCGGGACATCCATGCTTGATCAGTCATGTTGTTGCCATGTGATTTTGGGCAGCGCTTTCGGGAGATCAGCGATTGTGAGTCCAGCAGAGGAGGAGAGACTCACGAAACAGCAACAAAAGCGGTGGTTGGTGGTTGTGGTGGGTTGCAGCAGTGAAACAAACAAACAAAAACAAACGCAAGAAACACTGGCTATTTCCCCCAGCCGCAAATGGCGCGAACAGGCGCGTTGACTCGAGTTTTCATCACACGTTCAACGCACGAGCCGTTCGCACACACAGGCTCGTGCGGAGGAAGGCGAGGGGCGCGCGATTTCGCGGCGGTTCACAGGCGCCCGAGCACTGCCGAAGCACACGCTAGCACGGCACCACACACAGAAGCGGCCGATCCGCGACAGGCAACCAACCCATGGCGGCCCCGACGGTTTGCTGTCGAACGTCGCGACGGCGGCTTGTCGATGATCGCTGCCGACGCTGCTTCATCGCCGCTTGCGGTACCAGCGGCCCGTCACCTTGTCGCCTCCCGGCGTGCGTTGAAGACGGTGCACGCGATCTCGTCGGCGGTCATTGCGAAGCATCCCACGAGGAACGATTATTTCGGGATCGCAGCGTTTTAGGCCTACCGCGATAGCTCTCCCTTACCTGGCTGAAAAGTAGGCAAGAAAGCACTTTCTGGCGTCTCGCCGCGGTGTGTACTAGTGGCGCCATCTGGCGCAATTTTTAAAAAACTCGACATTGCGTCTTTTTCTTACTTTTTTTGTTGCTGCCTCCTTTTCTTTTTTTACTCGCTTGTTCGCTTTCTTTCGTCGTGTTTTCGAATTCGAAGTCTTCTCGTTCGTGGTTTTGGATTAGCTGACGCTGTCCCGATTAGCCGGTGTTCCCAATCGTTCTTGAGAGTTTCTACGCAGGCCTCCGTACGCAAGTTTTCTGGTTTCACCGTGCGGGCAATCACCTGTTTTTTAGTGCAATGGTTAGTGTATCGCCACTCACAAGCTCTCCCGCGCCGCTTCCTTCTGAAACATGCAGTAGGTTCCGTCCGTGATTCGCTAGATTAATTCGTCTCGCGGACGATCTCGTGGAGCAACGTGGCGATTATCTACCTCCATCCTACGACGGACATTTTTTTCAACAGAACGCGTTGTGTTGAACTGCAGAAACTCATTTGAAAATGAGCTGGCATAACTGCGTGATTGGTGTGTGCACAAGGAACTCTGGCGCACGTGCGCATCATCAGTGTCAAGCGAACAGCGAAAATACCCGTGTACTTAGATTTAGGTGCACGTTAAAGAACCCCAAGTGGTCCAAGTTATTCCGGAGTCCCCTGCTACGGTGTGCCTCATAATCAGATCGATCGTGGTTTTGGCACGTAAAATTCCATAATTTTTTTTCGTCAATGTCAAGTAGCGCCCTAAGCTATCAGATCCTACCTGCAACAGGTTAACTTCACATAATAATCAAGCCGTGTAGGATCGACGGCTTCGCGCCCGTGCTTCGATATACACCCGCAGAACAGCGGCAAATATGACGATTGTATTATTCACCCATATGTCAATGTTGCTATTGTTTGCATTTTGCACTTTAACTGAATGAACGAGGCTAAGCAGTTGTCATAATTGAATTCCTCAAATGTCAAGTTTTCGTTGAAAAATTATCTTTACACTGTTAGCTACCCTAGCTGGGACCAACTACGGAGGTTGCGCAGTCTACGAAAAAAGGCAGCACTTCGATCAATCTCCGTCGGATATAGCATGTCATGGGGCCGCGTTTTTGTTTTGGAAAATAGCTTATGCATCGTGGTCACCAACAGTGATACACTGTAATTGTAGAGCGCGAATGATGGGGAAGAGGTAACTGCGACGAGCGCCGTTCACAATCCTCCTATATACAATCAACAGTGAACTTGGAAGCCTGTGTTTGTAGGTTCCGATATACCTATATATATGGTGAAAGACTCCCTGCAGGTTTCTTTTTAGGTAGCGATGAGTTCCTGAAGAAGTCGTGCCCGTTTTTACTTATCTAGTCAACGAATTGAGCGCGCACCTTACCTGCACTTTGCGAGAGGTACATAATATGTTGTAAAAAGACCACGACGAAACGTTGCACAGGGATCGAAGAAATCCCACTCATCTCCACAAATTTAACAAATGAAGAAAACAACGAAGCTTTAAGGGACAGGAACCGCCTTCTTGTGCGTGTTCGTTCTTTCGCTGTAACTCGCCTTAACGTGACTCGAGAGCACGCATGGGATAGTTCAAGGCTGAAAAAGTCCATATCCGTTAAATGTCATTTCAGAGATCTGCGAAATTAGTTCATTTGGTGTAAAGGGGTTGGTTGTTTCTTTCTTTCAAATTTCGCGCCTAGACCTCAGCGTCGTTGCCTGATACCGCGCATTTCAAGATATTTTTCTTGCATGGGCCGCCCAGAGGGCCCATGATGCGGCGGTCAGTCTCGGCCTGCCCGTCCCGACGTGGGAGCGACCTGCTGCGCGATAAAACTCTCAATAAAGTTTTTCCATCCATCCATCCATTCGGACGGTTTTTGGCACAGGAAGAAGTCATCAACACTTGCTGTAGGTTGAATCTTTTGTTCCTTTAAAGTTATGTTGATAATGTAATGCATGCTCTTCTCCGACGAGCAACTCGACTAGACGCCGTCAAAACCCATGTGGTCACCGCAAGCTGATGCAGGAACATCTCAGTGTGGCGTCGGAGCCAACCGTTTTTTCGCTCTTCACTGAAAAAAAAAGAAAAGCCTTTACACCCTTTGAGGCGTATCAGTGTTCCACAACAGCGCCAAATAAAAAATTAAGTCAACATCCTTTGGGACTTATCTTAACCCCAAACAACCAAACATCATCCATTTTGCGTGCCTTTCCGTTCTCTAACGCTACCCGCCCGGCGCTTCCAGGTCAGCGTAGAGTTCGTAAATAAATAAATGAATAAATAGGAGTATCAAACTACATGCAGGTCACAAACGGCATGCGCGTTATCAGTGTGACGTACAGCATTGTTGAAAGGGAAGTAATGAACGCATAGTTTTCAAGAAAGGAAACGCAAGCAAGGCACGTGACGATTAGTTTGGGGACAAGCTAGGTACGCCGTAAACGGTGTAAGTTTTTTAGAATGCACTCCTCTTAAAAAATTGATAGCCTGTAGGGCTGATTTTGTTCCACAACGATAATCGTCATCTGCCTTGTTTGCGTTCCCTGTAAACTCGGCGCTCTCTACCTTCTTGTCGAGAATGCTGTGTCACGCTGATAACGCGCACGCTCTAAAAAAAGTTTGCACCCTTTGGGGTGTATATCTGCCACACAACGATAAACGTCATCTCTCTTGTCCGCATTTCCTTTCTTTAACGCTGCAAGCCTGGTACTTTCCAGTAACGAACGGCACGCGGCGTTTTCAAGAAAGGAAACGCATCAAGGCAGATGACGATTATCGTTGTGTGGCAGAGATACACTCCAAAGGGTGTAAACTTTTCTTAGAGTGCGAGTCATTCGTGCACACTTTTACACTCTAAAAAATGTTAACACACTTTGGGGTGTATATCAACCACACAAAAATAATCGTCATCTGCCTTGCTTGCATTTCCTTTCTTGAAGACGCCGAGCCAGCTATTTTCCTGCACTCTTACACTCTTAGAAAATTTACACCCTTTGGGGCTTATCTTGTCCCACAACAATAATCGTCATCCGTCTTGCCCGCGTTTCCTTTCTCTAACGCGGCGAGCCCGGTACTTCGCAGTGACGAACGGCATGCGCGTTATCAGTGTGACGCAGCATTCTCGACAGGAAAGTAGCGAGCGCCGAGTTTGCTCCCTTGCTTGCGTTTCCTACACTCTTAAAATGGTTGCACCCTTTGGGGTGTATATTTGTCCCACCACAATAATTGCCATCTGTCTTGCTTGCGTTTCCTTTCCTGAAAATTCGGCGCTCGCTACTTTCCCGTCGAGAATGATGCGTCACGCTGATAACGCGCACGCCGTTCGTGACTGGGAAGTACCGGGCTCACAGCGTTAAAGAAAGGAAACGCGGGCAAGACAGATGATGATTATCGTTGAGGAGCAAGATACACCCAAAAGGGTGTAAATATTTATGAGTGTACACTCTAAAAACAGCTGCACCCTTTGGGGTGTATATTTGCCACACAACAATAATCGTCATCTGTCTTTTCCGCATTTCCTTTCTTTAATACGGCGAGCCCGGTACTTCCAGTAACGAGTGTCATACGTTATCAGCATGACATTGCATTCCCGACAGGAATGTGGCGGGCGCGGCGTTTTCAAGAGAGGAAACGTAAGCAAGGCAGATGGTGATTATTGTTGTGTGGAAGACATACACCCCAAAGGGTGTAAACTTTCTTTAGAGTGTGTAGTACACGCATCTATATATATGGTATACGTTCTGGGCTTGCGATTCTCATTGGAGTTCCTGGCCGCTGTTCTTACGAATGCTTGCTATCAGTCCTTGGAATTAATAACGTCATCTTAGAAAGACACATCGATTGCTTCATAATACATAGCAAAGGACAATAACCATGACAACAACAATGAGCGCTGGATATTTACTGTCATTTGGTCATGCATTACTTGCAATGAAGATTGCACAACGTTGTTGCACATCTCTGAAAATTGACGTCCAGTGTTTGTTGCAGCCTTTTTCTTCTCCCTTGTGCCTTAGTGCTAATTGAACTATGTATTCTGAAGCGACGCATCAACTAACCAGCCCAGGTGAAAATTTCCAACTGGGAATGCAACTGGTTCCAGTTCAACTGGTTTATGGAACAATTCCCAGTTGGTCCCCATTGCAACTGGTCCCAGTTGGTTCCCATTGCAACTGGTCCCAGTTGGCCCCTCTGCAACTGGTCCCAGTTGGTCCACATCGGAACAGGTACCAGTTTCTATTGCAACTGGCATCGATTGTGCAATAGGGATAGTGAGCCATGGCCAGTTGGAACCACTGGTAAACGTTTACATACAAATGGGATATTCAAGCTGGCCATAGCTTGTATGCTTTTTTTGGTTGTCATCGCGTGTCGCAAAGAACCAGCCGATTCAGAGAACTTTATGCAGCCGAAGCAGCTTGGTGTTGAAATTTGACATTTATTGGAACACTTGAGCTTGTGTTTAGCGATGAAACGTCTTGAATGCTCCCTTGATGATGCACACGTTTACACATTTCGTAACTCTTGCACATCACCATCTGAAAGAAATATTTATATGCATTAATTCAGTAAAAAAGGCAACCACTTCATACAAGCAATTCTACTTATACATCATACAGACATGTGTATCAGTAGTGTATGCACTTCTGCTACACGTTAGGCAGAGCTACAGGTGCGCGCCAGTATACGCTTAATACTTCTGTGCGCTATTCAAAGCACAAGTCTTGCACGACACTGGTTCACGTGAACTTTTCTCGGTAACTGCACTCACCCACTGGCCACTTAAGTTTATCGCTCTGCGCAAGACACACCTGCATGGCTGTAGCTTACTCGAATATGCTATCGTTGATTCTATTTGTTGTGTATATTTGTTATCGCCTAACCTAGAGTAATCAGATTGTATTTGCGACACGAACTGTGTAGTACTTTCTGGAAGTAATGCGGGCACCATCGTTTACGCCGGAACCATGAAAAAAAACCATGCATGAACCATGCATGAAAGCATGCTTTCATGCATGAACTCTAGGCTTCTTTTTTGTACCACTGCTATACACTCTAAGAACAGTTTACGTCCTTTAATTGGCGTGCCCCGTCTGCCACACAATCGATAATCGTCATCTACCTTGATCCGTTTCCTTTCTTGAAAACGCTACGCCCGCTACTTTCCTGTCGGGAATGCTATCATGCTGATAACGCGCATGCCGTTCGTTACTATAAAATAACGGGCTCGCAGCGTTAAAGGAAACGCATAAAGGCAGATGACGATTATCGTTGTGTGGCAGAAGGGGTACTCCAAAGGGTGCAAACTCTTCTTAGAGTGTACTACTGCCCTGGCTACCCTGGCCGCTCAATGGATGTGCGTTTCCATTGAGCGGCTATGTTACTGCTGTTCTGTGGCGCCAGCCATAGAGTTTCCTACAAGAATTTTTGTAGGAAACTCTTTTAGGCGCCAGCAACGTCTTGACGCCAGGCGAAAAGGCAAAATGCCCAACGGAAACAAAATGGCGCTGAAGTCTAAGAGAACATGCCCTACTCAAGTAATGGTTTTATAAAACCAGTTTTCTTGTAGCAGATGCTGAAGATGTTTAACCTTCCTCTCATAGAAGGAAGAAAAAGAGAAAACCGGTCCGTCTTGTACGTGACGTCTGCTCTTTGCTACTTTCTCTCCCATTGTTTGTGAAGAGGGCGTCCGAGTGCTCTTCGTGTGTCAAGCCAAGCCAGAAGCAACTCGGCAGCAGGCGCCGGCCCCAGCTGGGTGCTTCGAAGCTGAGCGCGAAGTTAGATTTATCTTAGTTCAACAACTTTGTCTAGCTTGCTTCGCCGCTGATCTACGTTCAGTCATCTCCGCCAAAAATGTCTCGACCGGCTACGCAGAGCGGTGCTTCGAAATCCAAGCGCGGACCCGGGGAAACCGGAAAGTTGTACTTGGCTGCGTACAATTTTTTCCAGTGTGCCGGGTGAGTTTCCCCTATTATTTTCTTCTTAGGGTAACTACCGGGCAGTTCTCGTGACACATTTAGAAGACTCCTGATTCACTGTCGAGAACGTTCGGATAATAAGCGCATGCTTGAGTCGGTCTTCTCTCCCCCCAGATCCGTGTAGTACACTCGAACCAGCGCTGCTCGAACAAGACAAGCGTGAACATACACACGATCATGTTCGAGGACGCACAGCACAGAGCAGCGATCTGCTGATTACATCCGTGTATCGTTGAGGCTGAAGGGCAGCCCTGCACCGGTATCCTGTAGTGTTCGGCTGCATAGCCTTCGCTGTGCATATCGAGCAGCATTTCCTTGCTTCTCAGTTTGCTTTTGGCAAAACTGTCTTGTTTGAGAACAATGTCTGCTCGGGCAGCTGAAGTGGTTCCATAAACGTTAGCTGCGACCTTACCCGCAGAATTCCCACAGAAGCGCGCGCTAACACTTTATGCCTTTCGCTTTGTTGAAGAGGAAAAACGGACGCACTTGTGATTACTTCCTCTAAAGGGGCTACGTCGCGTCGCACCCTTGGGAGCTGCTGCAATATTGTGGTGCGCGCGCTGTGTTTCGTGTTTTCCTGCAGGCTGCGTGGTCGACTTACCTCAGGTTTTCGAGTTCCCGCATGTCGCGTTGCTGCTCCCATATTGGCCGCAAACGTGTTGCCTTGGTGATAACGTCACTTCGAAAGAGCGCTCGCTCGTTCGACCGTGTGAGTGTGCGATAGCGATGGATAAGATCTAGTGTTCGTATCACCGACGGCATCGGTCGTGGAAAGAGAGCCATGGTCAGACGTTTGTCTGTATCGCGGCCTTTTCAAGGATTAATTAATGGCGAAAGGTTGAAAGTGTGCGGCGCGAGTGAATGTGACTAAGCATAGCGAATTACCTAGGCGCACAACCTAGCCACTGTAGTATTAGTACAGTTACTGAATTATTCACAATCAAATATGACTCAGTGCAGGACAAAACGATGATTGAGTAGACAAGGATAGTTTTTTTTTCTTCTTATACAAGCTGATAGCTTTTGCTAGGGATGAAGTTTACAATACGGGCAAGTACTTAAACTCACGTAAGGCAGTTCAAAACATTTAAAGGGAAGCTGAAGAGTCTGTCGAATTCAATAAGACGCTCATATACGGATGCGGGAACCTTATAAACCATGAAGGTAAAATTTTGGGGGGGATTTTTCACTTAGGAGCGACGCAATCGTCAGTTAAAATTACGCTGTAGCTCCGCCCCCCGTCGAGCGCCGTGCGCTGCTGCTGACGCTGACGATGCGAGCGGAGACCGGAAACCGCGGCTTAGTGACGTCAACACTGGTGTTCCGCTCCTTCGCAGTCTCCGCGACTGTGCCTGACCGGGCTTATTTCTGCGTGCGTGCCGTCCTAATCTGCTTCGCTTGACCCTACATTCCTTTATTTGTGTGTATATAGGAGTGGTAGTTCACGTGCGCAGCATCAATTGAACTTGTAGGTCGATCATGCCCGCGTTCTGTGCAGCCTACGCTTGCACGAACACCAGCGGCCGCGACGATGTTCCGATGTTCCATTAGTTCCTGCAAGACAAGAAGCTTTCAGCTAAGTGGGAGGCTGCTGTGAAGCGAAACAACTTCAAGCGCTCAAGAACAAGTGTTGTGCTCTAACCACTTCCGTGACGATTACTACCAGAGTTTATCAATAATGCGTGCTTTGGGTTCTCCTAAAAAAAAATTTTTAGCACGCTGAACGGAAGGTGCATGTTTATCGCCCACACTTGACGCAGGTTTCATCGTCAAGCGCCGCAAATTTTCTATTCGCACGTGTGTTGTGAAACAGCCTGCATGCAGCTACCATAACGCAGTGCAAGCGTAAAGTTTGCATGTGTTGGAAAGCCTGCTCACGCCAAGACGCTGCACTCCCCCTTCTCTCGCACACATAGAAACCGACCATCTCACGCAGCCGACGGAATTCGCCGGTTACGAGTAGCGTGCGGATGGCGCGCTAATGAAGGTTCTATGCTACACGTGCTACAACAGCCGGTAAATTTTCCCGCGTTTAAACCGTCTGTGTAGATTGCCGACAGCTTTGGGGCAGCGCACAAATGCTGAAGATCGCATCACCGCTTACGTTCTACGAGGAGGCCTGCAGGAACATAACACTACAGTTGTTTTCCCGGAAACGTACTCACTGGAACGCTGAATGCAGCTTACCAAAAAACATACTTGCCAAAGAACATTTCCAACACAAGGAGATACTAACACTTCGCCTTCGTTCGTGTGGAAAGCAGTGCTTGCACCAGCATTTCTTGCTTCTTGGAGAGGCCGGCTCTTCGCAATTGGCTCGTACATGTAGTATGTACAAGTATGTACGTATGTGTAGTATGTACAAGTATAAACCCCTTACAAGTGATCTTGCACGCGACAGCGACAGCGTTGCAAGCGAGGCGATGGCTGTCGCGTTCACTCGTCGTCTGCAAGCCGAACCATTGTTGACGTCACGAGGCGCCCGACCAATCACAGGCGGAAACGAGGTGCGCAAGCTGGGCGTGTCTGCTGCTGCACTTTTCGTCGAAATAAAATATGTTTGCGCTTTCTTTCACTCAATTTCGATGCGATATTCGAATTCAGAGGGTTGAAAACCACGGCGTACTGCTCTTCACTCATTTTTTCTGGAAAACATTTCAGCTTCCCTTTAAGACACATTGTCATTTAGCGGTTGGGTAGTTATAAAATGCACCGTCGGAAAAAGTTTGTGTGTGTGTGTGTGTGTGCGCGCCTGCTATGCTAACTGCTTAAAAGTCAACGTCGATAATGTTGCTTTCATATGACTGAATTGAACAACTTCACTACATTTGAGTAACTCTCTTACTTTATTTGTTTATTTGTTTTTATGTTGCTTTCTTGTCTGTACCTGAAGTTTCAGTAACAAGTGTTCCTGCTTTTGTGAGTGATTACTTGGGGCGGTGAATGCCCTGTTCTTGCACCACAAATTTCATGCCAGGTTAACTGCTCTGCCTTTCACCTCTTGTTTTCCTTGCTTCCTTCCTTCCTTTGTCCCAAATCACAATACTGAAGTAAGAGTAGTGTCTGTTCAGGTCTAATTGATAGTCTACCAACATTCAGACTTTCATTTACCTATTTGCTTTTTCCACCCAGTGTGTCTAAGTCTTGTACTTGACCTTTCTTATAAAACATAAAGGCTTTCATGTCACAGCCTTCTGTCTTGCGAATAGTGTGCATAGCTGGTAACTTCGAACTTATCGAAAACTTTGAACTATGGACGGATGAGCCCTGTCCAACTAGGTCATTAAAGGCGTCTTTTGTGATACTAAAACCCCTGTTTAGTGCGACTGACCTATTTAGTAACAACAGAACTTGTTAGCTATTTCATAAATTGTACCTACCTTTCCAACTTGACTTGTCATGGGGGTCTCGGTAGCCAAGGAATTCTGTTGCTAAGCATGGGGTCGTGTGTTTGCTTCTAGCCATGTATTGGCTGCATTCCAATGAGATTGGAAAGTAAAAATGTTTGTCCATGTTAAACAACCCCCAGAGAGAATTAATCTGGATCCTGCTGTTTGGCAGCTCATATAGCCTGGGTGTCGCTGTAGGACATTAATTAATTAATTCATTCAATCAATAAATCAACTAGCTTATTTTCTCCACAATTATGCACTTGGATGGAGTTTTCAGCATGGTTTCCACAATCAATACTTGATGCTAAAAATTCTGCTGGCATTGTCAGCTGATGCCTGTCTTTTTTGTTTTTTCCTGCTGGCAGATGGAGCTACATCCTGTTCTGCACACTCCATCACCTGATGCACAAGCGCACCTTCAAAGGTGTGTGGCCGGTGGTTTCCTGCCCGACCGAGTTGTTTCAGACACTGGCGCTCCTTGAGGTGAGCTGCTTTTGTAGTTGAACAAGTCTGCAGGTAATTTTCGCTGCTTGAGATTGGTTGCAAGCTAAGGGCCTTAAAAACAGATGGTGCCTTGTAAGCAAAAACCAAGCACTTTAAAGATTCTAAAAGTTAAACATTTAAACATTCTAAACATTCCTGAAAAAGCAAGTTGCTGGAAGGAAGGCGTTGCTTTTTCAGCTCGTCATCTTGGAAAATACTGTTTTAGCAGCCTAGTGGCTATGCAATGTACACAAGGCAGTATGGTGAAATTAGTAAAATTTGCATGCATAGGACGGAGTAAACTGACACAAGACAAGGTAAATGGAGTTTGCTATGAGAGGGCTTTGTCCTGCAGTGGACATAAATTAGGCAGATAAGGATGATTATGGTCATGTAAATGGGGGATTGCTGTAGACGTAGACGGCACTTGCAGAAATACACATTTACTGCTAAAAGAATGGGTGCAGTAACAAAGCTGCAAGAAAAAATTGATGACAAAACTGGCGATTGCCAAATATGTTTATATGTTCAAGGGCGAATGTCTGATTAAAATAGGGGGGTATCTGTACTGTACACAGGGAATAATAAACTTAAGTATATCACTAGAATCATAACGTGTAATCAGATAGGTAGAGGTGAGATATTAGGTCTTGATGACGCTGACAAATGTCAGGTGTGCCTTAATCACATATAGATAAAATTAGGCACGTGGAAACACAAAACCAGTTTGCCATCATACAATCCATGGTTCGATAATTGTCTCTATTTTACAGCAGTAACTTTCAATGGAAGATTTTAACAGACTTTAATTTTAAAGGATATTTAATTTTAGCCAACTAGTTTATCCATTCCATTTAGTATGAATGGGCCCTCTCACCCACCTTTGACCATGAAGGCAACATTATTCTGATCTGCTTTGTGAAGCCAGAAGTATGAATTAATTGAAAGCAGTGTTTGAGCTAAGCGGATCTGTAACTGCATTGAAAACATTGTAGGTTAACCAAATTTTGAGGTTTGTTTGGATTGACCAATGTTTTGAATTGGCCCTATTTGAACCATTGCAGGCCAACCCAGCTCTTTATTCTACTGCCTGTTGTTGTTTGTGTATTTTTTTAGTTATGTCCATGAGATATTCTATTCAAATGATGCTAAATTAAAGAGAAGGGAACTGGCCATAGTATATTTGTTCTTCTTAACTGGACAAGGAAATGTGGCCAAGACACTTCTCTTTCTATTGTGCATTGTTTTTCTTTTTCCGCCAGGTGGTCCATTGTCTTGTCGGTCTGGTGTCCAGCAATGCCTTCCTGACACTCATTCAAATCCTCTCGCGGCTCATGGTCGTTTGGGGCATTCTTGTGCCTGTGCCTGAGGTGCGTGTGCATAGTTGCCTGTGTTGCTCTTTGACGGGAAGTGACTGAAAAAAAAAAGACAAAAAATATCTTCATAGCAGTTCTTTCGTACCCAGCATGTATATGACAGCAGAAAAGTGCAATATTGTCAGTCTCCAAAATAAAAAGTTGTGTGCTTTGGTTAACATAGCACCATGATATGTCACCATTAGTGCCGCTGCTTGCATCTAGTGAGTGACCTCTAGTGTACACCTATGCCTGTATTTCTTTGCTATCCTAGAACTATCAATTGTTAATCTCATTCTTGAACTGCTTGGAACTGTTTTATTGATTTAAGCTAGCCTCTTTTGCCTGCTTTTTGTCAAATCTGCATTGAGTGAGGAGATTAAAAGGAACTGAGGGGCTCAATTTATTATTAGTTAAAACCACATGTAACCAGCAGACAATAAAACCAGGTAAAGCCCAGGGTAAATTAGTTGTTTATTTAATTTAAATGTAGCAGTAATGGAAAAGGAAATGAAACTAGACGAAAATGCAACTTGCTGCTGCAAACCCACATTTTCATCAATATGCATGCGACAATGTACCAGTTGAACTATGGTGGTGGCCGTGCCCCTGTCAACTCACTGGAGTAATTGTGTATCTCTACAGGATTAGGCCTTGGAGTGCTAGCCAGCACTATTCGTGGATATGGTGGCGAGTGTGTAACTTCCTTCAAGTGTAGGCATCACATAATATGTGAACTTAGGAACAAGCAACTGGCACATAAACTATTGTAAACTACCTTATGCCATCAAGGCTGCCAAACTCAAGGCCCTCGCTACTCACTGAGGAGGAGTAGGGGGAACCGAAAGGATCAGCTTTTGTTGATCATAACCATATAAAACAAGTGGACAGTAAAGCTAGGGAAGACATAGGGGCAATTAACTAAAACTGTATAACAGGTGAGGTTTGGCAGGTTCATGTGGTTATAACATGTAGGGCATTATGCCTCGTTTTGCTTGCAACATTATGAGGTGACTCATCTGTTTGTTCATGTTGTGCCCTTCTCTTGTTTCTACCCTTAGTGACACGCACAGCCATACAGTGGACTCTCTTTAAACGGAACCTCAAAGGACCAGAGAAATTGGTTCCATTTATCAGAAGTTTCATTTACTGAGAGACAAAGCTGAATACAATTGCAAGAATACAAAACCGACCTACCATGAGGATGGTGTTCTGTTTAAAAGGCAGTTCTGTTTATCGAGATTCCACTGTACATGCTTTTAACAGTGCAAAGTGAAAGTAACTGCTACGTTTGTATCTTATTTGTCCATACTGCAATGTGCATCTTTAATTCACACTATGAAATATAGGGACAAGCCTATTCTTGATGCAAGTACTTGTAACATGCAGTGCCAAGACCAGTTTGGCATTCTGATGCTGTTGGTTGCATGGTGCCTGGCAGAGATCACACGATATGCGTTCTACGGGACCTCACTGTACAACTCTTGCCCATATTTGCTGTCCTGGTGCAGGTGAATCACATTTTGCCAATATTTTTACTTCTGTTTGCGTATGCACCCTGGAGATGCCGTCTGAGTGCGCCAATTTTTTTTGTTCCCATCAGAAGGCTAAAACACTCCTTGCAAAAAGCTGCTAGGTGCATACTTTTTATATGTCTGTGCCAACAACAGGCTCTGTTTGACAGTATCCAGCCAAACTTTGTGTTAACGAAGTTGCATGCAACACGAAAGTATCTTTGTTGTAGACGATATTAGTTGTAAGCATATCTTCATTTCACACTAATATTGTGGGAAACACTTAAGATTTACTTTGCTATATCCGATAATGAATTATATCCGTGTTCATTATATTGTGGTTCTGCTGTATATGTTGAAAGCTGTTGAAAACGTCATTTAGAGTGTTGTGACTAAATTAATAGAAGGCTTACGACTCTGCATTGTCTTGTGCACAAAAAGAAGTTGTGCAATGATAGTGGACTTCTGTTCCAGTTTTGTTTCAGTCTATGCCAGTATAGCAGATTTTCGTGAATTTGACTCCGGTTAACTGGATCCCGGCCGAAGGTCCCGGCCAGCGTCTATGCATTGCTATGCAGGATGCTGTGGGCCCAAGCTTTTGTTATTTTGATCCTTCCTGAATTATTTGGCCTTCGCCAGATAATTTGAACCCGACAAATCAGCACGCACGCAGCTGGCCCTTATGGTGGTCCCTATAGCAACCCCTTTAGTGGCAGCGTCTGTCTTGACAGGGCTTAGGGGACAATGTATGCGTTTAGCATGCGTCATCTCTCGTTGAAAACGCCTATTTTCGGTCTGCCCTGGGAAGATTTTCAAGCAATTACCGTAGCTCACAATGGTTCCTCTTTCTTTCTTTTCTTTCTTTATTAGAAGATAAAACATGAAATCAAATATTTTGTCAGCCTGGCAAAGCAGTGGTGCTTTTGAGCCGGACTGAGCAGTGCTCAGGTCCGAATGACAGTCTTCTGCTCAAAAAACAGAGGAAACAATAGGAAGAGAGAAAAAAATAAAAAGTACAATAGCAAAATTAAAGGTTGATTACGTTATTAAAGCCGCTCTAAGGTGCGCCTTTTGTTAAAAAGAAAATTGGCTCGAAAATTGCCTGCTCGCTGCTCACGTACGCAAAACTGAAACCGCCTTCGCAACGTTCGTATGCTTTGCCGCATAACGCAGATGTATTGCAGCGAAGGTGCAATAACTTTTATGGCGATGGCAATTATATGGACACTCCAGGCGCATTTCTGGCGTTGCCATTGCAGTGAGGTTCCGCATAAAGTCCAAGGGCAATGAAACCGTCACCGTGCGCTGTATGCTGTATGTGCGAGTGAAAGCATGCGAGGGTGAGTCGGTGAACGCGGTCAATCTCGCGTGCGCGCGAGAGGCAGCGTGGGGGTCATCCTCAAGAGCTTGTCAACCTCCAGAAAAACTATCTTCGGGAGCTTGTCAGCCTGTTCCGTCTCGGACTGTGTGAGATGGTAGTAGGGCAGGCTGTATGTTGTTCTGCTCCCCACCAGGCTTCTGACCAATCCGAGGTTGTCCCCTTCCTTCATGCTTCTGTTCTTGGGAGGTCATGCTGGATCATGTTATGTTACGCGGGAGATCATGCATCATATCGCCTTGACACTGGTTTTGAGGAGTGTAAGGGTGTGGGTGCCCGCTGGTTAGACTGCAGCCACATGGCCAGCACCCTGAGCAATGGCTTCTCTGGTATGAGGCTCCCTTGAGGTGTGCTTCAACTTTTCATGTTAGGTCTGTGGGGACCGTGTGGTTATCGCGGCAATGCCAGACTCGTAGAAGTTCAAATTTTCTTGGGGGAGCATTGTAGTCCCTGTTGGCTGATGTATTTTTGGATGAGATGAGCTGCAGTTTGCAGCCGTTCTTCTTTTTCAATAAGGGAGCCTGTTGTGGTCCAGAGTGTTATGTCGTCTGTGTAGATGGTGTGCCGAAGACCTTCTACGTCCTGCAGTTTTCTTGCGAGGCCAATCATGGTGACGTTGAAGAGTGTGGGTGCGATGACAGCTCCTTGTGGCGTGTCCTGGTTGAGAGGGTGGTACACTGGAGTCTGGATCTCCCCCATCTTTAACTCCGCCGTGCGGGGGCTCAGGGAGCTCTGAACATACTTGTACGTTAGCTTGCCACAGTTGGTGTTGTTGGCAAGCCCTTCTAGGATTCCTTGGTGGCTGACATTGTCAACAGCCCCTTTAATGTCGATTGCTAGGAGGACGTGTTAGCCACTGTGAGGAACGTTGCTGAGGCCCTCTTTCTTGACTTGGAGTAGTACGTCCTGTGTGGACAGGCCTGTGCGGAAACCGAACTTGGTGTCTGGCAGGTGCTTGTTGTTTTCTAAGTGTCTCTGCAGTCTTGTGTTTATAATTTTCTCATACACCTTGCCGAGGCAGGACATGAGCAAGATTGGTCGGAGGTGTTCAACTGCCAATTTCTTGCCCAGTTACCTTGTTCCGAGTGTTGGTTGGGAAAGGCCGTGAGCGCGGAGATGGACTTGTCGCTGAGGTTTCTTATCATGGTGCTCGTTATGTGGTCTGTGCCCACCGCTGTGCTACGGGTGGTGGCTTTGATGGCCGTTCTCATTTCATTTTCTGTGATAGGTTCGTCTAATTGTGGGTTATGTACGATGTTGTACAGGGTTGTGTGGAAGCACTTGGTCTTGATGGTGTTGATGTCTTGTTGGCTACCTGGGTAGGTGTTCAGTAACCGCTCCAGGGCCTTGTGTCCCTCTCCTTTGGTTTTGGTGGGGTCCAGGATGGCTTTGAGTATGTGCCACGTCTTGGCCATACCCAGGGTGCCACCGAAGGAGTAGCAGAATCCATACCAGTTTGCTGAGGCGGGTTGCATGTCACATTCTTCTGCTTCCGCTGTTATTTGTGCTATGTATGTCTTCAGTTTTCTGTTGTTCTGTGTTTTCCAGTGGGGGGTGAGGCCCCATTTAGCATCCCACAGGTGGAAGTGGGGATCCATCTCTGGAGTCTCTTCCGTTCTGGCGATTTCCTTCGTGTGGTGTTGTTTATGTACACAGAGTTTGTTGTACCAATCTTCCAGATTAGTGATTGTGTCTGCGTCCTGTTTTTGGGCTTCCCTGGTTTTTAACTGGTCAGCGAGTTTGGCTGTGCCGATGTGCCTGCGCAGGCATCCAATCTGCAGTGTAGTGATCGCTGCCCAAGCTTTTGAGCGTGTTGAGCCATTCAGCTCGCGTGGTTTGCGTGATAAGGGCAAGGTCGGAAGTGATGTTGCATGTTCCGCTGTTCCCTTCCCTTGTTGGTATGTTTGGGTCTATGATGAGTGTGAGGTGACACTGCTCAATTAGTGTTTATAGCTGGAGACCCTTCCAGTCCTGCCTCTGGTACCGCCACATGTCCCGAGCGTTGAAATCGTTTACGATTACCAAGGAACTGTCTTTGGCGAGGCAGAGGGTGTCCCTAAAGAGTTTGCCAACGTTTACATTCCTTTGGCTCGGAGGGGGCAGTAGATGTTTAGGACGAAGGCACTCCGTTTCTGGTTGCCTTTTTAGAAGAGTTCCAAGAGTGCATGTAATATGACTACGTTGTCTATGGGTTTGTGTTGTATGGTTGCGATGTTTTTGTCTACAAATGTGGCTACCTTCCACTTGTCATCTTGACTTGTGTGGTATTCCTCGTAACCATGTAGTTTTGGTCGGGTACCGGACTGTTGTAGGCAGGGTTGCCAGTTCCGCTTAATATAAGCGAATGTGGGCTTCTTTTTTCACCGAGTCGCTTGTAAATTTTTACAGTCGCTTGTCGCGTTTTTTTTGGGCTTACTCGCGCTTTTCCTGCAAATATTGTTATTTTAATGCCCGTAGGCTTCCTCTCAACATTCATCTTTGGAATTCCATGAAATCATTCTCGCCCGAGAACATACTGAGCCAGGTGAAACTGCCCCTTCAGGATGTGCCTCTCCTCAAACTGTTCAAGGGTGATGTAGGAATCCTGGATAATCAGTATAGACGGCTGTGCCTCCTTCCTTGGAAAAATGTAAACAACAAGGACGGCGCTTCTTTCTGGGTAGAAGTGCTAGATTTCAAGGATGCAAGCGGCGAAAGTTGTTTCAAGGAAATAGCAGAGTTCGCTCCGTCGTTGTTGGCCATGTCTCTTAGCAATGCCGATGTCGAGCGCGTGCTCTCGCACATGAACTTGGTGAAGTCGCACCACCGAAACATAATGAAGAATCCTATGTTGAGCGGCATCCTGCACGTACGTTATGGCCTAAAGTTTCGAGGTCTTTGCTGCTGGGACTTTCAACCGACATTAAAGATGTTGCAGCTACTCAACTCTAAAAACATGTATGGTTCTGAAGTGGACGCAGAGGGTTTTCCTGATGTGTCGAACACATCCGACGATTACTGTATGTAGTTGAACCGTGAAATCAAACATTGATTGGAGGAGTCAACAAGTAGCTTCATTCATGCACTGGCAAACGCGCAATGAACAGGGTGCAGACTACCCTGGGGACAATGTTAAAAAGTGCATGAGTGTTTTCGCTCATTCTTGCTGATATTGTTGCTGTTCAAAATAATTAAAGTGATTTGTTTTCCTTCCCTTCGTATTTGTACGATTTTTAAATACTATAATTAAACGATTTGCAAGAATGAGAAAATTTGTTATCGTCCGCTTCTTTTGGGCTTCTTAGCAAAAGTCGCGCCGCTTTTTTCTGGCTTGTTTTGGGGTGGTTATTTGCTTATTTGCTCGGCAGCATCTGGCAACTCTGGTTGTAGGGTTATGAGCCCTGGTGACTTTGAAGGTTGAGTTATCAATTGTGTCAGCAGCCTCTCGGTACCCACGCCAGTTCCATTGCCAAATTTCTAAGTTTTCTTTGACTTGCCTGTGTGGTCTATTGATTGTTGGGTGTTGTGGTCGGTGATGTTATGATCTGGGGTATTTGGTTCAGTCCTGCCACATATGTGGTCTAGTACAGGTTCTGTCGCAGTGGTTGATTCCGGGGCATGTTAGAATTGGCTAAATTCAGCCAAATAAATCAGGGGTGTGTTCTGCCGTTTTTCCTGCATCTTGTTTTATTCGACCTGCCAGTCCTGTCAAGGACGAATTACTGCAAGTCAGTCGAATGTATATACAAAGGTAAGCGGGACCAAGTACTCAAGCTGTATACTTGGTCGATCGCTTTTAGGGATATCCCTTGCAGTGTTCGTTTGCTGTATGAGCCAACAGACAGGATACCGATATCTCTAACCAGGTGCCGCACTGGATACGTCATGCAGAAAAGACAACGCGGCCCCGCGGCCGCGTTGTTCGACTCCTTCGCGTCGTCTGCTTTCGCCGGCGCGCACGTCATATTTCGCATTCATCTTTGTTTCCTAGTATTTTTCGTTCTGCCTTTTTCTTTATCGTTCTTGTAGATATTTTGGCTATTGAGTCGCTTCTTTTAACCAAGAATTTCTTGCTTTTGCGTGCCTGGTGTCGTTGTTCCGCGTGTCACGATGGCGCGAGACGCGCGCTTGAAGGCAAGCACGCGAAAAGCAGTCAGCAAAAAGAGGCGCGCATGGAATAAGGTAAGAGCGCTACATCGTAGAGAACTACAGCTTCGGTGATGCCGCAAGCTGCTGTGCCCTTGGTGGATGCGGCTGGACTGAGCTCGCCAACAACAGCTTCGCCGGTGGACGCGGCTGGACAGTGCCGATCGGTGTCAACTTCGGTGTTACCGCAAGTCTCTGCAGTGCCGGTGGATGCGCCTGGACTAAGCCCGTCGAAAATGCTAACTTTTGAGACGCTGCAAGTCGCTTCGGATTCCGTGTCGTCGAAAGCGGCCGAGCCGGCTGAGCTAAGCCTAACGTCGACTTCGGCGTTTCCGCACGCCGCTTCGGTGCCGACGGACGCGGCTGAACCGAGCTCGCGTGCTCAACGCTTCGACACGGTGTTTTGCGCGGAGTGCGCGGGGCGTGAAAAGTACGCAGACAACATTAAAACTTCATGGCGAAGAAGTCCGCGACTTCCCGCAAGTTCGAGCTAATGAACGTCGGCGCAGCTAGTGAAGACGACTTTCTGGGCTTTTTTTTTTTTTTTGTCAAGTGCCAATGCAATACAGAGGTTTTCACAATCTTTACATGAGCAGATTTCTGTGAGTTTGGTGTTATTGTGTTCAGTAATGACTGGGCTGCATGCTAAAGCATTAAATTTTTCCATGTGATAGGTAAACAAAAGTGGCAGAGTAAGCAAAACTTTGAATGCAATTTTCTCAGTTTTGCTTTTTCGATCAAATGCCTTTGCCTTACAGAACTTTTCATAGTGTTTGCATCAATTGATTTTATTGAATTAGGTATCATTTTTTTCAGTAAAACCTCAGCTACATCCTAAAGCTTTCCATTTTTCATTAAACCCAATAGGCTAGCAATTAGGTCAGATGTAAGCTAATTACTCCTGCATTGTTTTTTTCTTCCTACTTTGTTATTCATTCATGACCTCTATGATCACTTTTTTAAAATTTCTTTAGCTTTAGGATGTGCAGTGGGCCCTTGGAAATGAAAGCTATTCTTTGAAACTAGTTTTTTTAATTAAGAAATTATCATAATGGCCCGTAAGAAAAGACCTATGTGGGATCAATTATTTTGCAATATCTTCATTTCTAGATGAGATTATAAAATCTGAATATATATTTGGGATCAGCATTCAAAGATATATCTGCATGCCAATTTTCAGGAAGATATGTTAAGAAATAAAAAAAAAAGTTTTCAAGACCCTCATCCCCCCTTAAGCCATTCACTGTGCAAAGTGGTGAATACCGCAATGACGTCCTTCATACGACGTCAAGAAATTTACAGTAGCACGACACAGACGGCAACAATGATGACAATATGTTACAAGGATTCACCATATCTGACGTCAATTTCTCTTAGCCTGCCCACAAGAACAATTCAGTTTGCATTAAACTAGCATACTACATAGCAGTGTTATACTGCCAGCATTATGCTCAAATATGATTCCTTAGGACATTGACACTTTGTGAATCTTCTCCTGAAAGTAGTCAACCAAGAATACAGACCTTGCTTTATCTGGAGCAGGTGTTTTGCTCTGTGGATGAGCATTCATTTTCCAGTGGTTGTTTGAGACCAGATTCACATTTTATACTGGGTCAACTTGGAAGGTGATCATTTTGTGTTCTGCTATCAGGGACGTCGGGAAGTCCTAGTGTGTTGCATTCCTGCAATGCATGACCTTTCGCGCTCACATGCAGTACACCAGCTTTGATATAGCTGGCGCAGCATACAGAAATATGCATCGCACATAGCAGAGAGTATTGAAGTACTAAGCTTTGCTATAGTGAAGCATGTGAAAAGACTCATAACAAAGGATTTGCACCAGATTTATTGAAACATTTGCAAAATCTGGTACATTTCGGGAAGTGGCAAAACAGACCCCTATGATGGTTCAGAAGAGTCCGAGAACAGCTTTTCTGTCTGTCATGTACGAGCTTGTTTGGATTTCCACGTATCTGGGGGGGAGGGGGGCGAAGGTGTTTTTTTCCTTTTCTTTTAATCTGCCATAGTGGAAACACCAATTTTTTTTCACTTCTTCCCTAGTGCCCATTACATATTTGCATTTCTCATTTGTTGCAGATACTCCTTCTTTTTGGTCCTGTACCCAACTGGCGTGTCGGTAAGTGTCGCAATTGTAGCACATCTCATTTCTGTTACGTGAACATCCACCCAGTATTCTGCTAGATTTACTGGACTGCTCGAAACTGAGTATGCTGAAGCATTATCCTCCACTCTTCTATCCAGGGCGAGATTGTGACAATGGTGGCAGCCTTGCCATACATTCGCAAGCGGGGCCTCTTCACGTACTCTCTGCCAAACCACCTCAACTTCTCCTTTGATTACTACATATTCGTCATCCTTGTCATTGCCTCCTACCTGCCCTGTAAGTCTATGCTCTTCTGGAAAGTATGTGTACAACTGCAGTCTGAAACGAATAATAATAATAATAATATTTGGGGTTTTACGTGCCAAAACCACTTTCTGATTATGAGGCACGCCGTAGTGGAGGACTCCGGAAATTTTGACCACCTGGGGTTCTTTAACGTGCACCTAAATCTAAGCACACGGGTGTTTTCGCATTTCGCCTTCATCGAAATGCGGCCGCCGTGGCCGGGATTCGATCCCGCGTCCTCGTGGTCTGAAACGAAATACAGTCAAAAGTGTGAGTTGCGCATGGCCAAAGAAGTGTGTTGAGTACAAGTAACTTGAGGGAGGGATAAAATGCTTTGTGCACCTCAAGACCCTGGATGCGGTCCTTTTATACAGCAGGGACAGAGACAGCCATTTTCCTTCCTCTTTTGATCGCAGTGGTGGTGGTGTCTTTTTGAGTTCCAGCAGCCTAGTCAAATTTCATGCCAGAGAACATAAACAAAATTCATGCCAGAGAACATAAACTGTAGTGGAATGGAATTAAAGATAAAGTGGAACATGCAGAGTATCGTCAATATTTTTTGTGTTTTTGCCTTGCAAGAGAACATATGTTACGTTGGTTTATGAACACATTGCATGATGGTGTTACGGACTGTTGCTACTTGACTTTAATGGCAAACAGCTGTTAAGGGCCAACAGGCAAGTAAATTTGGTCTGTGTAGAAAAAGCATTGCTTCACATAGTTTCACACCTTTGTGCAAACTTTTCTTACGTTTAATATATAAGTGGGTGTGTTGTGAAAAGTTTGCAGAAATAAGGTAGTCCTTTTGATACCAAACTAGAAAAATTGACACCTTTACTACTTTTTGGCATTGACACAGAACTCGGATTGCTGAGAATTGGAAGGGCTCCTCAGCATAATCTTCTAGTCTAGGCAGCATCTGTGGTGTGTGGGAAATCTGAGACTGTGGTACGGGATCTTTGCATCACATCTGCTAACCACTAGCTAGGGGCTTGTGTCGTCTGCTTATGTGCTACTTAGAGGCTGTAGCACAGCAGCTTTGCCAAGATTGCTTTATTAGCATGTAGTACTACTAGTCATTTATAACTGATTTAGCCAGTGTGAAATTTAATTGATGCTGGCCTTTAAGATTGCCCTGTGTGATTTTTCAGCTAACGTGTGTGCAATGCCAATATCGCCACCCTTATTAATATTAGAAGTCATTAGGCTGCAGGCGCATTGTGGTTGCTAAATTATTTGACATATGTTTTGCCCATTATGATGCTTGTATTGAATATTTTGAGTCTCGCAGGAAGTCAGTGTGGTGGCAGAAGCTTTATCTTGCACACTGCACCTTCAGCTCTCCACATTATTGCATGATTGTACAGTTGACTTCAAAAGATTATGGGGTGCGAGTTCCACCAAAAGGTTGAATTTCCAAATGGTTTGTGTTTGTGCTTGCAGACAGCAAAACTAAAGACTCTACAACTCTATGCTGTTTTCTATTACCAGTACTGTATAGCAATATGCATGACATTGGACTATATTTTATAAACAGTAGTCAGCACTACAAAGGCTAGAGATGGAGAGCTCTCCTTCCCTCACATTCATGACTGAAAAGTAGTGCATCATATATAGAAGATCTAACTGTGCATCATGCAATTAGATCAAACATTTTTTCTCATTCTGCTATGTTGCAAAATGCTGTATTACGTGGAAGGTGTTGCAGATCTCAACCTATCTACCATCAAAGAGACACATTGATGCAGTTGTAGTATAGGAAATAGGTTTTCTGTGGAAAGCATTACAGATATAAAAAAACTGCAATAGAATCATGAGATGCATGAAGACTTCTATGACCATACTATTTTAGTAGCTTCTGTGACATTGCTTACCAAGTATGAAACGGAGCATATGCAGTAGTATCTCGTTGATACGTTTTCCCGGCGTCTATGTTCCCAATTGAGAGCACCAAAAATGAGCCAACAGAGTTACGCTCATTTTTTATTTTTGATACGTTAATACGGACCCGGAAAACACGATTCTTTCCAGTACCAACGTTCAGTACATCGGCGAACTGAGATCGTATGATACGTTTCCCGGCCGCTAGATCCCACGTAAACAAGAAAAGGCATGAGGCGCGCGCAATCGAAAACAGTATACAGCTGCCCACCGCGGCAGCTTCACCGCAATACACGTCCGCCCGTCTCACGTGAAAACGCCGGCGCGGTTACCCGCTTCGGTACGAGCAAATCTTCTCCGGGGTTGTCGCACGCGGCATTCACGGCTATCGCCGCCAATCCCGTTGCCATAAGCATCTTGCATGTCTGTTCCACAGCGCGTGGTGCCGTCGAAAGCATAGCGCACGCTTTAAATAGGCGACAACCGAAACATGCCACCATTCCCTGCTGCAGACTGCGATCGTATACGTTTCGGGCCGCTCGATCCCGTGTGAACAAGAAAATGCGTGAGGCGCGCGATCGAGAACAGTGTATAGCTGCCCGTCTCGCGTGAAAACGACGGCGCGCACGGTTTCTTATTTTTATACCCGCAAATCTCCACCCTGGTCATCGCCGCCAAACCTATTGCGATAAGCATCTTCACCGATCAGTTTCAAAGCAGGTGGTGCGTAGTCACTAGCGCCATTGGTAGCGTACTGCACGCGTTTAGTAGGCGACAATCCAAACGCGCCACCGTTCCCTGCTGCAGGCGTCGCGATGTGGCCAGCATGTTTCGCTACGGCGGCATGCGGCGTCGCCCACCAGCGCTTCGCTTTCCCGTCGCCCTCTATAAGGGGAAGCTGTAGCTCGGGCCCAACTCCGACGCGGCCTATTCAAATACATGTAAAACGCCTTTCTGAGATAACCCCCGGACCGATTTTAAAGAAATTTGTTGAATCTGAGAGAGAAAGTTGAATTCTAGTAACTCTTGGGAATTTCGGTTTAGGGCCTGTATTTTAAGAAAATGATTTTTTAAAAATCTGAAAGTTCGAAAAAAATAGACGCACGAAGTTTCTAAATAGCTCTGCATCAAAAGCAGATATCGCGGTTCTGTAAACGGCACCCATTAGATCATTCGAAGTGGAGAAATTCGATATGTCAATTTATATTCTATGTGAATTTGTTACGTTGTGTACAGGGGTACTGCAAAAACTGTATTTCCAAATTAACATTCTTTAAATTCATGTATAACGCATCAATTTTGTCCGCTTTAGATGTACTATTAGATGCAATTCACAGAGTTGTGATATCATCTTTATGTCATTTTTTCTTGCCGAGTTAGAGCGTTGTAAACGTGATAGTCTCGTTTTTTGAAAATTGTCGATTTTTGACAATTTTTAATAAAAAATTGATCTAAATAAAAAATTAATAACCAACAGGAACTAGATTTCAAGTTTTTGTTATAAATGCAACCAACCTCGCCAAATTTTGTGCAGTGGTTGCCGAGAAAAATGAATTATCCTTTTACATGTATTTAGATAGGAGCACCCAAGCTAAAGCTTCCTCTTAAAACAACACAAAACAGGGAAACAACAAAATGCGCAACGATCCGCATTATGTAGATGCCAACAACAGTCGAGTGTGTCATTCTTTATTTTTACTTCGGATCGTACGTTTTCCCGGTTAGGTTTTTTTCTTGGGTATTTTTTTTTTCTCCAAAATGTGTGAACGAGGTTCTACTGTACTTGGTTCATCTTTGAAGGCATGGGAAACCCATAAAACAGAGGTTATAAAAGCTAGACGTGACGCAAGGCACTAGGAACTGCCTGTATATTGCATTGTGCAGAACTGTATGTAACTGACTTGCATTTAGACTGTGCCAGTGGTGCAGTGACAACAGAATATTCCTATGCCTACCTTCTGCAATCCTCTCCTTTTCTTTCTCTGTCTTTCATATCTTCGTTCAGTTTTGAACTTTTTCACTGCGTGTTCTAATAAACAAAGACAGTTGTTAATTAGCGCTCATGCCATGTCTTTATAGTCTCTGTGCGCATTCGTTGCACTGGTTCTCGCACTCTACTAGCACAGGCTGGAAGTCCAAATGCCATACAGTGTGCCTAGGCTGCAAAAAATAAAACATATTAAGCTTTTTATCATGTTCCGCACTCAAACTTCTGACGCTGATAGCATAAAGTAGCATAGGATTTGTGTGAGGCTCTGTAAGCACTTACTACACTTGTACAGATATGGGGAAAGAGTGTGCCATACCAATTCAATGATACTCTCTGCCTTTTGCCTTGCACAAGAGGCTTGAAGCAAGCACTTTGCATACTGATTATGCAAGCACTGATTGCAATGTGGTGTGAACATTTCCCAAACGTTGATAGAAAAGTTACATGCTTGTAAATTTTCTGTTTCAGTCTTTCCCCAGCTTTTTGGCCACCTTCTGAAGCAACGGAAACGGTTCCTGGCACCTGCTGCCGATTCCAAGAGGGAGTGAAGACGGGGGGCTTCCCGCCCCCCTGGGATAAAGTTGCATTAGTGGGACTGAAACATGCACAGTGCATCCTACAGACAAGTTATTCCGGAGGGACTATTGACCACAGAACATACCGGGCAAACATGAGGTGATTTTGTTTGCCCACAGAGTGTTTCAGTGCTTTGATGCTACTTTCAGGCAACTTACTTCCATGTTAGTGAAAGCGTGTCTTGAAGGACCACATGGTGGTTTCGAATCACTTCAGTAACAGTTGTTTGCTCTCAGTGTTTTTAAAATAAAGATTGACGGGGAGTGACCTTTCAAACAACTTTCTGCTATTCCACATTCAGTGTGAAATACAGGAGGTGGCAACATCGGTCAACACCTCTGGGAGGACAATGTTCATAACACAATGGTTCCTCGTGTGGCACCAAGACATCATAAGTCATGTTCTTGCCAATTAGCAGGTCACATATATGACTAATGTATACTGGAAGGGACTTGGAAATTGGCCCTGTCCTGATGACAGCATTTGCACTTGTGTGACAATCTTCATTAGAGGAAGAATCTTCTCCGGCTTGTCTCCATTTCGTGTCTCTGCGAAAGTTGAAAGAACAAACATAATGAGTTAGTAAACAAGCATTCTGCACTGACAGAAAGGCCGACAAGTTACCAGTACTAGTTCACTAATCGACCAACCAGGTCTTTCATCGCACTTGAGGAAGACCAGCGAAAAAATTTAGACGCAAACACAACAGAAAGAAGAGGCACCACAATGCTTGTGGTGTATCTTCTTGGCCTGCATTGCTAGTTTCAATGGATAATGAAACACTGGTTTCATTATCACATTGGCCATTGTCTCACAGTTAAACTGGGATGGAGATGCCACACAGTCATTCACTGTAGGCCCTACTAATTACTTCATTAAACGCACCTGTCCCCTTGTCTCCCTATTTTCTTTGTTTATTGCAGGTTCAAAAGCTGCCAAGTCTGCTCTTGCTCCTGTAACACTGTTGTTCTTATCTCAGCAAACACAGTCACTGTCATTTGCAAATAGCTTAGCAGCAGCTGCAAGAAACAGAGCGCAAGTGCTTCTAAATGGCAGCGTGACTTGGTGCAATAACCTACCTAGACAATTAAAGCAATAGTGGTTCAAGCATGATTGAACTTAAATTGAGCTCAACTCGAGCATGCCCAAAAGTACCTGCACGAGAAGGCTATACTACAACAAACTTCCCTGCTGAATGCACCCCTCACCTTCAGCACCCACTCGTACTCTCCAAACTTGGAGTCGAAGGTCCCCTTCTGGAGGCTTTTGAGCCGCAGCGTGAACCGGGGTCCAATCTCCTGGATGCTCACCTTCTCAGCGTTCCTGAACTCGTACCTGAATCCAGAAATTAGTGCCTTTTCAATTGTCCAACAAACCCAATTGAGGTACTTATGCCAATGACTTGAGCACAGCTGCTGCACTCTACTAGCTACAGTGGATGACCAACCTGTGGTGCCGGAAGAAGATGTAGTCTCTCTGGTTGTGGAAGGTGACGACCCGGCGCCCTTGGAACTCGGGGTCATAGTGGAACAGTGAGGCCAGCATGCGTGCCACAGAATGGCCCAGCCTTGTGTTGAAGTTGTTTAGAATCACTTCTGGACGGTGCGCACTGTACGCAGCACGACCCTGCATGAACGAGCCCATGTGAGCAGGCGAACCACAAAGGGGCTGCCATTCACTGCATGTGCAGTGAGAGATGGTTTTAGCAAGGCCACAGTCCTGCTCACTAATTTTGGGGAATATTGCTGTCTTTTAACATAGAATGGCTAAGCCAGCAGTAGTGGTTGTGACAAAAGGAATGGTGCACCTCCCAACAGTGTACTGAATTCCGATTTAATGTTGTGTAGATCTTTAGAGCACTCCAGCAACCAGTTTGCTGTGTCGGCAAGATTTCTGACAGTAGCTGCCATAGTTGTTCTTTGCATAGAACAATGTACCATTTGTATTCTACTGCACTCTCGAGAACTGAATGTGGCTTCTGCTGTGACGCTTCACAAGTACAGTTACAATATAAAGTCAAATTAACTCTTAAAAAAAAAAAACTTTATTCTCCTCATTCCTTGCATGCGACAGCCTCGAGTACTAGTTGAAATCATGTTGCACATCTGCTACCATGGCTGTGTGTTTTCCATTTGTCTTATTATTTCTACATTTCAATTAATGAAGAGCAATTAATTTCCCCTGTGTTTTTCTTGGCTTTACATCACGAAGCCAAGCTTCGTGATGTAAAAAATCATTTAGTTTCTCTGTACCTTTTTTCTTCATATGTACTAAGGAGCAAGAAATTAGACCAGAGCAGCAGCCAAAAAAATTTCCATATTTGATGGCACAGCTGTGCAGCATAGAATTATGCCTGTGCATTGCATTGGTTGAACATTAAAATGTGGCTGTGAAAAAAAAAAAAAGTTTTTTTTTTTTTTGCGACATCTGAGGCCTCCAGACTTTCGCTCATGACTGTACAGGCTATTCTTTGCACTTCACAAGGCATTAGATTACTGACCTTGATGTCCTTGCAGAACTTCACATTGCTTATCCTGAAGTACGCAGTTGGCCCATCTGGTAAGTGTGTCAACAGGAGTCCATCTGAAAGGCAGGAAAGGGTATCCAATGTTAAATTCTGAAGCACCTAAGAGCTGTGCCCTAAAGGAGATGCTAAAGTAGACTCAACTACACGTCTGTAACATGAACCAGCTTAGCCTTATCGGCAGAGACATCGCGATGCAGAAGACAAAACTGATGGTCGCACTATCTTGAAAATTGTGATACAGCTTTCTGTGATGTCGGAGACTTTGACATTGCTTCTTAAAATCAGCTTTTTTTCTGCAGAAGTAAACCCATCATACATGAATGCAACAGTCTCATTGTCCTATAAAACTCATCTGGACTATAAGACCCACTGCTTCTTTGCACAAGTAGAGTGTTTGCTGCGGGTATTAAATGTATAAATGTTGTCGGGATTGCGTTTGTCTATTTCCTAATGGCGCCATACTGCAGCATGTTTTGGGCCACATCGCGGCAAAGCTGCTTTCGATGATGGCTTCCTGCACCACCCCTTTGCCCCTCTTTTTCCTCCGAGGTTGCCGTACAGCAGCGAGACCGTAAAACATTTGCTGTGCACCCTCAAACGGACCAGGGGCTCATTTGATGGGTCTCTTCAGGTGTAAACCTGCATCCCTTCTCTCCTGGCAGCTTGCACCGACTGCAGAAGTGGGGGGTGCGGGGAGCTCTCGGACAGTCAAACGGTGCATACTGAATGAATTCCAATTCTCCCAGGCAGCTATTCTGCCAACCGGCTTCACTGAGGGCCCTTGACCTGACGCGGGTGCACATGTATTCACTGCTCCTGTTCTGGAGGCTATGCCAAAGAGAGGCGGCTCACTTCAAGTGTGCGATTGTACTGCCCTGGGTTGCCCCTTGAGGCTGTATCGAACTGAAGGAACATTGCCCTGGTAGCACGGTCAATCAGAGCCATCATCCTGTACCATCCTGCGCGGCGTGTTACGTTTGTTGGTACTGTTGAGCCACCCTTGATTTGTGGGAGCTCTGGCTCGCAAATCCCCCTTAGGGTGCGGATCGTAGGACCCATGCCGTGGTCTAGGTGACTGCCGCTCGAGCACTGTGAGACAGAGACCACAATGTTCTAGTAATCTAATTGTCTTATATCACTGATAACTGTATTATGCATATTTCCCCTTAGTTTGCATTACTGCTGTCACTAGTTCATTGCATTAAGCTTGTATTCTGTTTGCTTTTTCTTGCAATTTTCATTGCTTAGAGCTGTGTTCTTTGAATACCATATTTGGTTGTGTAAGGCACAGATTTTTCTTATTCCTGAATTTTTACTAAGTGCGGGCCTTTCATGAGACAGACTTAAAGCTAGTACTGCGCTCAGAATGCTATGTAAATAAATGCAACCTTTGGTGGCTGACTCTAAACACATTTAGTCGCTCACAGATTTTTCAGACATGGACTAGAGCCACCCTGTAGCGGCTTTCAGGCACGTGAGTACGCCCATGACGCTAAGTGAATCTTTTTTTCCAGATTTTCTGCACTTCAAAGTGAGAGTGCAGGCATATGGAAATACGGTACTTGTTTCTGCAAAAGAGTGCTTCCATTTTGTAGTACTAAATTTGTGTACTTTTGCACGAGTAATGCATTTTTCTGTGCTATGTGCCCCCATCTACCCACTTTTGTTTTTTCTTGCAATGTTCCTAACTCTGTAAGCTCTGAGGTAAATGTATAAATAATAATTCTAGTAATATAATTGTCTTATATTATTGGGTAACAGCGCATTCAGGGAGTGCATCACTTACACTTTTACTTAAAGACAGGGGCAGCATTGCCAAGTGATCATTTTTGGGGATACAGTCACTTTTGCGTGATTGTCCAACATGAAAAGCATGTTGGACAACATGCTTGGTAAACTGCCAGGAATTCTGTCACCTGTGCACACTGACACATTTGGTGCAGAGTGGGATGAAATCTCACCAAAGTGATTGCTTGAAAATGCTGGCTAAGGGTGAACAGTTGTGATTTATTATAATCACACTTGAACCTGTTGTTTCATTTGACCATTTGTCAAAATTCCTGCAGCTTTCCTCTTTAAAAAGTTGTAATTCATGACATATTCTCATCGCCACCGGTCCTCCCATATAATAGATATTACAGGTGACCAGAACTGACACAATAATATTTACTTGTAACGCTCATCACAACTTATAAAGGAAGCCTAAAAACCACCACCATTATAGCTGAATGCAAGGTAGTGACCATCAGCTTCAGTATATTTCTCATTCGTGTAATTTTACATCAATATCATGCAAAATACTTGAACATATTTTATATAAAGAAACAATGAATCAGTTAAACGAACATAATGTACTGATCAAGGAACAACATGAATTTCAAAAGGGACTGTCCTGTTCAACACAGCTCATTGAGTTCTATGATGGCATGGTAACGAATGCAGATGCAGGTGGGCAAGTAGACAGTGTCTTCTTAGATTTTAGGAAGGCATTTAACACAGTATTGCACACACTTCTATTATTTAAGCTTAATCTACTCAACATTGACCCTATTGAATTTAAATGGATAGAAAGTTACCTGTCTCAAAGAAGTCAATGTGTTATTCCGAATGGAAATGCTCTGATTATGTACATCACATCAGGAGTACCAAAGAGCTCTGTTTTGGGTCCACTATTATCTTTAATTTAAGTTAATGATGTCTCTGGTTGTGTGCTACATGGAACATGAAATCAGATATACAAAAGTGTGTACATCCATCCCTTACTACAAAGTGTAAGCCAATACCACTACAGTACAACTTGTAAAACCCCTCATCAGGGGCATTTGAGGAATAAATAAATAAAATAAAATAAATAAATACTGAAGCAGGACAGTTTGCAAAAGTACCTAGTTATAATATTGTCATTGGAATTTTAATGGATATCTCATCTAAACAGTGTCGCAATTAAAGCTGGTAAAGCATTAAACTTCATTCAACGAACCTCGTGTTGTTTGCATGCGAAATTAGAAAGCATGGCCTATTTTACTGGCATTTGCCCAATTTTCGGATATGGCTGTGTCCTGTGGGATCCTGCCGAAGTTACGCTCACTACCACTCTCAAGCAAATGCAAAAGTGAATTGCCAGGTTCATTTTGGGGTGGTATCAAAGGGGTGAGAATTGCATGGCAATGAAAGATAAGCTTGGCTGGGAATCCCTTTCCATTCATCGCAGGAAACTGAGGAAACTTTTATATTTAATTTACCATAGTAAAACTGGCATAAACAAGGAAACCTACATAAAGAATCGTCACTATATCTCGAAGCACAGTCATCATGACAGCAATATCTTGGAGTACCAAACCAAGACGAACATGTATGCTAATTTTTTGTCTGAACAGTAAACCAGTGGAACAGACCGACAGAAAAGCAAGTGCATTGTGTAAATGAAGATGTATTTTATTCGATGTTGTAACCTCCTTGCTGTAACGCGTTAGGCTGCTGCAGGGTAACCATTGAATAAAGAATGCCCCCCTCCCCCGCCCCGAAAAAAGAAAGTGTAGAAAAAGAAAGATATATTTTTGGACAACCTGAATTAAATATTCTGTTTTAGGATATTGGTGAAACAGGTACGTTGTTTACTTGGGCTTATTCTGAGACAGCTATCAGCTTGTTGGCTCAATTTTAGCATAGTTAGTAGTCCACTTTCTACAAAAGCAACGAAAGGAACAAGAGAAATGATGCCCATCAAACAGTCACTGTTACACACAATATAGCCATCAGCTTATACAAGTGATGGCACTCTCATGCATAAACTTTGTGAATGACGTCTGCAACTCACTGGGGTGCCTGCGGTCTTCATTAATCACAGCAATGTCCGAGTACCCGCGCTCAATGGCGTGCTCGACTGTCTTCTTGATTCGTGAACGGTTGCGCCACCGGAAATCAGCGTAGGGTATGCTCTGCTTGAGTTCACGGCAGAACTTGATGGTTCGCTGCAACAGGCACCACAGGAACACATGACAAAGATGCTGTAGATAACATGACTCTGGTTTGCTCACATTTATAAAAATTAAACTAAACTAAAGCATTTTGTTAAAAGTAAAGTGTTTTAGTACAAAACAGTAATAGGCTTCACATTCTTTTAAGCATGGAACAGTTGTCTGAGGACAGAGATTGCTTGGTTAAAAGATGAGCAGACCTGGATGGGTATTCTGTAAGGGTCCACCTAGTGGACTGTCCATTTCGGCCGCTGCTGATTGGCTAGGGCCGCTCGTACAGCTGTATCCAATCAATAGCGGCGAAAATGTACAGTCCACTAGGTGGACTCTTACAGAATACCCCACCAATACAACAATGGTGGGGTATCAACACGGGTTGAACAAAGAGTCGGCATCTGTAATTTTTTTAGCGTAATGGGGGGGGGGGGGGGGGGGGGCAAACCTCGCATGCTGAAACATACAAAGACTAGCACAAGCTTTGGTGTGCTTCTCTAGGCAAAACTGTACACATGTTGATTTCCAGCGATTTCAATCAAATGAGGCGAGTACAATCTCTGCCAAAGGCTTATGGTCTAGCTGCTGTCTGCGACAAACCTGACCTTGGAGCAGGTTTTTATCCTAGTAACCTCTTTTACAAAAGGTCTGAACTCTCAACATTGAGCAGCTTCTTAATCTACACCTTTCTCATTTTTGGAGTGCAAGGGAAGCCATACGAGATGCACTATGTGGCACAATATGACAATGAACCTTATGACAGAAAAATGACCATACGGGTTGACCATATAGGTGCGGGTTGTCAAGCAAAGTGAACATAGTGTGGACATTGAAACAGAAAAACTAGTTGACACCCTAAGACACCAAAAGATTGCAACACAGACACTCCAAAGGCAGTAGTGCAACAATGAAAGAAATGTGATTACATTGCGCCCTCTCGAAACTCACTGTGTGCGGGTTGTCACTCGTGGTGATGAGCAGCTTAGGGACATACTCCTTTCGGAAGTAGGCGGCCATTTCGTCCATCGCTTCATCCAGCTGGACCTGCAAGCGGTAAACAGTAGTGGCTGTGTTTTCTACCAGTCCAATGAGTTTAACAAAGAAGCAAAGGTAGTGTGTTTTATGGATACGAACCTCTTCATCGTCTGCCTGTACCATGGTGTCATCCGGTTCCCTGGTGTTTTCGATCGTACGCGGCTCCTGTTTTGGAGGTGCCTGAGTAAAGAGGTTAGAGAATGAGTGTATGAAGACAAACAGCTGCTGGCAGCCTAAATGCTGGGAGAGAGAGGGAGAGAGAACAATCTTACATTTTCACCAAGGGCTTCAGCTTCTTTTCGACGTTTTTTCTGCGCTTGTCTCTTGAGCTGCAACATTTTGGAAAATTATTTCAGAATTCAGCTCTTCACTTGTGCTAAATGGACCGATAAAAGATGCGCAAGATGCATCACACAACCAAACCGACCTGTAAACGAGCATGGACACATGTACACGTTTACACCAAGATGATTTCCGAACAACGGCCAATCAATACAGTCACGCTTTAGTTTGAAATTCAAGCGATAGGGAATTCAACTAGCGGCTACCCTTGTGATAAGTAGGAAAAAGTGGAATCCGTTTGATTTACTACGTTTGTACCGTCAATAAGACGTCGGGAAAACAACTTTGAAAGTACTAGACATAAGCTTCGATTCCTAAGGTTGCTCATTAGTAAGCTACCTAGTTCCCAGTTATCAGTGACATCCAAATGTTTCATTCAATCCCGACCGACTATCCACGTGGGTTTTGCCACCTCGATAATGCGGTCGGTTAACGCTGTCACGGGAAAACGGTGCGACCAGATCTTGCCTTTTGCTTGGCTCGTTTAAGCTTCAGGTATTCCTCGAGTCTCCTTTTCTTGTTTTTTATCTGCGAGATGTTTCGTTTGTGCACTGGAGCTTCTTCGACGGACTCGACCTCCATGTTGCTGTTCTCGCACTGGACCAACGTTGCCATATGAGCACCTTACGCATCTGCCAAACACACTGTAATAAATAAAATTTACTTTACACATAGTGAACAAGCAAATATACTCTGCTTCATATTTGTAAAAAATATTAAGGTTATTGACTATAACGTTATTACAGGTTTTGTTATATCTGTAAACATAATTTGAATAACACAAACAGACCTTTACCGGAGCGTTCTCTAGCGCCAATGGTCGGGAGCGGTAACACAGGAAAGGCGGGAATATTTAGGAGTGATGCGCGCGGGAACTGCAACTTCTAGCTGCGGCGCGCGTACCAACGTCTTCGAATACGGCCAAGTAAGAACGTGAGTAAACGGTTCTACATAAAATGCCGAATTTAGTGAAGCAGGTTAGTGCGCGACGCACAAGCGTACGCTTTTCTCGTCGGAGTTGTTTGTAGCTCCGTGGTGGTTTGTCCACAATTCCGAAACCGCGAACGGTCATTGCGAAACCAGGCGAAACTCCGTAGTGAAACCCGGTGAAACTAAATCTCCGAGATGGGCTTTCATAATAATGCACGCAGTAACTTCTGGCGTACGTGATTCGCAGAGCATGCGGTTGTGTGCCGCAACGATCCGTGCCTCAATCGGATCGTAATTTTGGCGCGTAAAGAGTTGTAACTTAATTATTTTAAAAACAATAACACCTATAGACTAGCTTTTCAATCTGTTGCCGATTCCGGTGGTAACGAAGGCGCAGTGACGAGTGAACCAGTGGAAATTCAGGGCAATTGTGGCGAATAATCTTTACAATATTTGGCCTTTAGAAACTGCAGGGTGTCTACCAAGTCGGTGTCTACCAAGGTAGGAAATACCCAGGCAAATCTCATAGAATTTGTGCTTCTATAAGGGAATTAGCTGCAAATTTATTGAACTGTAATATGTAAGTTGCGGTAATGCAGAGAGGAATCTTGACGAATCAACTTTGACCCCGTGTTGTCGGCTGGAGGAGTTGCCAGCCTACAATCAACGTCCCACGTACCCCATAAAATCAATGTATAAGAACGTCTGAAATTTCGGACGCCAGAACCATGAATTTCCGGACTTTTTTTAATCAAAACCACCACCGCCGCCATTTTTATAACCTTGCCGCCTCAACCGGCGCTCCTGCACGCAGATCCTCTGGCAGCCTTAGCCATCACCGCGACAACGTTAAGCCTAGCCACTTCGACGTTCGCTTTTAAATTTGCCTTTCGGTGTCGTGTTTTTCATTGACAGAATTCGTGGCTGTCAGAAATGGTACTGACTCCGCCTCTCTGGTCTTCGCGATTGGCTTCGAATCTCGGAAAGCACGTTCCGTTGCATAATGCTGGTTCCCGAAAGTCAGCTTCGCCTCAATACAGTAATGTTAGGCTGTGAAGCGTACTCAAAAGCATTGCGGTGAAGCATAACAAGCCTGGGGCGGGGCAGTTGTCACGGGACTGTTACGATCTGGACCAGGTGAGGTGGGTCTTCACCGCAAGAATCAGGAAATTACGACGAAGCCGGCCATCGTGATGAAAAAAAGTAGAAAAGAATGTATTTACTTCATTGTTACGTGGTTGTGACTCTTATCCGAGTCCCGAGTGGTTCTGATTAACATGTGGGTCAGGACGACCTTAAGTAACCCCTTATGGCAGACGGCGTCTTCTTGGGGAGCCTGTGGAAGTATTAGTGCTTTCGTCAGGTTCTGCTGTCGATGAGCTCCTGCCCTTTGGATTTTCTTCTCTTCGTCTTTTCCTTTGTGTCTGCTCAGGGAATTATGTGTCTGCTCAGAGGGCAATTATGTCGACATGGGAACGCCCGCTTGAACGTTTCTCACACTTGACAGGTCGACCATACGGGGGCCAAGGCGGCGTTAATTACCCCTTGCACTCTTGTGGCCTGTGGAATTATTAGTGCTTTCGTCAGATTCTGCAGTTGACACTTTCCCCCGGGAGTTCTCGACGAAGACCCTTTCATCGATAATTGGCGACTTCGTGATGGTCAGGAGGGCAACGCTGCTTTGAAGCGAAGTGAATGATAAGGCGTGAACATCAACCGTGGCAACTGCGTGTTGCTGGTGGGGTATCCCCTCGTTGCCAAATGTGGTTGGTAGTTGATGGCTCCTTAGAAAACTTAAGTCGATCATAACAGGACACAGTATGTATTCCTTAATTGTACTCACGTGCACCTGCCATCTCCTGTCACAGTATGAGCACCGATATGACTAATAAGTGTACTGGCAGGTCTTCAGAGCTCTTTGGATATGCCTGTGGCAATTTGAGCCCTTAAGGTAAGTAAAAGACATGCATTCATTTTTTCGAACTGCCCGATTTTTCAGACGTTCTTGCAGACCCTAGGGGGTCCATAAATCGGACGGGGACAGTACAACTGACCCAGAGGATGCTTCAAGTGTTGTAATGTGAAAGTACGGTGGAAAAAGGATGAGAAGACAAAGGACCTAGGCATTGAGGAAAGAATGAGAAAGGAAGTGTGTCGCCACTTCTTTGAAGGAGCTTGAGCTCAAAAAACAAAATGTTGGCTGACGCCGACATGCAGTTGTACCTCATCTAAACCAAAATAAACTCTTAAAAGTGGTGAAATGCAACACAGGCGTTGTGCGTGGGCTGAGAGTATGTCAGGACAGGTGAGGTTGACTTACCAGTTGTGAGAGAATCTTGCTGTCAGTTGACAGAAATAGCTCATATTAAAAAATATCTGCTACTATATGCATCTCCTTTTTATTCGTATTTGGGAATGTTCGACTTGATTTGCAATAGGTTTTACCATTTTTTTCAAAGATATTTTATTTGCTGTGCATTTTACTAACTCCTCCCTTATGTTTTCTTTTGGAATAAAATAAACTCTACTTCTTAGTATTCAAACTAGATTAAGTTGTTTTAATTTTTTTACATGCTTACTAGAGAGTGACAGCATCGGGCGACATGGTGTCAGCTTGTCTTGATATAAAACAAAATTCTGCGTCACTCAGGGAATTTCGCAAAGGCTCCCAGGGAAAACCTGGCAAAATTGGGGTATTTAGAAATGTAAACTTGGTAGACACCCTGGACTGCTATCATTGTCTCCTTGCACCTATGCTTATGCTGTTGCTGACTTCCACTGCGTACTGTATATCAAAAGTAGACATACATTTAGGTTTATGTACAGTAAACCCTTGTTAACTCGAACTCTGATATCTGGAAATATTGGCTGTCGATATAGTTTCCTATCTCGGTGTCAACTCCATGTATTTTTCACCTCTTATCTCGAAATGCTTTGCGCTGTACTCCAGGTATCTCGACTGCAGAAATGTCGGGAAAAAGTAATTACCCAAAGGTTTTCATACTTCGTGCGCAGCTGATCGAGATATCGCCAAAAAGTAATGTGACTGCGAGTTTGTAGCAAATTTCACTTCGTTCTGTGTCACCCTTATCATCCACTGTTCACGGCCAGCTTAAATCTCATTGATAATGCAGGAGGAGTGTCGCTCTGACTCTTGAAGCATGAGAAGGTACACGTGACCTCCGCAACATGCATTCTCACATGTCCACAGAGCGTCGTCAGCTTGCTTATTTGCCATGCTCCGAGTTTTTGTTTGTGGATATGCGCGTTATGCCATGGTCTATGCGTGGACGATGTAGGTGGTCTATGTGCATCTAGTGGATTATATTTTCGTAAGTTCACTTATCTCAAAAATTTTCCCGGTTAATGCAATTCCGAGTGCAACCCTGCAGCAACATGCACTGTTGCAAGAAAACATATATTTAGCAAAATGAGTGAATAAAAACAAATGTGCAGAAACCATCAACGGTGATTGTCGATATAAGTGAATAGCCTCAATAAACGACTGGATGAATGAATGAATATTTTCCTCGCTGAGTCCGACCAAACCACATAAAGAAGAGTACGACCATGAAGAATACAGCAGGAAGGCGAAAGCACAATGTGAAGCCTGTTGCCTGTGGCTTAAAAGCTTGTTGCCAGAGGAACCTGGTCCCATTCTGCAGAGATATGGACTGGCCAAAGTCTGCTTGCGCAGAGTGAGAACTGTCTGGTGGGGTTAGTGCTCTACCACAAAAGAAGAGGCTGTAGTGCAGCGGTGACGCTATTTTGGACTGCCATTTAAGATGCAGTGGAGCACGAGCTTCATGATGACCAGGAAGTCGAAAGCTTCTATGAAGATGTGGAATCGGTGATGAGTAGAGTGAAAACAAAATACACTATACTAATGGGCGACTTTAATGCCAAGGTAGGCAAGAAGCAGGCTGGAGACAAGGCAGTGGGGGAATATGGCATAGGCACTAGGAATAGCAGGGGAGAGTTATTAGTATAGTTTGCAGAACGGAATAATATGCGGATAATGAATACCTTCTTCCGCAAGTGGGATAGCCGAAAGTGGACGTGGAGGAGCCCGAACAGCGAGACTAGAAATAAAATAGACTTCATACTCTGCGCTAACCCTGGCATCATACAAGATGTGGACGTGCTCAGCAAGGTGCGCTGCAGTGACCATAGGATGGTAAGAACTCAAATTAGCCTAGGCCTGAGGAGGGAACGGAAGAAGCTGGTACATAAGAAGCCGATCAATGAGTTAGCGGTAAGAGGGAAAATAGAGGAATTCCAGATCAAGCTACAGAACAGGTATTCGGCTTTAACTCAGGAAGAAGACCCTATAGTGTTGAAGCAATGAACGACAGTCTTGTGGCCATCATTAAGGAGTGTGCAATGGAAGTCGGTGGTAACTCCGTTAGGCAGGATACCAGTAAATTATTGTAGGAGACGAAAGATCTGATCAAGAAACACCAATGTATGAAAGCCTCTAACCCTACAGCTAGAATAGAACTGCCAGAACTTTCGAAGTTAATTAACAAGCGTAAGACAGCTGACATAAGGAAGTATAATATGGATAGAATTGAACATGCTCTCAGGAACGGAGGAAGCCTAAAAGCAGTGAAGAAGAAACTAGGAATTGGCAAGAATCAGATGTATGCGTTAAGAGACAAAGCCGGCAATATCATTACTAACATGGATGAGATAGTTCAAGTGCCTGAGGAGCTCTATAGAGATTTGTACAGTACCAGTGGCACCCACAACGATAATGGAAGAGAAAATAGTCTAGAGGAATTCGAAATCCCACAGGTAACGCCAGAAGAAGTAAAGAAAGCCTTGGGAGATATGGAAAGGGGGAAGGCAGCTGGGGAGGATCAAGTAACTGCACATTTGTTGAATTTGTTGAAGGATGGTGGGCAGATTGTTCTAGAGAAACTGGCCACCCTGTATACGCAATGCCTCATGACCTCGAGTGTACCGGAATCTCGGAAGAATGCAAACACAATCCTAATCCATAAGAAAGGGTACCCCAAAGACTTGAAAAATTATAGACCGATCAGCTTACTGTCCGTTGCCTACAAACTATTTACTAAGGTAATCGCAAATAGAATCAGGTAACACCTTAGACTTCTGTCAAGCATAGGACCAGGCAGGATTCCGTAAAGGCTACTCAGCAATATTCACACTATCAATCAGGTGATAGAGAAATGTGCGGAATATAACCAACCCTTATAAATAGCTTTCATTGATTACGAGAAAGCTTTTGATTCTGTCGAAATTTCAGCAGTCATGGAGGCATTACGGAATCAGGGTGTAGACGAGCTGTGTGTAAAATTACTGAAAGATATCTATAGCGGCTCCACAGCCACCGTAGTCCTCCATAAAGAAAGCAACAAAATCCCAATAAAGAAAGGCGTCAGGCAGGGAGATACGATCTCTCCAATGCTATTCACAGCGTGTTTACAGGAGGTATTCAGAGACCTGGATTGGGAAGAATTGGGGATAAAAGTTAATGAAGAATACCTTAGTAACTTGCGATTCACTGATGATATTGCCTTGCTTAGTAACTCAGGGGACCAATTGCAATGCATGCTCACTGACCTGGAGAGGCAAAGCAGAAGAGTGGGTCTAAAAATTAATCTGCAGAAAACTAAAGTAATGTTTAACAGTCTCGGAAGAGAACAGCAATTTACAATAGGTAGCGAGACACTGGAAGTGGTAAGGGAATACATCTACTTAGGGCAGGTAGTGACGGCGGATCCGGATCACGAGACGGAAATAATCAGAAGAATAAGAATGGGCTGGGGTGCGTTTGGCAGGCATTCTCAGATCATGAACAGCAGGTTGCCATTATCCCTCAAGAGAAAAGTGTATAATAGCTGTGTCTTACAAGTACTCACCTACGGGGCAGAAACCTGGAGGCTTACGAAAAGGGCTCTACTCAAATTGAGGACGACGCAACGAGCTATGGAAAGAGAAATGATGGGTGTAACGTTAAGGGATAAGAAAAGAGCAGATTGGGTGAGGGAACAAACGCGAGTTAATGACATCTTAGTTGAAATCAAGAAAAAGAAATGGGCATGGGCAGGACATGTAATGAGGAGGGAAGATAACCGATGGTCATTAAGGGTTATGGACTGGATTCCAAGGAAAGGGAAGCGTAGCCGGGGGTGGCAGAAAGTTAGGTGGGCGGATGAGATTAAGAAGTTTGCAGGGACGACATGGCCACAATTAGTACATGACCGGGGTTGTTGAAGTATGGGAGAGGCCTTTGCCCTGCAGTGGGCGTAACCAGGCTGATGATGATGATGATGAGCACGAGCAAACACCTTCCACCTCATATGGGATTGCCCGGGGCTTGCGAGGCATAGATGGAAATGCATCCTGAAGCTCCCCGCATCGCTACAGCTGGCAAATTTGCAGAAGTGGATAAGACCAAGCGGGGAACCAGAACACAGAAAATGCATCTTTGACTCTCTGATGGACTATCTCCAAAAAAGCACAGTTGCTCATGTACTGCTAACCTCACCCTCTCTTTCGAAGGCTGTCCCCTTTTCCCTTCAATCTCCCCAGATGTGAACCAACAAGAAGGAAGGTCTTACGTGTGTATAGGAAATACATTTTTACGCCACCATGAAAATGGCTGAAAGTTCCTAAGAAATTGCTGCACGATTTTGTTCGTATGGGTCAAATGGCATTTTTTACATGTGAAACTGTTGCAGCCAGGTTATTTCGGCAAACTAGTGGCTTGTGTGCAATGAAATCTCGCAGAGCAGCCATTGCGCAGCCAGTTTTTAATTTCCTTTAGTATCATGCTTGAAGTAAAGAAAAAATGCTGGAAAATGGTAATGGCCCTCTTTAGTTGTGAGGCAAAATGGCTGCACATTACACATGGCCTCCAAAATCAATCTATGGAGGAATGAATAGAACTTGTATGGATTAATTAACTGTGCCATTTGTTCTCGAAGGCAATGCATTACATTATTTGCTGTGGCTTATTCACACTTGCAAACAGAACTAGATGGCGCCACCATCACTGTGTTTTACCATGGCCCCTGGATGGTTTCATATTTGCGCTCTAAAACAACAGTAAAAAAGTTTGGGTAGGGTGTGCATGAGTGCTCTGTGTTGCATCTATCTTTCTCGCATTCTCATAGCATTTATCTGTGCCAACCATAACCGAGGTATGAGGTGATGTGTGTTATGAGGTAGCTGCGTGTGATACAATGGTGGTGTCACCACATGGGATGAACCGAAGGCATCCGTCGTGGATGTTGTTACAGCCAATGAACTTTACAGGCTTGGCTTATGTTGCAGCTTTGTAATAGAGAGTTTTATCTTGTCTGCAAACGGCACATACCATTCCCGGAATGCTGGGTTACAGGGGGCATAAATGTGAGCAACCGGGTTGGTGCTGCAAAGTTTAACCAGAGAGGACACAGTTGCTGTTACAGTAACTGACTGTATGTACTTATCTGCTTATCTGCCAGCGTAAAGTTGTACTTGTCTGCTTATCTGCCAATGTAACGTGTCGGCAGGGATGCAATATAGTTAACATGCAGTCGCTTTTGTTAATTGCTTCGATGAGAACATCTATGCACTACAAAAATGTTTCACATGTCATTGGACCAATCGTTAGAAGAAAATGCCAGTGTTGTTATTGCAGTTTATTTACTCTATGCATGTTATTTCGGCAAAGAATGAATAAGCTAAACCTTTTTAATGTCACTCACAAACTGTTGCGTTGTTGGTTGCTCGAACAATTATTTTAACTGCTCACTGGGAATGCATTTTTTCATTTTTTTGACCTGACCATGCCTCCTTGACAAGTTTGAGTGGTGGATACACAGTGTGTGCAAAGTGAAATGTACTTTTCTTGACACTGTAGCACCTGCATGTGCACGCTTCTAATGTGATCACAACTTGTCTTATTGCATTTTGTTCAAATTCCGTCCCATTAATTAAATATTTTTCAATACCACCTGGCTTAGTGGCTGTAGGATTGCACTGCTAATCACGAGGTTGCAGGACCAAATCCCAGCCCTGGTGGCCACATTGCGATGGGGGCAAAATGCAAGAATGCCTGTGTACTGCACATTGGTTGGGTGTTAAAGAAACAGGTGATCAAAATTATTCTGGAGTCCCCCAATATGGCTTGCCTCATAATCAGACTGTAGCTGTGACACATAAAACCCCACAATCTAATTTAATCTTTTTGGACTGTGCTACCCTCTCCTGGCTCTTACCATAACCGATTCTTGACTTGACCTTTACTTTTTTTCTGGCTGTGGTAGCTCAGTGGTAGTGTAGTCTCTGTCGCAGCAGCCACATTTCAATGGGTATATAGTGCTAAAATGCACTTGTACCATGCTTTGTGTGCACACTGAGGAACCCCAAGGGGTCAAATTTAATTTGGAGCACTCCACTGCAGCGTCACACATAACTCACTGCGCAGTTTTGAGATGTTTGACCCCACAATTTCATTAACAGTTGCCTTACTTACCTCAGCGCACTCAGTTTATATTTACGGTGCTCATTATTTACACTTAAAAAAAAAAGAATAATGTACTTATATGTAAGGAAGTCCCGAGCAGCACAAAATCACGCAGACAAAGGGTAGAGAAAACAGTCTTGACAAGCACTGCACTATCAGCTGAAGTTTATTGAAGCGGCACATCATAAATATACTTGTCCTGGTAAATATAATTGTCACTTGTCCAGTCTGTTTTCTCTGCTCTTTGTGTCTTTTTGTACGGCTTGGAACTTTCTTAAATATGGATGCATAGCAAGTTACCCAACTTTCAGTACTTCTGAAATATTCACTTTATGAAAAAAAGTTACCCTGAAAGGGCTAATGTTAAGGTCCGATGCAATGCACACAATTTAGTTGTCCCAGACCTTTTCTCGCGTTCCTATAAGAGTTCCGCATGTGTAACCAGCCTGTGATTGATATTCTGTCATGAAATGGAATTTCTTATGCACGCTTCCAAGTTTATGAGTGTAGTGGAAGCATTCATAGGAGCAGTAGACTTGCATGAGTGTTAGGCATGATCAGCTGTGCAGTAGCTTGCGTGTACACATATATGTATCGAGACTGGTTTAGTTAATGTGTTTGGGAATTCAATTGGGCACTTACAAACCAACACTCTTCCAAGTTCGCATTCAAGCAGGTGGAAAAGGGCACTTAGAGACCGTTATTATGATACCACACACTTGTTGATATTCCTGTTACAATCACCTTTCATTCAGGACGCTCGAGTGGTGGCTCTCGCATTCCTCTTACACTTCGAAAACCTGCCCACATTGTCCCAGTTTTATCCCTTCCTCGTCATTTGAGCCAATGAGAAACTCTTTGATACTCACATGCCGAAATTTGGCTTTTCTTAAGACTGTTGACAGCATAGAATGTGAGCTGATGTGGACAAACACATGGAAATATATGTGGAGCGCTGGGGAAGGCTGCACAATGAGTAATGCGAGCTATCCGATAGTACCACTACTGTCGCAGTTCATTGCACCCCCTTTAGCTGCTGCATGCTCCCCATGACAGGTCAGGAAGGGATGCACAACAATTGTGCCTTCACAAAGTGCTCTAAATTCTCGGGAAACTGCGACGAAGCACTCTCTGCAGCACGCTGTCGTCAGTATCTCTAATCTTTTCCTTGTGCTCCTTCAGCTATAAGTCTTTCAGCTTTTCACTAAACTGTGTGGGCATGATATCTGCGCCTCGCACTTTAAAGCAATAGCGAGCTGACAGGCCTAGCCTTGAGGCATCTTTTCTAAGCCACTGATCAGCATAGTGTAAATGGACAGCTGACAAACCTTATATACATCTTCACAGATGCAGGACCGGGAAGGTTGTTAGGAGACGCTTTCATTCTGGAGTGAACCTGAATGGGCTCAGCCGGATGTTGATAATGTTAATAAAAAGCAAGAAATGCAAAACTTGCAAAAATATTTATTTGCATTATGTGTTCTCTTTTGACGAAAGAAAATGTGCAAGCTGCAATGTCTGTTCACTTCTCATACTGTAAGGTGCTCAATATGCTGCCTAAACTTTATCTACACCTGAACGACTAGCATTGCTACTTTGAGCTATCATGTTGGATGTTTTTACACCAGCCAACACTTCTCGTAATATTATTCACATGGAAGCAATGGTCCTGGAAACGTAATGGCCACTATTTTGTCGTCTGGTCTGAGACTTCAGCCAATGTCGGCGATGTTGCCACTTGGAATGTGTATAGGACGTCTTCAGGTCAGAGCAGTACGGACGGTTCAGGATGCGACTGTTCCCAAGTGTACTTACTGAAAAAAAAAGAAAGAGAGAAAGGTGCGAGGGGGCAGAGGGTAGGTCAGGACAACAAATGCCTCTCTTTCCTCGACAAGAATATGGATAAACAAAGAACATGATGTCATTAACATCTCTCGCTGCCATCAAAGTTGGTGCAAGGAAAGTGGTCATCCATCTAGCACATTGGTGCGAGCAAAAGACCTTGTTGGGGCACTTGTTGCAAAGGTGTTCTCTAAACTCTACCCAGCAAGTTCTGGTTGTCTAGAGTGGCAAGGCAGAATAGGAAATTGGGCTAGTTTGCATTGACTGAACATGATGAATTGTAGCATGAGAGACGTGATGCTAGATGAAAGTAACACACAAAGGATGCGCTACTACCTATGTGTTAGCTTTGTCTTGTGTCCTGTCTACTACAAATAATTGTAACGTAGCAAAGTTAACCCTTTGGGGGTCGATTTTTTTCGCTGTATGTAACCGCCCAGGGTTGATATTTTTTATTGCAGATTCCAATTCTTCTGAGGGACCTATTTCGAAAAAAAAATTTGCCGTAATTTTTCTAGTGACCGTAAAGTGAGAAAAAATATTTTGTGTTGGTATATATGTACTGTTTATTCATGAATAACAACAACAAAAAAGAAAATAAACGTATAAGAATAAAAAATTTGATGCATTGTTATACACATAGTTCAAGGCTTAGAAAATGCGCACACGAGAATATTTCGCAACTCTCAAATGTTCGTGCTCTTACACTAATATTTACATCCATAGCGAAATCGAAATGTGTAGGTGAGCGCACTCAAGAAAACTGTGTGGTTGTGTGGTTGTGTGCCCGTAAAAAAAGCAAAACGTGTGACAAACTTCTGCTAATTTTCGTCTTATCGCCGACCAGAGGCAATTAGTTTTTGCGCGTCTCCGAAAAAGAAAAGAAAAGGAAACACATGCATGGTGGCATCCTTTCTATGCGCTAAATGAGCACTAAATGAGTGAGATTAGTAACGAGATAGCCATCAGTTTTGTCAGCACAAGAAGCTGAAACCGCCTGTGGGACAAAACCCAAATCACCGCTCACGCGCGTGCGCGCGCCAATGTGCGAGCGCTAGTATATATATAGACATGCTGGAGCAAACTAGCTCTAAAATAAAATATGGAACAAAAACCGAAAGAGGGAGGTGCGAGAAAAAATTCCCTATATTTCCACATAGTGGCAGCACATGCCAGAAAAGAAAACTTCGGAAATAGGCGCGCTTTTTAAACGTACAGACGGCGCTGTGGAATGCGGATTTCCTGTTCCTTTGATTTCATCTTCCTACTCGTTTTGTCTTGCTGGGGTATGTGGAATGAGGATGGGATGGTTGTGAATGTGCATGCAGCGTGCTCGCGGTAGTGAAGCAGGCCAGGAAGCGATGTGCAGAAACTACGCATTTAATCAAGGGCTATGAAACTTCGTAAAAATGTGTTGAAGCACTGTATGACCTCTAAGAAAGCAGCACACTGTTGTTGTGGTATGATGCAGCATGCAACAATAGATAGTTTTAAAAGTCTTAGGGAGTTGGCTGTCCAAGGAACAAACATACCTGTTTTCTTTCCCTTAAGCCATCACTGAGTGGCACTTGTGGTCGTTGAAGCGGTCTCGGCCCCGGCAACGGTTGGGGTTGTCACATCACTGGTCGTGCTGTGCTGCTTCTGCATGACAACAACAGTGGTGGTGGGGCTCCTGGGCACATCTTTAAACGCTGGCACACCGGCGTCCACGCGATTCCGCCGCATCTGGAGGATCTCGCTCAGCTGGTCCTTGCCGCCGGGTTTGTACTGTGCAGACAGGAGATTGTTTGATTGATAGAGGTTTGGTGTCTCGAAGTAGCACAGGGCCTGTTAGAAACTTTGTTATAGCTGCAGGGCTCTGTGGGTAAATTTTTATCGTCTGGTGCTTCTTTATACTGTGCAGAACGGTACACGAGCATTTTTGCATCACGTCCCCTTGCGGATTGTGGCTGCCATGCCCGGGAATCAAGCTCGCGACCTTATACTTGGCAGTAGAATGTCATAGCCACTAAGCCACCTAGGCAGGTTGGTATAGTCAAGCCGTGTGATTGTTAAAAAAAAAAAAAAAGATGGTCGAAGGTCAGACATGACGACAGTTCTGCGCAACTTTTATGCATCAGGTGTTGGTGTGCGTTCTTGTTTTCTTTCTCAAGTCACAGTTGTCCATCTGCTAAATCAGTCAAACAGTAGGTCAGTCAGGCTCATCATTTCATTCCGTGCTCAATTATCTACAGTTTCAGCTGAGGGAAATAACCATGCATAAGACAGGATGTATGAAATGAGTGGATGAAGTGTGTTCCTACATAATGGTTGTAGTTTATGTAATGGTGCTGAAAGTTGTTTCACAACTGCAGCTTCAGAAACTTGGCTTTTGAAGGTTATTGCAATTTTTTATAGACAGAAAATTTTGTTTCAGCAATATGCAAGGTTTCCCTGTAAACATTGCTAATTCATCCAAATTGGAAAGCCCAGGAAAACTCGCTTGCTGCCACAATGACTTAGTAACCAGAATCAGATGCTCGGTGTGATGGGTCATTAGAAGATCAAAGAAACATAGGAAAAGAAATGTTACAAAATGCATCCCCTGGACATAACAGAGAGATGACGCCTCACACTTTCTTCCGAAGTCTATACCAAGCATGCAGGGCCACATTCTTGGTCAAACCCTTCCCGGGATATCACTTTTGTTTCGCACTGACCCCTTAAGCCAGTGGAAAGGATGCCAGTTGCTCCAGAGACCTGTCACGCTGGACGCTATACATCGTGAAATGTGCAAGTATCCTTGAAAGTGGTTGAAAAAGAATACAACCCCAGGAGACAGGCCGAAAGCATGCAGGGCCACATTCTTGGTTGAACCCTTCCTGGGTATTACTTTTGTTGCGCACTGACCCCTTAAGCCAGTTGACAGGATGCCAGTTGCTCCAGAGACCTGTCACACTGGATACATCATGAAATGTGCAAGTAGCCTTGAAAGCGGGGTACGAAGAATACAACCCAAGGAGGCAGGCCAAAAGAAAATGGTCTGCAAATGCAGACATCGCACATGGAAACCTGCGAGCATCATTGGTGTTTAAGTGGCTCTCACTATTGCTCCATCACGACGTTTCTTGAACAGTGTCGGCGGTACATCACGACACCACATCAGCTACATGCATTGAAATCATAGCAGTAAAAGCGAAGCCGATGTGAAGAGCTACGTCACAGTCGCGAGCAGTGTTCAGTGTGGTGTTAACCTGTCTCATATCTGAGAAGGTGCTAGAAGGTCAGCGACTGGAGTGTATAACCATATCAGAACCAGATAATAGTCAGTTGCGGAACAGGCCTGTTATCGTTACTGCTATTCCAAGCTCAGCTTTGCGTCGCACATAACACTGCATCCTTTGTTGGCAAGTTCCAAAGGTTATTGCCTGCAAGTTGTTACTGTTGTCGACCTTGCTTGGTCAGGCCATAGACAGTGACACTTGAGACTGACTGAGGACTGATGAGGCGTCAGGCAGGGGGATACGATCTCTCCAATGCTATTCACAGCGTGTTTACAGGAGGTGTTCAGAGACCTAGATTGGGAAGAATTGGGGATAAAAGTTAATGGAGAATACCTTAGTAACTTGCGATTCGCTGATGACATTGCCTTGCTTGTTAACTCAGGGGACCAATTGCAATGCATGCTCATTGACCTGGAGAGGCAAAGCAGAAGGGTGAGTCTAAAAATTAATCTGCAGAAAACTAAAGTAATGTTTAACAGTCTCGGAAGAGAATAGCAGTTGACGATAGGTAGCGAGGCACTGGAAGTGGTAAGGGAATACATCTACTTAGGGCAGGTAGTGACGGCGGATCCGGATCACGAGACGGAAATAATCAGAAGAATAAGAATGGGCTGGGGTGCGTTTGGCAGGCATTCTCAGATCATGAACAGCAGGTTGCCATTATCCCTCAAGAGAAAAGTGTATAACAGTTGTGTCTTACCAGTACTCGCACCCCCCGTGGTTGCTCAGTGGCTATGGCGTTGGGCTACTGAGCACGAAGTCGCGGGATCGAATCCCGGCCACGGCAGCCACATTTTAATGGGGGCGAAATGCGAAAACACCCGTGTACTCAGATTTAGGTGCACGTTAAAAAAACCCAGGTGGTCGAAATTTCCGGAGTCTTCCACTACGGCGTGCCTCATAATCAGAAAGTGGTTTTGGCACGTTAAGCCCCATAATTTAATTTTTTTTTTACCAGTACTCGCCTACAGGGCAGAAACCTGGAGGCTTACAAAAAGGTTTCTACTTAAATTGAGGACGACACAATGAGCTATGGAAAGAAGAATAATGGGTGTAACATTAAGGGATAAGAAAAGAGCAGATTGGGTGAGGGAACAAACGCAAGTTAATGAGATCTTAGTTGAAATCAAGAAAAAGAAATGGGTATGGACAGGACATGTAATCAGGAGGGAAGATAACCGATGGTCATTAAGGGTTACAGACTGGATTCTAAGAGAAGGGAAGCGTAGCAGGGTGCGGCAAAAAGTTAGGTGGGCGGGTGAGATTAAGAAGTTTACAGGGACAGCATGGCCACAAACAATTAGCACATGACTGGGGTAGTTGGAGAAGTATGGGAGAGGCCTTTGCCCCGCAGTGGGCATAGCCAGGCTGATGATGATGATGATGAGGAGGAGGACTGATGAGTTGTCTGATGCAGTGTCCTCAATGAGTGCCTAGAGCCTTGCAGTGTGTATGGCTTTCCTGCTTAAAACTGACAGTCATTCACAACTTCCTCACCTTTGTCATCATATGTTGGATATGGCCAAACAATATTATATACTTAAACTGGGAGCAAACAAGGATTGTGAGAGTGGTGAGTCGTGCTTTGTGTAGTTCTACTGATATATAGCATGACTGCATACATCATCATCATCATCATTTATTTTTCCTTAAGGACCCTTGTCGGGGTATTACATAAGGGGGGATTACAGAAGATAAGGATAGAAACAAAGATGTGGTTACAATTTCTTACAAGACTCAGCCTGTGGATTCACATTGAAACAAACAAACAACAACAACAACAAAAAAAAAAGCCAAGAGGCACACTGAATAGAATGCAAAAGCAAATCAGCAGAACAGTCACAATGTGAGACGGCAATTGCAAAAGAATGAAGGCACACTACGGTCATTATAAGGTTAGGGTTTAAAGTGATCAGTAAGCAGCTGCTTGAAGATAATGGGGTTGCGCTCATTGACAACTCTATCTGGTAAATTGTTCCACTCTATAATAGCGCTAGGCAAAAACGATTGATTGAAGGAAAGTGTTGAACCATGCAAGCACTGGATGCTGCAAGAGTTAAGAAAGCGATGAGATGTACGAGTTGGTGGGATTAGAAGCCTTCCATGCAGTTCGGGGAAGTTATAATAAAGTCGCTGGAAAAGGCACAGTTTCGCAATTTTTCGACGCAACACCACTGGTTCGAGTCCTAGAGATGATTTAATCGCACTGACACTTTCTTCACGGCTGTATCTGGAAGTGATGAATCTAGCGGCACGATTTTGTATTGATTCTAACATATTAATTAAGTAAGCTTGGTGCGGGCTCCAAATAGCTTAGGCGTATTCAAGTTTACTTCGAATAAAAGTTTCATAAGCTAGTTTTCTTGTGGATGAGGGGCACAGCGCAAGGGTACGTCTGACGTAACCAAGTGATTTATTAGTGTCGGTAGCCAATTTTGTTATATGGTCGGACCAGGTCAACTTGCTATTAATAGTAATACCGAGATAATGATACGACTCAACGGTGGATAGGGCTGTCGAGCTTAAAAAGTACGAGAGATTCTTGTTAGAGTGTTTACGGGATACCTGCATAACTTTACATTTGGAGATGTTAAGTTTCATTAAAGTGTGGGAACACCACGTATCCAATGAATGTAAGTCTTTTTGGAGCGTTGCATGGTCGGCTGGGTCTGTAATGCGACGGTAGATTATGTAGTCATCTGCAAAAAGTCGGATATTGGATGATATGCTGTTGGGAAGGTCATTTATGAAGATGAGAAAGAGAAGGGGACCGAGGACGGACCCCTGTGGTACTCCGGAGATGACGCTAGCAGTGGTTGAGCAATGATTTCCGATAGCTGTGTACTGGAATCGATTAGTAAGAAAGCAACAGATCCATGACAGTGCGAGAAGGTCGAGACCGAGGCATGAAAGTTTGGCCAAAAGCCGCTGACGGGGAACACAGTCAAATGCTTTGGTGAAGTCTAGATATATGACGTCAGTTTAAAGTGATGAGTCTAAATTCAGGTGAAGTTCAGTAATAAATTCAAAAAGCTGTGTATCGCATGACAAACCAGGCCGGAAACCGTGCTGATTGTGAAAAAAGAAGGAATGATCACCGAGATGACATGCTATTTGCGAATACATTATATGTTCTAGGAGTTTACAGGGAATACTCGTTAGGGTATTTCCTAACGATATAATTTCGTAATTGCAATATACAGTACATATAGCAGAAGATTAGCATCAACAGTGCCTTGATGCCATGCAATTGATGACTCTATGCAACACCATGCTGTGTTGCCTATTGCTGCAGCGCCTGTGTAACAGCTTTAACACGTTCACACTTTTTTTTTTTCTCATGGGGATGGCTGGATCTGCCATGTGTAACCATTGCAGATGTCATCGAGAATCTTGTCTGTCACTGCATTCCCTTGCTGCGGCACCTAACTCTCCAACTGACGCCTGAATTTTTAGACGCAAAGATCCTGCATGCATAGCCTCACCCACCCTGGAGAACTGTATGCCGCGATAATCACGTTCCTAAAGCCAATTTATGATGATCTCTATTTGGGTTTAAAGGACTGATACATCATCCTATTGGGTCTCGTAGGCAGCACAGTGAGGTCTATCTGCTGCCTACCAGTCTGGTAAAGAGTTCTATGTGTCAGGTAGGAATATATATCAGATTCATAGAAAGACCTAAGGGACTTGTACAAATTTCTATCAGTTTTTTGCTAGGGAACAGCAGATCTGAGAGGCCGCTTATATAAATGCGCTGTGCCGTTCTGTACTGTGAACTATCTGTTCTCTCGCATCTTCCTTTTAGCTTTCGCATTCTAGTGAAACTGTGCCCGGTGCACTGGCAAGTTCTCAACCTCGTCATATCCCATCTTTCAAGGAGTTCTTCGGCACTACGGCAGTGCCTGTGGGCACTTGTTTAAGTTCCGAGAAGAAATGAGGTTGGGGTCTAAGATCTAAATTGCTCGCCTGCCTGCCGTTGCCAGCCACAGGCCTTGTGAACGTGACAACCCCCCTTCTTTCTTCTTTCCTCCTTAACTCCCTCCTCTTCGCCCAAAGCACTGAGCCCTGCTCCCTATAGGGCTGCAAAAAATGGCATTCCTTCCACTCCACAATCACTCTATTTATCTTTTGATAAGTGCAATTTAGGCCACGTGCATTGCATGAATAGTGTGCAGTTTTAGACTAAAGCTTTAATTCCAGTACGTATAAGTGAAGGGGCATATCATCAAGTCGCCTACTGTAGGCTTTTGCATGCGTTCGGCCATCCACAGCTTTAGAGATTGAGGTGAGTGCTCTTTGATGTCATGAGCTTTGGGTTGATAGGTTAGCTTTGAGAATCCTGACACAAGGTTAGGTGACAAACCGTTGTCACTCACGGAGTGGTCTACAACTTCTGGCAAATCGCGAGTTGTGTACTATCGACAATATTTGCAAAAAAGTCTTCAAATCAATAATAAATAAATAAAGCCTGCATAGTAAATGCAGTGAATATCATTTTATTCTGCTTCACTGGCTTCAGGTGCAAACTGCAGGATATCAGCCGTTTCCAGTAAACAAGAACAGTGTAGCTTTCGATGCCTACAGTAAATAGCATATTCTTGCATGCAGGCAGCGGTAGTGGAAGGACTTTATAGTGCTCGTACGTTCCGTGATGACAATGTGGTCGCCCCCCGACAGCGACATGTCTTGTGCTACGTTCTGCTCACCAGCACCTTTTCTATGATTAGATGAGTTTTCTAAAAGAAAGCTGCTGCAGCTACACAGAGTACATCTGTGCAGGTGTATTGTGCATTTGTGAAGTTGAGAGCATTCCACAACAATAATAAGTTATTATAGCCTGATTTTCTTTGCTTCAATATCGCCTTTTTACTCACCCCACAGAGGTTCTTCTGCACAGTGAGGTGGCTGATTAGGCGGGCTGCTTCTGTGACAGCCAGCACTTCCTCCAGGCGCTCCTTGGTGAGTGCGAACATGTGTTCACCTGTTAGTTCCTTGCAGAGACCTTTTACCCTGGATAAAAAGAAAAAAAAAAGATGTTTACACATTCTCAGCATTTTCACGTAGCAGAAACAGAAAAGCTTCATTCCAAACTTACTCCGTCTGCGCTGCCACAAGGGTGCCTTTTGAAGCTTAGATTGCTAGTGTTTACAATTTATTCCTTTCATGATTGTTAGCATTGTGCACACACCCACAGCCATAATTCAGAATTAATTAGCAGCTCTATTAGTTATTTGTGGCTGCCTCATAGGATGTGGGTGTAGTACTTTACTTAAGTGTTCACTGTCATAAAGGGAGTGAGTGTGAGAATAATGCACTGACAAAAATGTGCAAGCGGTCTCTTTTGTCACAAAAATCTGTGACACAAGGGGCTGCATATCAAAGACTTCAGTAGAATGTGTTTTACACAAGAAGGTGTGCATTCTTGCTAATGCATGGGCTTACAATGGACAATACAAAGCACCTCTCACAACAGTTCCACGTGAAATACTGAAAAACATTTATTTCTTTAATGACACATACTTACAAGCTCAAGTTCAGGAAGATCAATACTCAGACAAAATACGTAGAAGAGCGCAACATACAACACAACGTGTGTGTCGCTCTTTTCTGTGTATTTCGTCTGAGGACTGGTCTTTCAGAATTTCAACTGTGCTACACTAACTGACTGAAGTTTCTACCCCACTGATTTACAAGCTAGGCACACACATGTCACTTTAGCTCTTTGTGTTCCAGTTTATATGTTTCAGTGAAAGTATGCTGCTAACAGTATTTAGCGTCGTGGCAAAACTGGCGGTGCGACATCGTTTGTTCAGATATCCGATGGGACACCAGTGGAACATTATGTAACAAGGTTGTATGCAATGGAGGTTGTAGCAAGCGGCAGATGACAATCTACAATATTAAAAAAAGCAGCCTTGTCATTATAAAATAAAGTGCACTGTAAAATAAGGAGCAGTGGGGCTGTGGCTATGAGAGAGACAACGATGACGAGAGAGAAAAACCTTGTTTCGGTGCTCGATCGGCTGTACTACCTCTCGCTGCTCTATCATTCTAGTCGCAAACGCTTACTGCCCAAAGAGCTTCGCGACATTTGGTGGAAGGTGCTGGACCTTTTGCAAACCTGGAACTCCGAAGCCGGATGATCCCTGTGAAATCTTCCCTGCCTGAGGAGACTAGTCCTACCGAGCCACCCATGGCACCGCCTCCAGTTGTCTGTCCTGGTGCGCCATGCCAACGGGATTCTCCCATAATCGATGGCACTGACGATCATGACGTAGAGGACTGGCTGTCATCGTACAACTGAGCGAGTGCCCACAACAAATGGTCGGAAGCTGACAAGCTTGGTTACGTAGCATTCTACCTTTCGGCGGTCGCCCATCTTTGGTTCCACAACCACGAGGCTGACTTTTCCACCTGGACAGCATTGCGAATGACAGTTCAAGAAGTCTTCGGTTGCCCTGCTGTGTGCAAACTTCAGGCTGAACGACAGTTTCGCTGTCATGCCTAACAAAAGGGCGAAACTGTTACGAGCTACATTGAAGATATAGTTGACATTTGCCGGCGTATCAACCCAGATATGACCGAAGATGACAAGGTTTTTCTCTCTCGTCGTCGTTGTCTCTCTCATAGCCACAGCCCCACTGCTCCTTATTTTACAGTACAAAAGCATTATTTTTTATATAAAGTTGTTAAAAGCCATGAGTACTTACAAGCATTTGGCACCTTGTGTGTCAGCAGCATTATCTCACCTGTCACTGAAGTCTTTTGCGGTGAGCCAGGCCTGAACCTCCTCGACTGTGGATTCTGGCGTGATGTAGATGGCGCTTGCAGCAACTGCCGTTGCCCTACCCCATTTCTTGCCCGCCTTGGTGCCTAGAGACACACGGAGCTTAAGTTCTTCGTCGAAAGTGTCTTCACGGTGGGCTGCCTTAGCAGGAGGCTGTGCAGAACTAGCACTCTCATGGCGTCGCGGTGCCCCTGAGACCACCGATGAAGATGGCTCTACAGGTGGCGGAGGTGGTGGCAGCTGCATTGCGGAAGCGTTGTGTTGAGTGGAACGGTGTGCTGAGCTGGGGTTGTCGTACCGCCTTTGCGCCAGGTCCGAACTTCCTGAAGCATAGTAATCAGTGCTGCCTGCCAGTGGTGGCGGTGGTGGAGTTGGCGTCGACTGTTCAAAATGACTGGAACTGCGTGCTGAGTGGGGTTCGAAACCTCTTGCATGGAAGTCAGTGTCATATTGATCAGAAGGACGAGTAGACACCAGAAGGTTGGTATCATGTTGGTTCGGTGGTGGTGGTAATGCTTCGTCGTCAAAGGGACCAGAACGGCGAGCCGATTCCTGATGATCCGACACTTGCCTACTGAACTCATGTCGAGTGAACTCGGGCGTCGAGTGATACTGGCTTGTGTGAATCTGCATGGTGTCATGTTGGCTTCTCACCTCCACGTCCTGTCCGCTGCTGCTTGCATGTCTCTGGTGGGACTGAGTTGACGTTAGTCGATAGTGGTCAGAAACACCATCATCGACAAGACTTGGAGCGCGCGAAGAACGCAGCGGAGGTTCTGCAGTATAAAGTGCACATCATCACTGTTTCGCTAAGCCTTAAGGTGACTGCATTTGCAACTTTGATGGACCCCTACAGCATTCAATATAGCTCATTATACTCTTGCAACACCTATGTGATCATCTTCCAGATTACAGCTACTGAAATAAATTATTTTGAATCGCATTGTATTCAAGGTACATATTGCCTTTGATCTGTCCATGTAAACGCTTTAGTAGCACTGAAGCTGTCATGGAATAAACTCCTTCTACCAGCCTGCATGGTGGCTTGAGATTTTCAAACAGATTTTTGTATGACTTGTATGGTGCCATGTGAGCTATGCGTTATCTTGCATTTAAATTAAATTTATTGTTTGCGGGGATTTGTGCAAAAGAAATGTGAACAAAAATGACAGCCATTCCACTCTGTGAAGATGGAATGGCAGCGAAAGCTGACGACAGTCAAAGCTCTCAAACGAAAAGCAAAGTGCTTTTGCTGCCATTCCACCTTTACAGGGTGGAATGGTTGTCATTTTTTTTGTTGTGAGTCTGGTGTCGTTGCTCGTTCGACGGTGCCTGGGCTTGCGATTGCGTTTTCATTCAGCATCACAGAAACATTCTTTGTCGGTGGTCGTTTCGCGCCGGCGCCGTTTACATTCTCGTTGCTGTTCCCTCCGGCGCTCCTCGTACGCATGTTGTTCTTCAGGTGTACAAAATATACGTGTCCGCCCTATCGATAATGCAGCTGTTGAATGGCTCACACCCCCTTAATCAATGGCTCATACCCCCACAGATATCACCTCCCGATTACGACGAAAGAAGGGAAGTGAATTCTATGCTGGAATGATGAACAGCAGCAGAGCCAGCTGTGGAAGACAATGACAACGACAAGCGCTTGAGCAGTGGCACTAGCGTGTTCGCGTGGTTGGCGCCGATAATTTTGAAGCCCTTTTTGAAAAATTTGCACGAAACATTTTTTCAAAAACACCTATTCTTATCCGTGTACCTGGAACCTCATTGGGTCCCATGCGTGGCAAGAATAGTTCAAGGGCACGTTACAGGTCCCCGAGCCTACAGGGGTATGTGCCATTGAGCTTGGACCCTTTCTGCACTATCACCAGGATCGGCTCACATGATTTTTTTTGTTGCTTGACGCCGAAAGTACTATGAAAGGTTAGTCATATACAGCTTTCACTGTAAAATTACAGTACAGGAAGTGGTCACTACCAGGGGCGTTTTGTCTGTAGGTGGAACAGGCAGCCGCTTAAAGCACCTAGTCACCCCTCATCGTGCTTCACCAGCAGGCCTCAGTCAGCGTTGTACTCTGTTAGGTGCAAATTTGATTCTGTTTTGGATTTTTATTCAATCCCCTTTTTAGGGCTGATTGTTCAATGAACAATAAACTAGTAACCAGAAAACTATGTGATAATTTTCTCTATTATGATCACTAGTACATGTCTTGCAAAGTGGTGTTGAAATTCGTTAGTGGATCAATGCATCAATATTTTGTGCCAAAGTAGAGAATGAGGGCGCAGACTTTGCTTGGGCCTGCAAAATACCTTAAAAACACTGCTGTTCACAACACTATGTTCACAGTGTCTCAACTTGGGCTGCTATCATAAATGGCTGCATAGCTCTGGCTGTGGTACATACCAGGTTCGATTTTGAGATAAGGGTGAGTTATTTGCTGAGCCTGGAAGTGGTGCTGTTCGATGATAGAGTTGGTTCTTGGAGAGAAAGAAAGGTGTCGGAGAGGAAAAGACTACATCTGGTGTCCTACAAGAGGGCATATCTCAGTGCATATTCCTAAAGTCAGGTGCTAGGCGTTGAACGTTTGTTTGCATTGCTTTTATACTTCCCCCTTAAAGAAAACCAAAAACACACAATAAACAGAAACTTACCAGGTGGTGGTATTGGAGGTGCCGGAGGAATGTCTAGAAGGAAAGAAAACCGAATGAGGAAAAGAGAAGTAAGAGATAAAGTATAGCACGTCGGCGCAGTTAACGAGAAATTAAGTGCAGCGGCAAGCTCAGATATCAAGCTGTACCGTGCTTGTTGAATCACAGGCTTGTGCAGAGGTAGCACCACATTTCCTTAAGTAGCAAGAGGGAGCATACTGGGCGAGCCTTCGTGCACAACATATACTAAGTGCTTTATGAAGGCAAAGCTATCAGATATGGTATAGCCGAGAGAGCAGTGTGAAAAGGCCATGTGAGTAGGTCCTTCGGTAGGGAAATGCAGTGTAATTGGTCAAAGTGCATTTCCTTTCATGTTCAAGTAGAATGACATTTATTTACTTGTTTAGTGGTCTTAATCAGAGCTCGTGACATCACCAAGAGCTAGTTCCATATTTTCCCAGGAGTGGTGCCAATCCCACCCAGTGTTTACATTGTTTTGTCATTTATGAAAGCTCTGCTGTCGCTAAAAGTGACTTTTTGGGCATCTTGAAGCACTAATATACTCTCAAAGCCTTTGTTTTCCTTATATCTAAATAGATTTCAGTAATAAGTCTATTGGCAGCCAGAAAAGTGAGGCTCTGTTATGTCACTGCAAGTTATCACACAAAAATCCTACTGTAGTGCGAATCAATGTAGTGAATACCCATTTGGTTGGGTCTTCTGTGGATTGATCAACAAGGGATATTTCATTCGTATTGGAAATCTTAACTATTCTCTCGCACACAATATTTAATCAACAGTGGTTGCACAGGAGATGCTTCAGGCTGGAGCCAATGTTCCAACAAGGGGACTTGTAAAAGTCACCAGTCACTAGACAAGTCACCTTGTAGAAGCATTGGCTCCTGCCTGAGACGCCTCTTAATTGTTCAAACACTGTTGATCATTTCAAGCCTCCATCTTGCTGTCAACCTCTGTTTTGTATGGATTTCTACAGTATTTAAACCCTTAACCTTACACTTTTTCAATACCAATCATGACAGAACACTCTGCAACGGGCTGCAGTTTATAAAGGAAAGGAAATTAGTGTTCACTTTTATATGTGTTTCAAGTTTCTAGGCCTTCAGTCCAAATACTGCAGGCACGAGAACATTCAAGATTTCCAATACAAATTGAATATGTTTCGTTAATTAATCCGTGTAACAATAATAAAAAAGATTCGAATTCTGGGTTCTGTGTCAAAACCGCTATACGATTATGAGGCACGCTTTTGTGGGTAACTTTGGATTAATTTTCACCAGCTGGGGTTCTTTACCGCGCACCCAATGCACAGGACACAAGCGTTTATGCATTTTGCTCCATTGAAATGCAGCCGCCGCAGCCGTGATTTGATCTTATGAACTTGTGCTTAGCAGCGCAATGCCGTAGCTGCTAAGTCACCATGGCGGGTGCCATGCAATACCTGACCAAATGGGCCCTTGCTCTGTTATTTTGCATTGATAGCCAGTAAGGCGAAATTCTGTGAGTGTGTAAATGTTACTATGTGCAGTTCTGCAAATATTGCGGTCTGCTCAGTCATTAAACTTGAAAACATTCTTTTTCTTCTTGTAATTGAACTGATTTGGAAAAGCAGCAAAATGGCACTTACTCCTTTCCATGTACTCATATGGATCGTTTTCTTCGTATGTCTCTGAAAGAGAGAGAAAGAGACATGGGATGATCGTTATTTTGCCTCTCCTCAAAGAAGGCTCGTGGATGCATTAAGCATTCCAATTCGCGGTAATGTCGACGAGAATGCATGTTTTAAGGTATTTATGGTGCCGCAGTCCTCTGTCATCTGACAGTGCATCGGGCACTGTAGCATTAGTTAAAGCCCCTGGGACATGGGCAACTCACTATATAGTGTACTTGAATGCTATTGTTGAACGCTAAATCCTCACGTCCCCTGCATCTGTCTTTGAAATCTGTGGACTCTCGGCCTGGAGAATACGTTATACAAAAATGAATGACGTTTTTCTGTTCTTGAAGTTCATGCATACAAATTGTGTCCAGCTGGTGAAATAACTCATGTTTTCGTCACTGTTGTACATAGATTTGAAGTCATTCAAAATCTAAAGGCCAATTTAAGGGCCACACTGTTGGGATTGCCTTAGCACCCTCTAGCAGATGAGATTGTTTTCTACTGAATAAAGAAAGCTGCGTGCCCAAAAAAGCCGTCAAACAAGCACCGTGTCACTAAGTGGGCACTAATTTCATTGTCCTAATTCTTTGCCCTCACTTTGAACATACTGGCGACGAGGGTGGGACATGGTCATGTGTCTAAGCAGACAATAGCTTCATTGTCCTAATTCTTTGCCCTCACTTGTAACATTTTGGCGATGAGGTAGGGACACGGTCATGTGTCTAAGCGGACAGCTTCATTGTCTAAATTCTTTGCTCTTGCTTGTAACATTTTGGCGACGAGGGTGGGACACGGTCATGTGTCTAAGTGGACACTAGCTTCATTGTCCTAATTCTTTGCCCTCACTTGTAAAATTTTGGCCGTGAGGTAGGGATATGGTTATCTGACCAAGCGGACACTTGCTTCATTGTCCCAATTCTTTGCCCGAACTTGTAACATTCTGGCGATGAGAGTGGGACATGGTCATGTGTCTAAGTGGACACTAGCTTCATTGTCCTAATTCTTTGCCCTCACTTGTAACATTCTGGCGATGAGGTAGGGACATGGTCATGTGTCTAAGCGGACAGCTTCATTGTCCTAATTCTTTGTACCAAAACTGGGGCAACGGTTTGTCAGCTTTACATCACGGATATAGAAGTACTTTCATGTGTTTGAGCTTTCATGAGTGGCTTAGGTGGAGCCTTTTGTTTCTGTCACATGCTGTCAAAATCAATGACTTTAAGAGGAGATAGCTTGCTTCAATGTAGTGTCACCACCCAAGTTTTGCTTTTGCATTTCCTTTTTCCTATTCTTCATGGTAAGATATGTGACTCCTCTTGAATTGCACAAACGTAATTTACAAGAGCAGCTTAACATTCTTAATAGTGGTGCATATGAGCATGGAAGTCCTTATAAAATTTAAAAGAGGGAACTCTCGTAGCACTGTCTATGGAAGTCGCAAGTATGTCGGTTCAGCCAAGGTGGAACTGATGGGTGCAGTACATGGCTTTGCCTAAACTTTGTCCTGCTGGCTTCAAACAGCTTTGTGACTCGCAACATTATCATTTTCAGCAGAATGTTGCTGTATAAATGAGGTGGTATTGGTAGGGGCGTGGTCAAACTAACCTTAGCTCGCCTTCAAGAAACGACAGCCCCGCATCATTGCTGTGACTTAAAGACCCCCAACTTTATTTTCCCCGCACCTATATATGCATTCAGAGGGCCCCCATCATCCAGCGACTTAGGTGCATATATTTAGCGATTACAATAAATGCAATGGTTTGCAATCATTATTCATGTGTATTGGGACTTATTGTCTTGTTGTTTTTAACTTCCATAGCACTTTTAACTACTCTGCATTTCTGTCCTCCCTCCCCCCCCCCCCCCTCCCATGTAATACCCCGAAAGGGGCCTTTAAGGGTTAATAAATGACGGTGATGATGATGAAAAGAAATCTATGATTGCCAAGATTGAAACTATGAGTGCTATGATTTGGAGAACTACCTCACTCTGCTGACACCTGAACGAGGGCCAGCATTTGGTGGGGGAGGGATGGGTAATTTGTATACATCCGGACCTCATCAGTCTCTGCAATTTTTGTATGGAACCCTTTTTGTGGCCATTGCAGTTTGCCATGACTTGATGTTTATGCCTGTATGTTGGTGAAGCGCATTATTTGCATTGATGCTTACTCTCTAAATGTGATGTCATGAAACAAGATATTTTGTGTAAATGAATGAAAACATTTAGTTCGTCAAAATAAACATTATAAGAGTGCCAGCCACTGCAATTTTGCAAAATTTTTTTTTGTTTGACCCAGCGGCTGCACCTACTGAAAGTACTTCCCGAATTTCACGCTTATATAAAAACCAGTGGTCTCACAGCTCTTGCCTGTCTTTTTGCACTTTTGCATAATGCATGTCAGCTGAAATTCCGTGGTATATTGCCAAAGGGTAGTTTGTGCCTACATTATGGCTCCTTGTACTGCAACGGTTACATTGCGAACTAAAAATAGTGTGTTGCATATGAAAGAAATATATAGTATGTGTCATGTAATTTAATGTGACATTGTCTATTATTATTATGTTGTAAAATATTGTAAATTTATAACATGAAATATGTTGTAGATAAGAACATGCAAATATGGCAGCGTCGTGCTAGCCATTGTTAGTCTGTGGCAGTCTGACGATAGAGGCGAATTACTGGGTATTGCCTTTTAACGTGAAATTTGTGATTGGTTCTGCCGCAGAAGAAGCTTTGACTTTTGCATCATGCCGGCTTGTGCTTCACATTACTGCCATCCACATCAAAGTAACATAATGCTACTTTCAAGTGGATGGCAACTTCCTTATTCACTCTTGGTTGAAATGTACACTGCTGCTCTGAGTGTTTGGTAGAGTAAGCTACTTACAATACACACCTCTTAATTGAAAACAGTAGCGTTGTCACTGTGCATTTTTATATCTTGCATAAGACAGACAGGTGCAAGGTTATCAGTATGTTAAACCATGTATGATGGTCATATCTTGTTAACCAGTAGTGGCACTCCATGACTGCTATGTCTACTACCAATATGTGCATAAAGGAAATACAGGAGAAAAAAATTGCTCACAATACTGCAAAGAAGCAAGATGCATGGCAAAGACAAAGCACAACTTTAACATGAATGAGCAAAAAAGGGCGGCATGCACTATTTAGCAGTTAGCACAAACAAAGCACCTTTGCAGCTGCAACCTCTGCTTTGACCTTATGCTGTGTAACCTCATCTGTCGACTACAAAGCAGCCCATTTTCTTAACCGAGTTTACCATAGTGATATATGAGATGCACACAATCTCCTCAATATTCAGGCAGGGCAAGCATTGTTCATGTTTTAATAGGAATTCAATAGGAGTAGGATTTTCATGTCACCACCACAATGCAACACACATGCTACACCTCTCTTAGAGCACTAGCTCGAAACATCGAACATCTCATGCGTACTTGCAGATGAATTGCCAGGCATTGTAGATAGCTCATTGCATGCAGTAGGGGCGGCACGTTAAAGAATGTTAGTACAGCCAAGATGCAGGGTTTTTAATGGGTAATCTGGAGTGTAGACAAGATTGGCATGCTTAATTTTTATTCATACCTTACCGTCGCATTGAAACACGGTCACTATTGATGTCCCAAGTTTTTATCTTCTGCTTACAGAGGCAATTGCACCTTTCAGTTTTTGCAGAAGTCACACAGTGCATGAACTTTGAGTGTCACGAAATGCGACATGCACTTGCACTCACCAACACTGAAAGAATTATCTCAAAAAAAAGGAAGAAAAAAAAAAGATTGTTGCAATGCCAAGAATTAAAGGACAGCAAATGCTGCTATTTTTCAGCTCTCAGAAGCACTCCTGCTATTGGAAATTTTAAAAAACTTATGAAGTGGAATATAGCATGCAACAGTCTTTATAGAAAAATATAGTTGGTCATAAGACAAGTAGTCTAGAATATAAAGTAAAATGCAAAAAGATAACTATGTCAGTGCAAGTAGACAAGTGTTGTAAACCTGTACATTAATGTACAGGTAGTTGGTAGTGCAGTCAGTGTCTGTTCATTTGACCTCATCTGGCCATAAAAATTGGTTTGTATTATCCGAGTTACACACACACAGACCATAGCGGCTGCAGTTCAAATTTTTGGGACACTTTCTGGAAGACTAAATTATTGTTTGGTGTAGTCTTTCCATCAGCAAAGACAATGTAGGCACTGTTTCTGGAAAACTTATGTACCCGCTGTTAGATCGAAACAATGTTCAAGCAGGCAGGTGATGGGGTGTGTCTGATGAGGCATGACGTTATTTGGTCCCCATTTGTGCTATGCAACTTGCATTTCAAAGGTGTTTGGCATCTGAACATTATATAAATGCTTGCCCAAAGGGACTGATGGGTTATTAGCCACACCAACGACATTGCAATTGCCAAATCGCAAGTGAAATTGCCTTTAACACGTGTGGAAAAAAACGAAAAAAGTGCGGACGAAGACTAAAAAAATACGACATGAAGGCTGCGTCCTTGTCCATGTTTTTTGTGCTGTTTCCCATACCTGCTAAGGGAACGAACTATCCCAATGTCGCACCCTATTACAAGATTGCTCCCTGTGAAACAAGATCAAGTGCAGCAATGTATATCTTAATTGCATGCATGCAGAAACACAAACAGCACTAGAGAACAGACACAACACACTCAGTTTTTGTTAATGGTAAGGTGGGGAAGACTTTATTGATGCACGTCACTCAAACTTTAGCTTGTACAAGACTCAATAAAAAGTGCGACACCTGAAAGTAAAACTGGACAGTGGTCCACAAATAAAAATTCAACGCCAAGTGCCATCAACACTCACGATGGCTGGAATGTGACATTTGGATGAAGCCAAAGCCAAACTGCTACTTGAGTGTTTCATTTTGATCTTTACACACGAACGGACAAAAATTTTTTAAAGAGGTAGGTAGTACAAAAATGTTAAAAAAAATATCTCACAGGACACAGAACATGGCAAAATTGGGACAGACTGGCATTCTGGGATATGGATCTCGCTGTGTAACCTCTGTATATAGTAAGTATATATCTATATCTCTTCTCGCTAACATGTCTCTGTTAACATTAACGTTAAAGTGCTGTTAACACTTGGATAAATGTGCCAAACATGTACTGTTTGCAAAACACTTCTTTTGACAAACAGTCAACGTGCACAACTCTTCAGTTTCGAGCCCAACAATCACAAAGCCTTCCACCTTCTGAAAAACTTGATGTTTCATCCATAAACGAGCTCTAAGGCACTTTTGTCGCACGAGTGACAGGCTTCGCTGGACACTTGTCACTCTTTACAGGACAATGTCAACAGAAGTGCTGCTACATGCAACTGCCGCCAGTAACCGTCGGAAACATTTTTTTTAACCTCTGCAAGATGTGCAGCTCCCGGCATTAGTGGTTGAAGCACAAACACACCTATGCTGTGTTATGCAAACGCATCACTTCCAACACGCAAAAGAGAATGGTGCGGTGAATGAACCATGACAGCACAGTGCGACCTCCAGAGGAGGCTGACGCAGGATACCATCTCATCAACCTAAGGAAGAAGTACATAAGCAATCATTGCAATAGGCTGAGAAAGGTCAACCATGGCTCTGACACAGCAAAAGACTGCCACCTCAATAATGGCATGCTGGACAATGTTTCTCTGGCTCACTAAAAGAAAATGTTACTCAGTAGCACAAATTGGTATGCAGTCATTTGTTCGGTGCCAGTAACTGCCAACAAGAAGCACCTCTCTGGTTACAGAGCTCCTGAAATTGTTTCCTCATTACTACTACCACAGAGGGACAACTCCACTTAGCTGACATCTGACGAAAAAAAAAAGAACAAGTTCAAAGCTACTCTTCTATGTACACAAGTGGATATCTGGAAGAACTTGACTCTCATTATCAAATGGGACGGAGAAGGGAAAAGACAACTCTAAACATCTTAATCTAAAACAACTGACAGCCCATCAAAGTTCAGTAAGAACACCACTCTTCTAACGATGACAACAGAACAGAATTTAGTGAAAGGTTGCTGTTTAAGTCCACTGTGAAATTTGCAACATCATCCTTCCACCAGGGACCAGAGCACGAAACACGACGATGTTGCCATAACGAAAAGGGAAGTGCAAGTTAACAGCAGTGCCTCAATAATGGAATGTTTAAATCGCGATCCTTCACCAACAATGCGTGGAACAAACTGCAGCGTTTTAACAATGCACCGCATGCCACGGCACAAAAACAGCTCCAGTGTATTGTTTTTCCAAAGATAATGGACAAACAATCTTTTGACCCAAATGTAAGAAGTATTAGGCCTTCAAGATGAAATGGGATAACAAAGTGGGAATGCATCCTTAAGAATGTGTGCTTGTGTAAAGCATTCAGTTAGGAAAGGAGGAAGGAAGTGTCCTGCATAACAGGAGGAACCTAACGATGCTGAACTACAAGATAGTTCAAGTAGTGAACACAAAAGCAAGTGTGAGAAAATCAAAACGCCAAAACAGCTGCTGTGCTGCAAGTGCTTTTGACACCTTCATCAAATGCCGACGAATACACCAGAAACAATGTACATCACCAGAAAAAACACTTCACACGAGCATTCAACATGCAACAAAGTGCTTCATTAACTTTCAGACAAGCCACTATGCTTTGTTCTGTAAAGCACACGAGTCTAGCTAGCCACAAGTTTTGTGACATATATCTTGATCCTCGATTCTCTATAAAGACCGAAGGTGAGATGCAAGACATGCACTAAGCAACCTCAACATACTAAACAGCTGCAAGTGCTAAGTGCAGACATACAGAGAAAAGTGCACCTTCTCAGGTGGCCCAATTCTAAACTATTCATAATGTAAACACTACAAAATGGTAAAAGCGCTTGAAATGTCCATCTGTGTATGGCATCATTTTGGCAGTACACATGAAAAGCCAAACATATGGCTTTGGAATTTGGAAATGCAAACTCTGTTATCACAACACTGTTTTGATCCTTAGTGGCTTTGAATAAATGCAGCTTGTAGGAGCGCTGCGTCTGTATGGATGTCTTGTGGCTTTTTCCTAAATGCTGCCGCACACACAGCTCGCTGTGTAGGTACTAGCAACAAGCCACTTCGATATCATAATGACAGCTACTCACTTTGATTCCAGCTCTCTTGCCAAAGAGAAGGGCATTAACACATTAAAGGCTCTTCTCTACTGGAATAAAAAGGTACATATGAAACTTGAGCATGTATGAACGTTTGAGGGTAATAAAGGCCGTCTCTCTTGTAGCCGTTGCTGCTAAAATGTTCCACAACCATATTGAAGCAAAACATATGGAAGATGTCCACAATGATGCCTGCACAACTGTTATGCTGAACTGGTAATGGCTACAGTTGAGCCTTGATGTAATGAATTATCAAATATAACAAAGTAAACCTAAAATGAGAGAATATTATTGGGTATCCTGATATTGAACAACAGATATAGCTAAGTTATTTTCCTGTCAGTGAGTGTGTTTATTATGTGCAATAGCAGTAAGGTGCTCTGTACATAGAAATGCAACTTCTGTATGTAGAAGTCACATTTAATCACTGGGTGTACGCTTAAATTTGCCACAAACAAGGGAGTAAAAGCAAACCTTAGGCTGGATGCATTACACTTCTCTCGCCTGCATGACTCAGCATTCATCGTTCTGTTATCATGGCAATTGCCATTAGAGGCGGTGGATGCCCACAAGCACTAGCCTGTGAGAAAGTGGTCATGCATAATGCAAGTATTTTGAATTTTGTCCGAGAAACAAAGACCGATGCAAAATGCTGAAGTAAAATGCATAAGATTTGGTCTATTGAATGACAATAGAGAATCTCTTCAAGGTGGTTGGTAGTTGCAGGTTCCTTGGAAATCATTCACATTCATGCTGTAGGAACAATATATCCATGAAACTCAGTACATAATGTTTTTTGCTGCAGACAGATGAAGCAAGAAATAGCCTATCTACTGCTTAAAAGCCACCTAGTTTTCACTCTCGTGGCATTTTGACCCAAGTCTACTTTCTCTTGGTTCAGATCAACTTGGCCAGTAGCAAAAATTTACATAGCTATAGCACACACCGGAAGGTCTAGCATCTCCTGTTAGTGCCTCACAATTTTGGCAGATATATCAGCTTCTTCAGACACACCACTATGTATAATTAACACCTAACTACCTATTGCTACCAGCTGAAGTCCAGCACACCAATTGTACAAGCACTAAAGAGGCTCTAGACACGGAGCACAGATGCAACATTGCGCAGGTCTTTTAGCTGCAACACACTAGGCAAGCTGAACAACACAGACAAGAAACCAGTGCCAAGTTGGGGTGTACTTCAGGCAGCATCAACTACAAGCAAAGACTTAAAAAGTCTTGGTTGCACTACTGTCTTCAACATCACAGCTGTAACAATGTTTTCAGGTGTCTAGTAACAGCAGTTACAAAGGGAAACTTCACCACATCAGCATGTTCTCCACTGAAGCCCACTCAAAGCACCCCAACACACGAAAACATCCACATATTGCACTATGATGCTGGTGATCTCTAAAATTGGCTTCACGCTGATGGGGCTACTACTATTTGCCAGTCAAAGTTTTGATTGCAAAACGTTAAACAGTACACACTACTACTACGCTTGTGTGGTGGTTGAAAAATGCAGCCAGCCTGTTGACTTCTTGTTGTAAAGATGCATGTATGTTTCAGTGCAGATACTGACACATTATGGAAACCGCAACCATTCAAGACAAGCCTGGAAAAGCCTCAGCCATGGCATCACAGGCCATGGTTTGACAGCACTTGTAGAAATGTTGCACATGTGAAGTGCACCAGTGACGCTTAGGCCACAACACTTCTCGGAAATAAGGTATTGCACAGACATTCCATGGTGCTGGCAGCACAGTGCGACTTGCCAAACGTTAATGTGAGCCGGCCTCTAAAGGGTTAGAATATCCATAACCTCATTAAGAATCAACTGTATTGAAATATCTCTACCCTCCAAATTTGGAAAAAAGAATGGCACTCTTTCTATAATTTTTATATGTAATTTCTTTTTTCAACTGCCAGGAATGACTTAAAAGGAAACAGTATTTCGATGTTCGAGAATGCGTGATCTACCGCACAAGAGATTGAAGAATCGAAAAGAAGCTGCTTTTTCTCGTCATAGTGACAGCAGGTATGAAGAGCCTGTTCGATTGGCCACATCTCAGCTAGATGTCCACAAACAAAGGGGGGGAAAGAGGAAGTTTTTTCACCTTCTCACCAAGAAAATGCACCACTTTTGTCTTTGTCTGCCAGCTCAACAATCACCTTGAATTTATCTCTTCTTTCACTATGGAATCTGTCAGCATTTTTGAGTTAGCACTAGCCAAACAGGAACAAAAATGTGGTGCTGTTTCCTCTCCTCACTGATAATGAACAATGAACGGCAATGCTAAAGGCACGCTGGGCGTGCATCACGTGACCTGGCATGTTTTCACCACGCCCCTAAAGAAATAGAGAACTAAAGCAACTCTGTCCTACTCAATGATGTGTAGCAATGTGAGCCCATGGCATGCTCCAAAGACGGCATAACTACATTGTAAGCAATAGCTATTGTAGAACTTCTCTCTCCTCTGTTTGTTCAAAGATAAATCTTGTGGTGACACAGATGTATGAACTGCCTCACAAGGATGAAGACAGCACTCTCCACTCACATCGGTGAGAGAGTACTGCAATGTCAACTGGCAATAAACTATGTAAGGAGAAAGCTTTCAGGTATGATTGCTTCCGCTATCTCAAGCGGTTACCTGAAAGTGCTAACAGCTAACATTGTGCATGGCAATCGTTTCACACCTCGTAGGTCAAAGACACATCAAACGGATGCTACAGCAAACAACCACTTCTCAAAGCAGTCAACAAGGAAAGCGCAGCATATTGTCCATTTCATCGTCTGCCACACAAACACGACAGCGAAAGCAGGGGTAACAGCAGACGACAGACGATACGCAGCACACGGGAGATGTTCGAAACCACTCTCGCACTTGGGTGGGGGAGGAGGGTCCAGCAGCGGCGTGTACAAGCAAGGATGCTAGCGGGGACGATTTGTAGATTTTCCGCGGGCGGAGGATAACGAGGGTCACGCACAGTCCTGTCCTGTCAGTTTTCGTCGCCTGCCAGCGCGCAACAGCAGAAGCAGGGGTGATGAAACGGGCGAGGCACGCCCCTTAAAAGTAGCGGAATTCACCTTTCTTCCCCTGTCGCTCGCGGCGGACCCAGTCGGCCGGAGCAGGGGGCTGGCGAGGTCCGCCTCCACGTGGACTTCCCATGCCCAGTCCCGATGAACTCATTGAGTCACCCCCGAGGTCATGAGGTGGTGAGGAGTCACCCTGCAACAAGAGACGAGAGACCGGAGTAGTGTAAATGGCACTAATTGGTATTGCATCGTACTTAACATGCTAACTTAGACATGTAAGTGAAACAAGTTATGCGGACAGCACAGCACAAGCTAGCACTTGAGTTCACAGAGAAGAATGCAATATAAACAAAAAGACTAGATATGCTCACAAGTCCTTGGCATGGTTTCTCATTTTCTCATTCTGAGGTTGTGATAATAGTACATATACAGAACGAAACGAGGCAAAAAGGGGCAAGGCAAGTAGACAAATGATATTGACAGGACAGAGCTCAGTCTAGCAGACAGTTTTATTAATATCCATAGTTTCACAGGGATAAACCACAAAGCAAAAAAACAAGCATGATCATGTCTTAAAAAGCTATTTTGTTATTTGGAGCTGGTAGAAAAGCATACACATTAATCTAGGGAAACAGCAGATTAGTTCTGAAAACCATTGGATCATTTCTTTTTCTTCTGTGGAACATTTACTGTCACTCTCTCCCTCTTCTTCTGTCGCGAAATTTTACAGACTAGTAAAATTAGCTCATAAACAACTCTGCTCTGTACACAACTTTTTTTGTTGTTCCATTCAGTGTGTTGAGCTAGCGACAGTACAAATATAGAGATTTGCATAATTGCACTTGCTAAGAATTGGAAGAAAGCACTAAAAATGGAATATATACATCACAGTGAAGTGCTTTTAACTTAAGTCATTAATAGCATCGTAACTGCTACACATCTGCTTTGGGCCTGAAACAGCTGGTGCACCTTAGTGTCATGCACTAACAACAAGTCCACTTCGTTGCTTTGCTGTTTTTTCATATGTGCAACTGAAAAGGCACTACACATATTACGAAGTATATATTGCACTGCTTTGTACGACTGCCTTGTTGAGCACGTAATACTTTTCCAAATGCTTCTTCAAAGAGAGGATGAATTGCAATACAAACTGGCCACCATTAACCAACTCTATTTGTGAGCCACACCAAGGACAGCAACCAGGTGCTTATGCCAATTACCTCAAGGCCCATGTCGGCGAACGCTCCACCAGGTGGGTAAGGAGAGCGGTCGTAGTTCTCGCGACTCGAGGAGCGCTCGTAGCCAACACTGCCAGAGTCGTCGGCATGGTATGTCGTGACGATGGTGTGCGGCACATGGCCAACCTGGCCTCGGATGTTGCGCGTCTTCCACCACTTGCGGCTATCATCTAGGATCTGCAATGATGGAGGCATCTAGCTCAACATTCGCACGGCTAATTTGCAAAAGTACACCACCTCATTTTACAACACTGAAAAGCTGTTGCCAGTCTTTCACATGCCTATGACAAGAAACTTAATAATCTTGTGCTCACAGCGAGATGCTGACAATGTGACGACTTAAGTAACCAAATAACACTGTCATGTGCTGGGCTCAAATGTCAAAGCACTGCTGCAGCAATTCCCAACTATCCTACACTGTGTTCTTGAAGGTTCCTAAATTAGATAAAAATGTCCAAAACCTGTACAGCGAGTTATGAGGAACGGCACAGTGGAGGCTCCAAATTAATTTTGCCTACCTGGGATTCTTATGCATGCAAAGCATGGTGTACAAGTGTTTTCCCATACTGCTCCCATCGATGCCAGGAATCAAACCCATAACCTCATGCTCAGCCCAATGCCATAACCATGGAGCCACTGCGGCAGGTGGAAGGTCCTTAAAGGAAGAACCACCAAAGAGCCCAAACTGCTTGTTACAAGCACAGCAGAAGCATCCCTCAAATGACTGACGTATGCCTTGTAGTGCTGGGAAGATTTCTTCCAGAAGCAACACCTACGGCAAGCTGGAGAAGCCGTTACAGTGTTGGCATTGCAGGAGTAGATGAAACGACAAGTAGTTTAAGGCTTCAGAAATTGTTTGAACAAAATGTATAGATGGAATCCATTGTGGCTATTGTGGGAAAGTGGTGAAGGACTCTGAAGCAAGCACGTACCTCGAGGAATTCTCCTCGCACGACGGTCAGCTCTTTGTCGTTGTTGGCAGTTCGGGGGTACACCACTTGCACTACTTTAGCTCCCTGGTCACGGAGGGCCTCAGCCCACGCTCGCCACTGCCGCTGTGGGTCGCCTCCTCCGGCTTCCATTGAGTCCACACTGAGCTCCGAGCGTTGGTCCCGTGGGTCTTGCAGGTCTGACTCCGATGGAGTCTGGGTGCCAGGCCTGCAAGACGAAACATGATGGCACAGAGTTTACAACAAAACAGTGCCAAGGAGGAGATGCGACAATAATTCATAAGCAGGTTCTTGTTGTGGCAGATTGCCAAGCTCAGAAATGGTAGGAGGTACGACATTTATAATTTGCTTGGTTTGCAGCTGGTCATGGGATGTGACTCATCACGGCCTTCCTTGAACATCTACCTATTTAAGTCCACTGAAGCATAGACATCTCTGCCAGACACCTCCCAAGTACTCCTGCCCACATGAACCGAACCTACCCACACTGAGCCCTTAGATTTCCTGATGTTGTCTGTCTTCAAGTGTGTTTGCCTTGTCTTGGTACCAGTTGTTACTCTACTGCTTATCTGTTGTATGCTTTAGACAACCTGATGTGGCTACAAGTGTTTAGGTGCACACCTTCGAAGAACTTCAGCAGAAATAACTGTCTTCTTTCTACGTTATTATCTGTATGCAAACTTTATTGTTGTCATTGTCATCATTGTCGGGTTGTAAAGTTGCAGCAGTTACAAAAAGGGACAGTGCTTCGCCGCCCTTGTAAAATTTTTGTAATGCATGTATCAGTAACTACTTCCCTGACATTCTGGTAATCCTGTGGCTAAATTTTGCCCATATGAACAGCCAATCTTCCAAAATGAGCCACCCATTAACAATGCCTTGGATTAATAGACCGCCCTTGCATTGCAGGCAAATAAAAAAACATTTCATTTTCCTAGCTATTGGTATCATTGGATAAGGTAATGAAGAAAGCTGGGCTAGTTGAAGCTTGACATTAAATATTTTTGGTGCTTCTTAAAAGAAAGAATCATTCAAAAATTTTTGTAAAAGATGTTACTGTACATTTGTGTTGGAAGGTGCACATGTTCAGAAGTAGAAAAGAGAAATGTAGAGTAATATGTTAAGCTTCTTGCATTAAAGAAAGAAGGGGATAGCTATATGTGCAATGCATCAATCACACTGTCAAACAAAGAATTTTATTATCTGTCCGAGCAGCTACACTGGAAGCTTAGCACGCAAAGGACGATCCACAAAGACTAGACAGGTCAGTGCTTGTTTAGCGCTTGTTTAGCACATGCCTTCGGGCCTTCAAGGTGATAATAAATGAAATAAATGAAATGAAATGTCTTACCAACCAGCCCAAGCCTATACTCTTCTGAGCAGCTACATTCTATGCATGCTTGATAAGTAGTGATTGGGATGATAGTGATGGCTATGATACTGATGACAGGGGGGAAATATTTAATAATGCCTCACTGGATATACAAAGTGTATAGCTGTTTATCTTGGGGACATCAGCAAGCGATTATCACATAAAATGAAAGTGACGTATAGCATCAACTAATCCAGTTGTTCATCCTGTTGCAGTGTGCAATTGTGCTTTATGCCATCGGATGAGCACGAACAGCAGCAATTGCTTGCCTTTCCATATGGTCCCGTGGTGAGAAGCCCCGATCGTAAGGCGATGCCTGCAGTGGTCCTGGCATGCGTTCGTTGAGATAGTCACTGCCACCATAGCGACTGTCCATGTCATGCTGTGACGACACGACATTTCCGCGATGGGCGTGGTAATCGGGAACATCCCGCAGTTCCACCTGCAAGGAAATGGAGAAACAGGACGTGCGATGTTACGCACAATGCTAGGAGTGGATTTTGCAATTATGCTAGGGATACAGTCCGTTTCTTTTTTTCTTATGAAAAAATGGCATTGTACAGCGATGCTCCCGTGCATCATAAATTCACCTGTGCAACCAAAAGATGTAATGACACGTGAGCAGCACTGTTTTTGTCAACCAGCCATTACTTCTTTACATTTGGAGATGCAGACAACACTTTACAAAGCAAAACACATTGATTAATTGAGTGCATCTCTGGCTACTGCTTTTATGACACTATGCAAGTGAGGGACGTTTGTTTTCATGTTAATATTTACGCGACAAATTTTAAGAAATCAATAGCTGTGAATGAACACTTATGCTGCTGCTTTGTTTTGCATTCCAAGAACCTGAGCCCATGCTGACAAAACCTCTCTTACATAAGTGTGGTGCGAGACTGGCCATCACTACGGCAACTGTATCTTCATCACACCAACCCCTACCATAACTGGCCGACACAGGAAAACTGGCTGATGGGATAAAAATCTTATAACGGGGCAGTTTTGCAAGTACAGGTCCTGGTTTCTGTTTCTGGAGAACTCCATGACGAAGGCACTACTAAATGTACAAAGCAGGCTAATGAGAAGTCAAGCCCTGATACATGAAGTCCTCTGTGTAACAAGAGTATACAAGGGATATTCTATTACATCAGCATCACATGATATGTAAATGTGATGTGAGTACTAAAACTTGACCTCTTCCTGTGACCGTCGGCGCATACGAGGCGGCTGTGAGGGTGGTGGAGCTTGGTCGTCAGATCCGCTGCAGTCAGGCGCCCATCCATCCGAGAAGACAGGCTGGTAGCTCTCCGACTCATAGCCTTTCCACATGTCCCGTGGAACCACCCACGCATCACCCAGGCTGCAAGCACGAACGGAGTAAAGAAGTCAGGTCCCCATCTCTACAGCAAGGCATTACAATTGAAGCTAGGCTTTACAAAAGTGGAAACACTGCCAAAGTGAAATAAATAAGGAGGAGACCCCTAAGACATGGACCCCTAAAACATGGATGAAGAAGAAAACACAAACTGTCACATCTCTCTTTGTAATGTCAGAGGCACCAGCAGACCGTCATGCCAGCTTGGAAACCCCTGCTCTGGATGTATCTGGCGTTTCACCTCTTCTGCATCTTCCCAGTCTTCTCTTCAATAATGGGTATCAGCAGGGTAGCCTTGAGCCATGCCTGGCAAGTCGGCACTAAGCCTAGTATCAACAAATGTAATGCGTCGCCAGTGCTGGCCAAACTTGACAGGGGCATGAAGTCGAGAAATGACTGACATGTGACTTAGGCCCGTATTCACAAACCAACCTTACCTTAACGCTATAAGGCGCCCTTTTATAAGGATGAGGAAAGTATAAGGTTGAGAAAAGGCCAAGGTATGATTCAGAAGCGTCCCTTATTGCGTGAAAAGGCGTCCTTATCGAAGGCGGCCTTATCGTCATAAGAGGTGCGCATGGGTGCGAGGCTATGAACTTTTCTTGGCCTTAAACCGCTCAGTTATTAAAAAGGAAACACATTTTTGTCGCTGAGAACAATAAATATAAAAATTGGATGGCGCATTATTAGGCGTTGTGAAAAAACAATGTGAAAAGAGCGAGTTCTAGCTGTTGCGCGTCTCATCTGCAGATGAGAGACGCGCAAAAAAAAAACGGCGACCCGTGTTGCCATGGCAACACGCGTTGCCGCTTTTTTTTTTTCCATTTGCGGTGCTTCATTTTCCATTTCCATTTTGCGGTGCTCGAGCGCAGTTCCTTCACTTTTTCTCTTGTGTGTTAGCTATAACTTGCGTTAGATGCTGTAAATATTGCGCGTATTTATTTATTTATTTCCTTATTTGTTCATTTATTTGTGTTTTGAAGTGTTCATTCGCTTATTGTAAGATCTGTTGTGGGAGTGGCCACTGAGAGGAAAAAAAATCAACTTTACGGAGGAGGAGCGGGGAATTTTGATTGACTTGGTGACGAGAGAGAGCAACGTGCTGGAGAACAAGCGTACTGATGCGGTGTCCCTGAGGGAGAAGAAAAAGAAATGGCAGCAGATAGAACAACAGTTCAACAGTAAGAACGGAGTCCACCCGCGCACGGAGCATCAGCTACGCAAGTGTTGGGACAACTTGAAAGAGAAGTGGCGGCACGGGCGAACCGCGATCGTCTGGGCTCGGAGCAAGTGGTAGGATGGAGAGAAGGTGCACCACCGCTCGTTTTGAAAAGCGGAACCTGCCAAGAAACTCGCCGTCGTTGTACATCTCCATGACATTCTGACGGTCCCTGAGTACACGCCGGATGAGCTCTACATAAGGAAGGGCTTCGCGAACATCGGCTTCCCTTAATAGGGCGACAAAATCGACTAGCTCCGAAAAGCTGCTTGCGTGGTCGGCCATAAGTGGCGCCTTAAGGTAGCTGCCGGGCTACCTTAAGGAACGCTCCTTTTCCGAGCCGGTAAGGTTAAGGAAAGGTTCGACTTAAGCATAAGGTTTGTTTATGAAACGCGTTAAGGCGCTGAAAAGGTAAGGAAGGCAAAAGATAAGTATAAGGTTGGTTTGTGAATACGGGCCTTAGTCACACTTTTAAACCCTCCATGTGAAGTGTATGTAAGTAAGGTTTTGAGCATGTTTCTATGGCAATATATGTTATATGGAGTGTTCTTTGGCTCAAAATAATGCATGGTGATACACATGTAGCCATTATCAGCTGCAGACCGGAAAAAAAAAAAAAAAGAACAATCCTATGATCTTGGGCCTGCTGCTGGCCATATAACTGTTTATCTCAGAGAAGCATTACCCGTGTTTAATGCTTTGCATAAAACAGTGTTACAGCATCATATGTAAAAGCCAGTGTGCAGAATATGACACACATAAAATGAGAAAAAGAAGACATTGATGATGCACCTTCATTACTGCTGGTGTGGCACACAGCTTACATAAATGCTGTCCACCTGTCCTTGACCAATCGTGTAAGCCTGGCCTTTCTGAATGACCACACTCTCTTCGTATGCAAGCCAAGTATACTTAAGCTGAAGCAAGGGGGAACATTCGGGGGCATTAGGGCATCAGTTGCTGCTGTGACATCCATAGATTCACACAGAAGTGTGGGCTTCTTTCTTCGTCCTTCATGCCTGTTATAACTGAGACACATGTCGAAAGGCCGTTTCTTTCCATCTGACGGCAGTACAACACGTCACACGGCTCAGCTTGGTCGCAGCGCTTTTAAAGGGAACAGCGCTAACAAAAGGATGTGTGCGCATAGTCTGCGCACTGAACAGCAAAGGAACAGATAATCAGGATAGGCACATTTTATGCGATTACAACAATGCCCTAATGACTGTACACGAAACCTGTCCAATCCTTTGACTGACCTGTGCCAGAGGTCACTCTCCTTGGACGTGCAGCAGTTGGCCAGCAGTTCAAGTGCATCACGTGTGAGCAGGGGACTAACGACACGTGCTGCCAGACTGGCACCCGTGCCAGGACGGCCGCAATCTCGCGCTGCATCCACGATCACCGCAAGCGGAGTGAACAGGAAGTGGACCAGCTCAGGGGAGTTTGGCTCATGGATGTGGTTCTTGAGCTTGGCCTGTGACACGAGACAGCAGGTGTTGGAGTTCAGTGCTGTGTGTGAATTGGAAAGCGCTACGGTGGCATGTAGGGAATAAAGCAAATTAACAAGGGAGATTTTAGAAGCAATACAGATTGACAAGATGAAGAACAGGTGTATCAGCTGCCCTCCTGTTTTTTGTTTTTTCCATGAAAGGAATGAAGATTCTTAAGTATCCGATTGTCAAATAAAGTCGGGGTGATCTATCACAGTGGTTCTCACCCATGGATGTGTCGGGGACCCCTTGCAGTGATGCAGTAGGTGGGAGGTGTATAAGTTAACAAAACATCTGGCGCGGAACAGGTGCATTTTATTGCTGCCTGGCAAAGAATGGTCAAACAAAAGTGCCACATCAATTTAATCTTGGCAGCTTGTCAATATGTGGTGTGGTCACGCTTAAATTGCATATCAGCAGCCACATTCAAACTGTTTATATCTTTGCTATTCATGTATGTAAGCCTGGAAAAAGCATGCTCGCGTGCATATGTCGTAGAAAACTGCAACAAAAGCCTCACAGCCATCTCATGGAAAAGGGAAAACATTTCTGCAGTCCCCAACTCAAGGCCTGCATAGCCACAGCTGCAAAAAGGACATATATATATATATATTTTTTAAGGCATGAATTCTGCAGACCCCCGAAAGTGTCTTCAAGAAGCCTTGTTTGAGAACCACTGGTCGATCACATGGTTCAATCTTTTTTTTTTTTAATTCTGTCTTGTGGTTTATGTTGTGGCCTTAAAAACTTGTTCCTCTGAGTGTCCCTTCGATTCCTTTTTGCCTTATCACCAAGACATGTGCTCCATTCCAGCATGAACATAGATGCCTGACAGAAATAAAGCTTTAGTTGCAGTTCTCTTTTAATGATTATCGATGTGTCCACGAATGCGCTGCCTTTACAACAGTGGCCAACTAACAAGCCAATCAATATTGCTTCAGCAACCACAATGAGTGTAGCACAAAGCTTTGACTGACTGACTAATTAACGATATCAAAAATTTTTACATCCAAAAGCTAAATGTGTAGTGCAGGGCTCAGTATTGGAGGGTTCTGTCATGTCCATGAACTATTACTATTTACAGAATACTGGAGAAGCGGAGTACTGGTAGTGCCATCTTGTGATGCTGAGTTCAGCAAGAGCACACAAAACTAAAATTGCAATGACCATTTGCTACTTAGCTGCTGGTGTAAAAGTGCTGGCAGTGACAATATTTAACGTACATGTGGTGCCTTACTGTGCTCTTTCAACGAGAACACCCATGCAACACATAACGTCCCGGGCACTTACTCCAACAAAATATTACGAGGCGCTGTTGCCGATACTGCTACCATCCGGTGTCCTGGTGCTCCATAAACAGGAATTGTATATGACCAGGATTAATCTCTCAATTATGTCGTACCTATATATTGGTTTTTCTTGCCTGTGAATTTCGGTACATGGGTGGTTTAGCATTTGCTTGTGATAATAAATGACCTGCCACTTCCAGTAATGAAGTCCCCTTCATGCTCAGCCTGAGAACACTATGGCTGCTGAGCCACATCAGCATGGCAACCGAAAGCTTTACAGTGTGTACTGGTATCCATGCACCCTCTTAACACTACCATATGAAGCCAACAGATAATGAAGCCAAGGAAAGCACAGGGGAATGTAGTTTTTAAATGAAGTGTAGAAATGATAAGCTAAATGGAAATGAAAGTGGATGAAAAAACTTGCCATCGGTGGGAGCCAAACTCCTAGGCTTTCTTTGGTTTCCTTATCTCTTGGCTTCGTATGGTTGTGATTAACAGAAATCAAATGCCCTGGCTTGCCTACTTCACCTTCTTAACACTGTTAGATATGTTAAGCATCAAGAAGTGAATGCAGCAACTACTTGTTTCTTGGTTTGGGCACGATCGACGGCGACTCAGTTGACTAGGCTTTGCTGGTTTCGGTTTCAAGAAGGCACCAGTTACGTATTGAGACAAACAGAGCTCTTACTACTCCACTTGGAGGCTGAAGAACACAAGGCCATGCAGTGGAAGCCCAAATTATTGAACGGTACTCTGTAAGGCGTCCAAGATTCCACTTGTCATTATTTGGGCCTTCTATGGGGCAAGTGGCGATGTTGTGAAGCTGGCCAAGTTTGCACACGCTCTGCATCAAAAAAGCTATCAGATTTTTGCCTGTGTGAGTGTTTTCCACTACATTTAAAGGAAGGCTTTCTGGACAGAAGATGGGTTCTGATCCTGCCTCTCTTTCTGAAAAAATGCTTTAGAGGTTGCTTCTGTAGTTCCGTGTATAAAGTTGCAAACATTTTTGTTCCGTTTTATTAGAGTTTTTACATTACCCAAACATAAGATCAACCATCTTAGAGGCTGTTGTTCTATATAAATGGAAATTCGATTTAAGCCATTTCCATTTAATGAGATTCTACTGTATAACAATCGTAAAATGGCTTAAACGTTAAGTCATTCACAGAAAGATAATTTTTCATTCAGTGCTTTCATATGGCACTGAATGGCCCTATACTGCACAGAGAGTCGGCGCCAAATATAAACAAGACACTCTGATGCTCTGCCGGACAAAGTTTTGTGTAAGCAACCCATTTGCTGACATGATCTGTAGACGCATGTTTTCAGAGTAAGAAATCACAGTGTAACCCCTTGTAGTGCTAGAAGAGCCCACTACCTAACTGATGTGATTGGAACAGCTTGAGGGTGTTTTTTTTTAACAGCAAGAATCAAATCAGCCCCAAAGTTTTAGGAAGATTAGGCTCCAAGTCAACACACAGAGCAAGTGTTTCAGAAAAGACAATCCTTGGCAACTTACCAAAAGGTTGAAGGACAGTTTGAACTTCTGCAGGATGTCAACAAATTCTCGATCTGGTGGTGGCTTGGCACGCATGCTCAACATTCCATCTGGGGAATCAAGTGATCACACGTCAAAAATTACCTCTGTGAGTGACTTTGACTCTCTACAACACTAATTTTTCAAGCAAGAGCCTCAAGGGGCACTAAGCATGTTTTGAAAATGAGTATTACTAATATACATGTGATATGCCTTTGAAGGTGAACGTTGAATGAACTGAATCAATGGAAAGTTAGGTGAAAGTTCCTAAATTGTTTGGTGTACCAGAGATTTTGTTTTAACCCTATCTACCTCGTCGGCAAGAAGCAGAGTTGTCACCAGAATTTGTACCAGTATAGCTGCTAACGAGTACAGTCATCATGAGGCCATCTTCTTGGAAATTTCTGACAATTTGGTACAGAGAGTTAATCTTAACAACAGTTTATTGTATGACAGAAGCATACAGATTACAGTTCTGGCATGCAACCATAATTTGGTGTAACCCATAACGAAAAGGAATACATACATCCCATGGTAAACAAGACTTCAAGCATTGTCACGAAAGAAAGGACTTGAAAGCAAGCACAGAAGTACCAGCAACCACTTTCCACTTGCCTCCAAGATCCTTCTTTTTGTTCTTGCGTGACTTGCGGCGACGTTCCAGTTCCCGGTAGGCTGCGGCAGCATGTTGGAGTCGCGCTATGAATCGTTCGATGTCGTCAAAGCAGTGGTTCAGGATGGCCTGAAATCAAAGAAGGACAATGTAATGTTTGCTACTATCTCACACGATGGCATAATGGTATAAGGAATATCTGCTTGGATGGCTTTTCATAAAGCACAAGCGTGGGAGTACACTGAACAGAAAGCACGTTGCCTAATTCGCAGGAAACTATTTGCCTTTCATTTGTACTTGCCCGTTCTAAATGGCTACACCAATATGGAGTTTTTGCTAGACCTACCAGTGTGGCTCCATTATGAACACACGAGTCATATTTTACTACATAGAAGTGTAGAACCTAATGTTGCATTGAATACTACATTGAGTTACATGATGCATAGCTGTATCTTTCTCTCACGTGTGATTTTTCGCTCTTGAATTTGAGCAGTAAGAGTAGTTTCTCTAGCCTTTGTAGTATTGCCTGCTATCTATGAAATGGCATTAACAAGAGTTCAAAAGAATGCAAAAATGTTACTCACCACGTCACGTTCGTACTTCTCGCTTGTTGTCGAGCTGGTCTCGTCATTCGATTCACGGGCGTAGCCACCCCCTCGTGCATGATGTGCCTCTATCTTGTCGTGAGGTGGCGGCCCCCCGCGGTGCATGGGGCCGTGTGAAGGCGGCGGTGGAGACCCCTGTGACACGGCAGCGGCATTGAAAATGCTCACTTGTTCGCGCACGTTGATTCCGCCATTCACGGGGGGCTCGGGGGCTGCCACATTTGGCGGTGGGGGCAGGCCTGAGCCTCGGTCATGACTGCTGTGCCTATGTTACCAGGAGAGAGAGGGAAAGAGAACGTGTTCTTAAAAGATGTGTTCTACAAGCAGAGTTATAAAAAGGATGGCAGATCCAGCATCCTTGTAGGAATTCCAACATGCTAAGGACGTAGTCACTATACTCAAAAAATAAAAATTAAGAACAAAACAAAAAGACACGATACATGCAACAACATGGAATAAATGTTATATTTGACTGTATCTTTTTGTTGTCAAGCACACTGGTGGAGTTCAAGAATTACTGCTGTCCTGTGGGAAATGCTGCATTTGTCAAACTGGTAGGCATGTGAACGACAAATTTACAGGAAAAATCGGACTATAAAATGACACTGCTTATTTGTTTTTTCCTGCAGCATTCAATATTGCCCTTTACTTTCCCATGGGAATTAAGTCTGAAATCTGTGGGAATGGTACCAGAAGTGCAGTGCAGGCGGCACAGTATTCATCCAATGTCATTTACATTTGAGAAAATAAATGCATCACCTGCACGAACAGAAAAAAATGAAAGTTGTTGTGAACTGATAACTGATTTGCATGAAGCTAGGGCAACAAGCATGCAGAAGTGACATTTTTTGTCTTACCTTCCTCGGCTCTTTCCCATCATGAATGCCTTGATGTCGTCCACGACTTCCTTAGCCTAGAAATGACAACAAAAGTGAGCTGTCAATGACCTCTTAAACATTTTTGGCAAACAAGGGTCCGCAGTGCAAGTTAAGTAACTAGAAAGCTATTCAGACGAATCAATACACTCGTGATACATTTGACTGGCCTAAAGCAGTTTCCTGGTGCACTTTACATTCTCGAAATCGGGCACCCTGAACACGTTCATTTGGTTCATTCAGAGTTCTGAGAGGTGCTCTCACTTTCATACTGTGCGACCGACACCTGGCAGAGTTCGGGTCACATGGGCTACTGCAATCTCTGTTGTTGGCAGGGCGTCTACAGTGATGGGATTTAAGCACATGTGCATGTTGTACGTAACCATGTTTGTTTAAAACAGCAGCAGTGCTGGTGTGTTTTTGCTTAAAACCTCCAATCACAATGGCAAGTGACTGAATGTTCAGATCGGGCAAGTCTTCTGTGGCCCCAATCTCAAGGCGACTCTGCATCACCGCGATCCAAGCTGAAGTGTGGTAGAAACCAGTCAAATGTACTATCAGATCACATGTTTAATGTGGGTGAACATATTTCTATAGCAAAATTTTTGTCCGCATACGATTTCCATGGTCTCGAAATGTCAAATTCACTAGAGAAAACTTACTGAGATGCGGACACACTGGAAGATGTGCATCTCAGCATGCTCCTGCTGGCTGGATGAGGTCGGGTCATCCTGGACCACAAAGACCAGGATGTTATTGTACAGCTCTCGGGGGTCATCTGACGTGAATGCTGTCGGGTCGCTGATGAGGCTCATGGGAAAGCGCTCCACCACATCCTGTGTGTCAAGAGGAAAAAGGAGCAATGAAACAAAACAGTAGGAACCAGTTGTCACAAATCTCGTCAAGGAGCAGTCAGTGACTGTAGAACCTGTTCGAAACACATATTAAAATTTTTTTTGCATGTGACAGAGAGACCAGTACATTCTGAATAGCTGATCTCATTAACGTTCAAACTCTGTGCTTCTTGTTTGTTTGCTCCCTACAACCTATTCCTACAACATATTGGCATTCGCTCCAATAAGTTTGCCTATGAATTGGCCACCAACATTTCATATGGTAGATCTGCTAGACTTGTGTTCTGTCCTATGCTCGAACTTTTAGTTCTCTCTACTTCTTGAATCCTTGTGCAAATATTTGTTTTCAGCCATTCTTCGGATGTACTAAAGGACATGCAGTTCCTTCAGCTATGCTTGCTCATGCAAAAAAACAATGTATGCATTACGTCCCTTAATTGTAATGTTATAACAATAACCTTAATAATTGGTGCAACTGCACTCTATACTTCTGTTCACGCTCTGTACTGCACTGCTCACACGAATTAACTAGTGATGCAGAGGCATGTGTGCAGCCTAAAGTAAAGTGCGCTAGACACTTCTATTTTCAATCAATTTTCTTAGCTAAATATGACTTTGAAACACTCCATAATTTTTATGTGAAGTGATGTGAGGGGAGGGTAGGGGCTCGCGTCAATCTTACTTACTCCATTCTCGCAGTCGATGATAATGACCCATTTGCGATCCAGCTTCAGCTTCATCTTCTGCGTCCAGATGCCCTTGGACTTCTCCATTTGAAACAACTTCCGCAACCCATCCTTGGGGGTCTCCAGCGCTGGAAGGTGCGAAGGTGTGGAGTTTGCTCAAGGTAATGCTTACTCACTATGAACTTCATCAATCCTCAGTTGCAATAATAGAATGCCACTACATTCAGGGTCAGTGAATCTGTAAGCCATAACCCTGCATAACAATGCAGGCATTTCACCTGTGGTGTTAACCAAGATATTCCCTGTATTGACAAGCCTGACAGTTCCCATTCTTGATATAAGAACACATGGCATTGCCTCTAATTGGTTCGTGTCAAATGGACTGGTGTTCTCTGCAGACAACTTTGAACAGCTCATCAGAAAAGTATTCTGCAAATATTCGGTTCATCCATCATCACTTAAAACTTGGCAGCCTTGCATGGTGGCAAAATGTAGGGCCGCTCTTATGTTTCGTCGCTTTAAAAAACAAGCAAGGACAGATGTAACTTTTGTTTGCAAAACAGTGAAGAACTGTACTAGTGTGCATACCAGGTGTCCCAGCTAAAATGACCCTTCTGGGCAGATGAGACCACACATATCATTTTAGCAGCCTCGTAAATAAGCCATTAGTATGTTTTGTGTTCTATTGACCCTTTAAGGGTCAATGACGTAAATATACGGCGGTGCAAACGAAGCCCAAAATGGTCGATGCCGTATATTTACGGCGCCGTCTGTACGTTTAAAAAGCGTGACAATTTCCTAACTTTTTTTTTCTGTCATGTGCTGCCACTATGTGGGAATACAGGGAATTTTTTTCATGTGCCTCTCTCTCTCGGTTTTCGTTGCATGGTTTGTTTTAGTGCTACTTTGCTCGTGCACGGCTATATAGTACCGCTTGCGCATTGGCGTGTGGGCGGGTAACGGTTTGGGCTTTGTTCCGTGGGCCGTTTTGGCTACTTGCACTTGCAAAACTGATGGCTATCTTGTTACTAATCGCTCAAAAGGCGACCACATGTTTCTCGCTCGTTTAGTGCTCAAGAGGGTGTGCATAGGATAGATGCCGCCGTGCATGCGATTCCGTTGCTTTTTTTTTTTTCTGAGACTCGTGATAACTAATTGCCTCTGGTTGGCGATAAGATGAAGATTAGCGGAATGTCACACGTTTTGCTTTTTTGACAGGCACACAACCGCACAGTTTTCTTCAGTGCGCGCGCCTACGCAGTTCGATTAGGCTATGGATGTACAGTGCTCACGGAATGAAATAGGACACGGATCATTTAGTAGAACCCTACATATGTGCAAAGTACGCAAGAGCACCATGTCATGTCGCTAGGAATTTGATCACCAAAGGTGAAGAGGACTCCGATGTAAGTGTACACGCCACAATTACGTCGATGTGACAAGAACTGCGGCCGGTTGAAACGAAAGTATGCACATTACTTAGCCCTAAATTGACGCGTTTCATTCCGTGAGCACTGTACATATTAGTGTAAGAGCAGGAACATTTGCATCTTGCGAAATATTCTCGTTTGCGCATTTTCAAAGCCTTGAACTCTAACAATGCATCAAATTTTCAATTCTTATGAGTTTATTTCCTTTTTTATTGTTGTTATTTATGATTGAATAGTAGATATATACCAACGCAAAATATTTTTTTCTCACTTTACGGTCAACCGAGAAAAATTACGATGAATTTTTTCGAAATAAGTCCCTAAGAAAAACTGGAATCTGCAATAAAAAGAAAATCGACCCTGGGCAGTCGCATATGGCGAGAAAAATCGGCCCTCAAAGGGTTAATTAATATGTAGTGACTAATTAACTAATTTTATAGTAATACACTTTATGGCCACCATATTAATACAAGGTTTGTAAAGCACATTTGACAACATTACTTTCAGCTATTTACAATGTGCCGCCTTTTACATAGCTCTTTTCTGCATTCAATAAAAATGCAGCTGTGGCATGCAAGTGGTGGGCCGTAGATGCTTTTTATTGGTTTCTAGGGCTTTCTTGGAAGCACAGAAAAAAAGAGCTGCAAACACAGTGACACGCCGCATACTAAAAGTGGTGTTTTCAAATGTGCTGTGCAAATCTGTATTATCACTGTGGCCACAAAGTCATTATTTAAAAAGTTATAACAGTCTAACGCTCATTAATTAATAAGAACAACAAATGCAGGAAGCTTTTTAGTATGTTGCTAAAACATACAGGTGGTTTTGGCCAGGCTCTGCTTCTTTTTAACTTGCTTTGTGCTAGCTGGGACATTTGTTGAAACAGAACTTGCAAGCCACAAAGATTCTCCTAATTCAAGCCAAAATTTTGTTTCATACTATAACACGATACAGTTGATCCTCAATGTAGCAGACACGGTTATAACGAAGCATTTCTAAGGTCTTTCTCGCTGATATCTATTGCATATGATTAATATTATTTTTCTCTTGGATGGGAGGTTGGTTTAACGAGGTACTACTTTACTTTGCTGGCAACCTGCAACCTTCTATGCCGAAGCCCTTTTTCTATCTGAGGTAAAACATAACAGCACATTCTGCTTACCATACTGCTGCCCAACAGAGAAGGTTGCCAGGTGTTCCAGGAGGTACGAAGGTGCCTCCTCAGCCCCAAAGTCACTGTGCTGGTCTGCTGCAGGTGCAATACAAGGATGCCAATGAGTTAAGCATTTCGTGATGGTTCCCTACAATAAAGCTTAAGTTTCGACGTTCACTGGTGTCAGTGAAAGCTTAGAGAAGTACTGACACAAAAAATTTGGATCTTGTCTTTTCTGTTGTGATAAGTAGCTACTGTCCCAGTTATCACGCACGAAACCTCGTTTGCTTCAGTACATGGTGGTTAATTAGTTTGCTTCAGCATGCGGTGGCTAATTATTTGGAGCCTTGCCTATAGCGACTAGTAGGCCAAGTTTTGGTTTCAGAGAGCAACAAGAGTAGTCGGTCAGTTTGTGAACATATTTGGTTACGTGACCGCACAAAAATGCGATGTGCATGCTGGCGTGCGAGATTCATTGTTGATGCCGTAAAATTCCAAGCAAGCACCTCCTCCCCATGCAAGCAGCCGCCTTCACTTTTGCAGTGATTTGAAATCGGCACTATCTACGGAGCAGGTGCCCCATCCCTTTCTGCACCTTATTCACTGCTTCATAAAACCTCACCAGCTGCAGAGTCTTCTTTTAAATGTCACATCTTCATGAAATTACAGAAAACAATGCATTTATTGAGGATGAGGAATGTACTGAATAGCTGCCTTTCTCGAAATTTTCGCTCAGAATTTTACAGTAGTTGTTTTTCTCCGTCTATGTACACATGTGTCACACAATGTCCTCGTCACCCAGCAGCAACAATTTTCTGCAGACAGAGTCACCACCATATTAGACATAGCCAATGACTTTTAGGCGAAAGCATCTTCAGACCAACGGCAACTATTGGCAGCTGCCGATAGGCGGCAACACGTCTATGCTAGTGCCGGTTTGGCAACAGCTGGTTTCCCCATAAACAAAGGCAAATTTGCATGAATTCCTTTTAAAACCAGGCAAGTAAAAGTGGCAAGTGTTATAATGGACCATCCGGACAATAAAATACGATGTTTTTGAAAATTTTTAGTAATACAAAGCCACATGGAAGCATGGAATCATTTTTTTTTTCTATACTTGAGATGAGGTGAGCAAATAAGACTGCTCTTCAGTGGGGTCCACTCTTTGCATCCATTGGTGCTCAATGAACTCGGTTCATTTCTGCAGCTGAGGGCCATTGTGGGAAAACCTTTGCATGGCTGTAACCAGGGTTTAAAGCCACTTTTCATTGGAGGGGGGGCTCTCATAGGGCAGTGACCAGTATAGCGTGCGCATACTCACACGCGCACGCACGTGCGCGCACGCGCGCACACACGCACACACACACACACACACACACACACACACACACACACACACACGTGAAGCGTTGAATCACATGATCTGGCAGTGAAACAGGTTAAAGAATAGAAGCACATAAAAAAAAATACCAGAACTTGGAAAGTTAGATTTCGCTCCCACAAGGCATTAATGGTAATAAAATCACCTCCAGCACTTGTAAAATGGGTGCTGCAGTGCTGTGGCTGACCTGCCGAGGGAGGCAGAGCCCCTCCTTAAACAAAGGACCTCCTCGGCTTGAATCACTGGCTTTACCTATACCTGACTGTGTTGAGTAAGAAGTCAACAACACAGTAGGCAGCCAACATTGTGCTGTAATCACACATTGTGCATGCTCAGCGCAGCACAGTCAATGCAGATAGTTCGCGAAATCTTCCACCATGTGTGACACAACTGTTACAGCGGTACGGAGAGCATGCCAATATAACCAGTGATCGAGGACGACTGGGAGTGTGGCAATGAAGAGCATGGTAGCCAACAGAAACTTGCGATGTAACACTGTTGACGTAATGCTCTGGGATGTTTACACACCCAATTCGTTGATGTCAGTGTTGCGAAGTGCTGTGCTTTACTGTTTTATGCATGCGCATACTCTAAAACTGATTTTAAATGTTTTAAACTACATTGGCTGTTGATATTTTGTAGATGCTATGTCAGTGCCCACAGAAATCGATCTCGCCAGTTATCTCGACTGCGAAATTCTGTGTCTGTACTCTTTTAAAGGGGTGCTGCAACACTTTTTTAACACGGAAGAAATTGTTTACGATCTGTAGACGATCCTGCCATGAACATGTGAGCCAGATATTATTCCATGGTATGCTGAGGAAATGCACAATCTCTCGTAACAGATCACTCTCTCTTGCCCATAGCTTTCAAGGCACCTTCTGTTTTGTTGCTGTCAATGGCATCATAGACTGTACAACAGCCTTACATGCCAGCCATATGACGATTGTCTGGTTCGCAAGGCTGTGGCAAGAAATATGGCACGTTCTACGGGAAATGTGCCATGGGGGTGGTGTACGAAATTCTCTTTGAGTGTGGCAAGTCCTACATAGGACAGACTGGACGCTGCATAAATGAACGAACCAGGGAACACGAACTAAATCTAATGAAAGATGACGTGGCACATTTGCCAGCGCACTGCAAGGCCTGCATGTGCAAACCACATTTTTCTGAGATTAAGATTCCTTGCAGAAGCAGAAATCTAACAGCATGTGAGCTAATGGAAGCTTATTATATAAGAAAGAAAGGTTCAAGTTGCATTTGCGATACATCTATCTTGCTCTACAAATCGGAAACGAGATTGTTTGACCGCTGGATAACATAGGTTTGTGAACAGCCTGCACATGTGTGTATGTGTATATATATTCCTGAGTCACTGCCTTAACTAAACCGGTTGGAAGTGATGCCCGTGATGTCTTCTATGTGTCTTCTTTTTGTGTGTGTTTTAATTTGCAGCAAGAAACATGTCTTTTACTCAACAGAAATAAGCGTGAAACAAAGATTTTAAATGATGAATACTGTGATGACTCAATTCGGATTACAATAAAAGCGAAAGCCAGCGTACCAAATATGCACATTATGAAATCTCGGAAGCTATCATTGCCATTTTGCCTGAGCTGATTATGCTGTCATCACCAGCGAGTCTATGAGAAACATGAGCGTGCACTGATCTTTCTTTAGTCACCTTCCGCTCACACTGATATAGCACAGTAATGGCATCGTAAACTAAATGGCTGCAAACTTCAAACAAGTATTTCTGATTTTCAAACTCTCTTCTTTCATGAGTCAATGCAGTCAAAAAGGTGCAGTTATAACAGACATTCGACATATTGTTTTAACCACGCCCAACCTCCAGCAGATAGCAGTAATGAGAAAGGCATTGCATCAACCAGATGAAAGTCAGATTAGGCTCTTAGTATGTACATCCCATACACAACTGGCACAGGATAGGATAGTTGAGAGCTATAGGAAAGGTGTTTGTCCTGCAGTAGATTTATTTATCTTGCAGTGAACAAGGTTGTGGTGATGATGAATAATGATGATATTAAAGTTGTGTCATGCATCTGCTGAGACATTCAGCAAGGCAACCAAGAAGCACACAAAGCCATCGAACTGCAACGCTCACCGGAGCTGTAGCCATTGGAGTAAGCCGACCTTGAGCTCCTCATGTCTAGGTCTGCTCGGTCCTTGTGTACCAAGTAGGGGTCGTAATCACTGCAAGCACAACAAACACCACATTGGCTGCCGTCGAACACCCGTCGTCGAAATCCAGAAGCCAGCAGGAGTGTACTCGTTCAAAGGCGCAGCCTCCATCAGGCGTCGATGAGGGCACAGCATAAAACGCCCCTGCCCAGAGACTGGACTAGGTGCTTATCTCTGCCACATACCTAAAGATAACTCTCTCAATCTCGGGAACGCTTTCAGCGCTCCCTGCAACTCCACACATTCAACAAACGTGTTATCAGCCCCGAAGCAATGTCAACTGATTAACAGGCCTCCTCAAGTGAGCAGCGACCCTAGTGCAAAGATAGCTAGGAGTGGGGACAATGAAAAAGCGATGCTGAAAGAAAGTGTAAATAAATCTGAAATGCCTTCGGGCAGATAGAAACCCCTAATCACATCAAGCATTGAATCAATCAAGCATTGAAGTTATGCAATGCACCTCTGCAATAAGGTTCAATATCGCTGTTAGTGGACATTCTCCAAAGTAGTGTCTGGCTGATTATGAAGTTGCAGAGCTGCCAGTTTGTGACATTAGATAAATATAGCAGAGTAAAAAATTAGTTTCACAAGAATTTTGTATTGCTATAAATAGGTGCAGTATTTTGAACCGCTTCTTTATCTGCTTTTATTGATGGGAACGTCACTAATAAAACAAAATATAGAATATTCAAAATGACTCACAATGCCTTTTTTGCTACAAGCTCCTTTTACCACTAGCGTCAGTTTAGGTTTTCTGAATATAAGCCCAACTGTGCCGTCACTACCCCAGAATAATGTGTGGAAAAATAGTCGCTAGTCTGAAGCCGATTATCAAAACATGACTGGCTGTCAAAGCCACATCATGCAGTTCGTCCCATATGTGTTACAGCTGATTATCTTGTGTACCATGTAGTAAACATCCTTTAGTCTTTTTTTAGCTTCATATTGCAGTTAACTTAACTTTTCTGTCCTTGTTCATTCTTATTTATTTATTATTTTAACTTATGCCATTTTGTAGTTGTGTTTGTGTCTTGAGGTTCAGTCCTGCTGCCAATTAACACCAGGTCTGACAATATGAAAAACTAAGTCATTTAAGGAATAAAAAAGAAACAGCATTTCATTGAAGGTGTGCTGCTCGAATGCTTTACTAAGCATAGCATGTGACTGCAAGAAAATGCGTGCGACACTGTGGCCAATAAAAAAAGTGTGGTGTGATATCCACTTCAAGTACACTATGCTGTCTCGTACTAGCAGAAAAAACCATAACAGGCCTCCATAACTGCAAATTTATTGATTAGTAAAGGCAGATCACTGACCAGTGCAAAAATACAAAACTTTTAGGGAGCCTGCACAGATCCCTCGTTCATTATAGACCAGCATAACTTTTCAGCTGTCCATGCAACAAATCGGGCATTGACATAAAGGGACATCAGCTAGCCAGCTGATGAGAGCAGTGGGCTTGGACTCATCGACCTGATGCTGATGCAGGAGAGGGCTGTCATTTATACTTCACAAGGTATGCAGTTATGGTAAAGTCAAAATAAAAAGTCTGTAGAAGGTCGCTTAAGTGTAACTCAAAACATTGATAAAACAGCACTAAACCCAAGCTCTATAGATGGCAACCTTGGGTGACATGGCAAAGCTACGACATTCCAGCACCCATTGTAACATTTCTGTGACGTCCGACTTCTACAATGACATATTTCTTTTGGCCTCAAATGCTTGCCACAAAGGCTTCAGCAGTTGCCCTACCACCTATCGCTGTATGGACAACCACTGCTGAACCTTCATGGGCCAACAGCAGCGCTGCAACGCACAGCCTAGTGAGCGAAGGAAACAGTGTTTAGTAGAATATGCTGTAATTTCGCACTGCTAAAGTGACCACTCATTTCAAGGAGCATATTTCAAGCACCTGACTAGACTGGGCAGGCAAGATTGGAGCGCACATGCTCCTCGCAATGTGCATGGCCAGGACTGGGCTTGCCGGTACACGTCGAGCTAAAGCAGGCATTAATACAAGCCCACCTGTTACCAGTTGAAATGTCGTTTTCATTGCATCCTCCTACTGGAGGCAGTCAAAATGTTTTTAGCTGCACACTTAAACAGCTGCAGCGTCTCCGGACCACCACTGGTTCCCTATTATTCGAGGCTGTAATACAAATGTAAGGGCACCACTACTCACCTGCTCACAGAATGCCTGTCCTCCCAACTGTCCACTTTCATCACCCCTGGCATGGCTGCCATTCAATTGGCATCTGCAGCAGATGACCAAACAAAGCACAGGGAATCGTTAATGTCCATTAATCAACAGGTTCAGATCAATGTACGATGGGTAACAACAGTACAGTTTCAAAGCAAGCTAAATGGTGTAGATAGACTGCTTCGGCCAGTATAACTTAAGAGACATGAAAGACAAACATTTTGCCTGGCTAAAGCGTGAAAATACACTCCTGGAAATCTGTCCTTGTTTTGCCCTGTACCAAGACGTAGGGGAGTTGGTGCTTGGGAAAAATGAAATTTAAGGCCAGATCTATCTCCCCAACAATTTAGATGACCAGAGAATTAAGGCAGTCACAGGCAGTCACAGGGACCCTGCATTACTTCAACAATCTGGAACAATGCTTCTTCAGGCTTTGCTACCTTGGACACTGGGCCCAACGGTGGCAAGTCGCTGGAGTCACTGGGTCGCACATAGAGGGCAGCGCACAATCATCAAGTATGCTGACAAAATAACGAGAGGAGTGAGTTCTGCAGAACAAATCCGGTGAGCTGGCAACACTACTTTTTCTTTCGTTTTCACATGCAATGCAGTTTACTTACTATCACTTTATGACTAGTCTTGGAAACCATTACCAGGACACTACATGTGTGCAGCAGATCTAGTTCTACATTTCTGAAGTGGTGGCACAGTGATTCTCTCATACTTATGCCATTTAACTCGAGTTAATTTTTGCCTTTAATGTCCCTCTGAAACGAATTCAGGCAATAAAAGAACTTTGGCCTGCTGACCTAACAAGTGATTATGCACGAGTACTGAAAGAAACAAAGCAAGCATGGTTTATAGTGTACGTAGGAGACATGTGGCATGGTAGAGGTAAAAGCTCTGTAATGCTAATGCCCCATCCATCTTTACGTTATCTGACCATAGATCACACAGTTAACCAAGCTGGCTTTGGCACAACATTTTCTTGTTATGCATTGTTGCTTGCACCATTAAAATGATTGCATACAGTAGATCCACATGACAGCAAAGTAAGGATAGAACCACTGTAGTTTTTTCAAGTGTAATATTGATCTCGGGGACCATCTTGCAAGTTTGAACTTTCAAGAACACTGCAGGAACCAAGCTTTTAAACCACCTGGACACAAGCCAACGGAACACAACACGAGCCATGACTGTGTAATATACACTCCGGCTAATAAAGAAGAAGACCAAATAAAACTTAACAAATCCTTACAGAATATTGACAACTGGTGCAATAAAAATGGCATGCAAATTAACACAGATAAAACAATGTACATTAAGATTACTCATAAAGAGACACGTCTCCACATTGAGTACATGCTTTTCGGTACAGACATCAAGCAGGTGAATACTGTTAAGTACTTGGGGGTCACGTTAACACAGTCTTTAAAGTGGGATTTCCATATCGACCATATCTTTAGACAAGCATTTAAACAGCTAGGTTTCTAAAGATGCAAACTAGTTAAAATGTCCCCCCAGATGAAACTAACGGCGTACAAAACACTAATTAGACCCATCTTAGAATATGAAGCAATAGTTTCAAACCTGCACCAAAAGCACTTGACTGACATGTTACAAAAAATTCAGAACAGGGCACGTAGATTTGTTTATGCAAAGTATGCCAAGCAAGAGAGTGTTACTGCGCCCCGTATGCAAGCCCGTGTCGCAACTTTGGCTAGCCGGCGTAAGGTAACCTGCCTAAAGTTTATTTTTCTTCTTTCCCACAATTTAGTAAATATAAATAAAAAGGAATACTTGAAAACTTTGAAGCGTCACTCAAGTAGAAATAATCACGACAAATGTATACGCCCCTTCCTCCCATGCTGTAACACATTTAAGTATTCATTCTTTACTTTAGCTATCGAAATTTGGAATGACCTGCCGAATGGTGTTGTCAATGCTGAAACAGTTCGTGCACTTATTCTTGCCACGTCTGGAATCTTATTTTGAGTTACTGTACTAAGCCGCTTGTGTTTGGTGTGCAAAGAAAAGTGAAAACAATGCATCGCGCATGTATTTACACGCTCTTCTGTTCAAACGAATTTTCCTTTTTCTTCTTTTGTTTTGTCTCTCTTCATACTATCACTTTTGCACGGTGCGTAACCTTTTACTACTGCATTCTTATTTTATCTTCAACATGTGTAAAATTCCGATATGCCCACTGAAATATTCAGATGTATAGTCCATTTATTGCTTTATTGTTTTTGTCATCTATGCTTACAATGTATCATGCTTTTTTCTTTGTTCTTTGTAAACATGGAGTCCTTGTACCTCCTATGCCCTTTTCTCTGTAGGCCTGAATAGGCTTACAATATTGAATGAATGAATGAATAAATAAATATATAAATAAATAAACATTTTAGCATATGAAGCACATTTCTTTGCACTTCTGCATGCTTGTACTTCTCGCCTATGGCAAAATAAACATCCTACATATTATTAACATGAAAACTTTCAAGAAGCTGCGCATTGTGCTTTTGTAGATGTGCTTTAAAGAAACTGCAATATCAAAACATGGCTCCTCCTTTTTGTTTGCAGTGCAATAGCTGAAGCATGCAGACATGGTGTCACACTGCAAAGAAGTTTGTCACATACATAGAATGAACCTGCCGTGGTTGCTCAATGGCTATGGTGTTAGGTTGCTGAGCATGAGGTCGCGGGATCGAATCCCAACCACGGCGGCCGAATTTCGATGGGGGCCAAATGTGAAAATGCTCGTGTACTTAGATTTAGGTGCATGTTAAAGAACCCCAGTTGAAATTTCCGGAGCCCTCCACTACGGCATGCCTCATAATCAGAAAGTGGTTTTGGCACGTAAAACCTCATAATTAATTAATTAAATAGAGTGAAGTTGCCTTTAATTCATGGTGACTGTGTGGATGACTGGCCTTTGTTGAAGCCTATGAATCACAAGTTCTTACAGCCCGTTAAGAAACTTCACCATAGCCTGAAATATTCACTCTCTCCACTTTGTGCGTGAGCAACATGTTTATTTTGGCTTCAACTTTTGTGAGCAATCTTTTCTTTTACAGTAAATTAGTATAGCATGTATGATTTAGTACCCAAAAAAGCAAGTTTCATAATTTTTGCAGTGAAGCTGTTAAGCCTGTTAAAACAATGCTAAAAGCATGTAAGAGACCTCAGTCTTGCGCTGCTTTTTTTGTTTTTTTCTCGCTGGCACTACTGTCCTTTCTCGTAGTGCAAACTCAACATGCACGCTTTGTTGGCTGCAGTGATGACGTGTGTCCTGCCATTCTTCCCTGTAAACAAAGAAAATGCACCGCACCACAAATCAGCAGGAAAGAAATCTCTGCGTACAACAGGAGAAAAGCCATTGCCCTCAACAGGCAAATCAATGTAGCCTTTGTTGTGCAGTTTCTGCGTTCTTACACTCCATTTACGCTCCTGCTATAGGGAGGCAGCATTCTCCAAGAAATATCACGCCAATCTAGTGCAGTGCAGAAGGCAACGCACCCTCAGCTTTCCACCACTTCCAACATTTCCTTGCGTTGAAACTGGTTTGCGCAAACAACTCGTTCTGACAGCCTCGAGTGAGGTGCTGCGGAAAGTGGAGTCGTTGCATGAGGTAGACCTCAGCAGCTGGCTGTAATGACCATGCCGCACTGGCTAGGTGGTGGACTTGGCGAGCACTAAATCGGATGCTCGGGACGAAAACAGAGGCGAGGAAAAAAGAGGGATGGAAGCTGACAACGCAGAAGAATGGGGTTGAACGCCACGCCTCAATAAGCGCTCCCCCTCCTGCGCACAAACCGCGGTCACTCTTTAAATGTCAACAAACGGCCCCACCGTGCCCTGCCTGTCAATCAGCGCCCAGGCCCTGTCAGGCGCCGCGCTCCCTTTCGCAGCTTCTTGTTTTTCATTTTTCTTGCTGAACACCAATATGGTGTCGAGCACAGGGGGAAAAAACAACAAAAAAGCAGCCGAAGCCGTGTGCGTCCCCCTCCCCCCCCCCTTTTTTTATTTCTCTCGGACAGACGGACAAGGTCGGTCTGCTGCACAACGCGTAATGATTTCGTCTGCTTTTCAACGTCGTGGAAACAACGAGAACTTGTCTGCTTGCTGTTCACTTGTTCGGTTCTTTATTTCCTCTCCGACCACAAACACGCCACATCGCGTGTTTTTGCGCTCTGACACGGACAAAAAGGGTGCGCAGAGCGCCGTTATAATAACGGTCCCACGCGCAGGTATATATATATATATATATATATATATATATATATATATATATATATATATTTCATCACGAGGACTCAAGCGGCGAAGCTGTCTGCCAGTCCCACGGGCTTTGAGTGCAGGTTTTCGGTTTCGCGATCGTGCCTGCCGAGTGCGCAAGGAATGTCGCAATTAAAGCCAAGCCAAGCCGAAGCGTCCTTCATTCCGGTTTTGATTAATCGAGAGCGGCCGTTACCCAGGCCGTGCGCTGCGCCAATTCCGCTAACAAGCTGTACGCGACTGAGACACGTTCGGGAAATTTCGAAGGAAACGGCACGCTTCCCATGCGGCCTTGCCCACACGCATCGAGAGCTAGCATAACGCAGTTTCGGGCACGGCAGCGCCAAGATTATGGCAAGCTAATACTCCTTTGAGGGAGCAAGGCGAAACTCCATCTTTTTAGAATATTGAGAGCTTTGCGCCATCTGGGGCGACAGTCGTGAAAAGAAAAAAAGTTCTGAAGTTTTGCGTGCCAAAACCACGGATGTGGTTGTTATTACGAAGCACACCGCAGGGGGGACTTCGGATTAATCTCGACCACGTAGCGGTCTTTAGCACATGCACAAATAAGCGCACGGCAATCTTTTTTTTTTTGCATTTAGCTTTTACCGAAATGAGGCTGCCGCGACCAGGAGCGAACCCGCTACCTCGAGCTCAGAAGCGGGTCCTGGAAGTTGTAGAACCCTAGCGATTTTCCGCTCGCAAAGACCCAAACTCCGTTCGACCCTCTGTGGCCCCTTGCTAAACTTAAATCTAACTATCCGGTACGCAGCGTTGAAGAAGGAATGCTTTCATAAAGTATCGCGTGAGCGTCGGCCGCACGGCGTGTCAGTTGCCTTGCAGCGGCGCGCAAGGCAGTTTCTATACGTATGCATTCTCAAAAGACGAAGCGCCAACAGTGACGGCACACAATTAAGCAAGGAAGAAAGTCAGGACAGGAAGCGCCTTGTCCTGTCTTTGTTCCTTCCTAGGGCGCCGTCATTGTTGGCGCTTCATCTTTTGAAAGCTATGCGCCAACTAGCGCCACAACGTGTTCTACTGCAATGTATTCGCGTGCTGCGCAGTTCGCTTCGCGAGTGCACCTCGCCGCCGCAAGGCCGCTGGCACGGCGTGACGGGCGATTCTCGCGCGAGTTTGTTGAAAAACAAATTGCGAGGAAGTATGTGTGACAACTGCTAACACGTGACAAACGTACACGTTAAAAGGTGTCACTTCTCGAATATGAGCTTCGACAGTGCGTATGTAGACTGCCCATCGTTTACGCAGACGTTCTTGTCGTCTCGCATACCTTTCCTTTTGTCTTTCTTTATTTGCCATACTACCGAATGCCTAAGAAGTCGTTAATAGGCCTAGTGCAAAACTATATTTTCTTCGATCGTCTTCGTACGGTAAGCCGAGCAGTATGGTCTAATGCGACCGCGTGTAGTGCACGTTATGCCGTTTATGTTTTGCGTAATGAGACAAGAAATCACAATATGAAATCTGTGCATATAATGTGGGCTCACAGGTATCTCAAGGCACACAGGCCTCTTAATCAAATAGCACGCGATATTTGACTCCTTCTTTGATTTCTGATATTTCTGCCACATTACTCTGGTGTCTTCGACTGGATGGAGGCTACGGCTTATGTAGCACCGATTTTGACCGACGAAGCCGTGCCAGGGAGCACATCTCTGCTCAGCGTAACCAGAGTCCTTCCATTTTTTCTGGCGTAACCAAACAATACCTGTAGAAATATAACGTCTATAGTCGCTGAAGCACACATAGCGCATGGTACTCGACAACTTCTTTGATATTTCTGTATTTGTGGTTTAGGCTTCAAGGTATGATGAAGATTTTCTATACGTTATTCGGCAAAAAGTGAAAGACCGAGGCGATCGGTCGGATGTCACATATGCACCTTTTTTTTTTATGTGCACCAAATTCTTTGAGAATTGCCTACGGCAGATAGCACAATTCTAACCCTTGATCTAAATTACTAGACGAGGCGGCCATTGCGAGAAATCAAAATGTTCAATTGAATAATTAGCGTAATTATGCTAATTAATTTTAGTTACTTTGCGCCACATATTTCAATCAACGAATTATAGCCGCCGAGTTCGCACGGCTTACCCACGTGGAACGTATTCTCTGGACAGCACCAGTTCCGGGATATTAATTTTCAAAGTGTCCGTCAAAATGCACCGGCATTCCAAATGCTTTTAAGAAACCGCTGGTTTATGCACTGAAGCACAAGAGTAAATGTAACACCACTGCATTTCGACGGACACTATTGAAAATTAATATCCCGGAACTGGTGCTGTCCAGAGAATTCGTTCCACGTGAGGACGCCGTGCGAACTCGGCGGCTATAATTCGTAGATGGAAATATGTGGCGCAAAGCAATTAATATAAATTGGCGTAATTACGCTAATTATTCAATTGAACATTTTGATTTCTCGCAATGGCCGCCTCGTCTAGTAGTTTAGATCAAGGGTTAGAATTGTGCTATCTGCCATAGGCAATCTTTAAACAATTTGGTGCAGTTAAAAAGAAAAAACGCCCTTTATAGCCATTATATTGAAATGCTGCCTACGTAAGTCCTCTTCTTTTCTTCTGCGACATTCTTCCTTACGCACTCTATATACGCAGGGTCCTTCGCTCTTGTGGCTGCGGTCGGGTTCCACTACTGCGAGGAGTCGCCACCGACTCGTCGAGGACATTCGTCGGGGCCTGGCGCGGTAAGAAATGTCGAAAGTACGTGCAAACGCGTACGGAAATCCTAGGGAGTCCCGAATGAAGCACTCGTTCCGCGTCTCTGGTGGAAGAAAACGGCCTTATCGCGACCAACCTAGCATCAGGTGCGCTAAAAGGAACTGCCTCGCAGCGGCCCAAGAGAAAGAACTTGGGGCGGGGGCCGAGATAACGGTCCTTGTCAGGCTGACCCGTTTCCATCCGTATGCGCGTACGACGTACGGCGTTGCTTGCGAATTAGCCTGGCTGCCGTATTCGCGGACGTATACCTTTGTTTGCACACGAAGCAGCACCGCCCGACCTAGCGAAGCAGACGACCAGTGCTCTCGAGCAGACGACTCGAGAGCGCAAACAGACGAACGTTACGGCGGTTTCGTCCGGGTTGTGCCTGTTTCTGGGGTGCTCAAACGCCTCACACCAGGTCGTACGAGAGTTCCTCGGCTTTTCAGATGTGCAGTATGCGGTCGCCAAAGGTCGCGGACCAAACGCTGCCAAAGCACTAACATGGGCGACATCGATACAGCGAAATAGCGTTATTTGAACACCTGAGGCGACTCATGCAAGTGACTTGCATAGCGAGGGGCTGAAGAATAAGCTGGGTGGCATTTGTGAACTATCCCTTCACGCTACTAAGAAAGCCACTCAAAGACACGGCAAGTTGCCGCATCGTCATGAATCTTGACGGTGTCAGCTCGTGCCTAGTTAACCATTCAACTGTAAAGATGGGAGAATGCACTGTGTCATAAAAAAGCGAGGAGCGTAACTTAGTAAATTTCAAGAACATTTACCGACCCACAACTGCACAAATACGAGAAAATAATTTGAAAGTCGTGACGTCGCTCTCAAATTCAAGGTGAAAGTTTGGCCTTCTCTTTCTCTTCAGAAATCAACCTCGTACCGCGAACTAAATGAAAACGGTGAAGAATTCTTTTTCATTTTAAACTGATTTAGTTTCTCGCTTTTAGTGTCGTCCTTTTATGCCACTGTCGGAAGGCATTAAAAAAAAAAAGGAATCGAACAGAACATGCTTCTACAACTGAAGGAAGAATAGATAGAACACAAAGGAGACTCATGAGGCGTAATCTTATCTAGGCCGTGTGCGTGTGTTTTCCGAGTTCCGCGGCCCACCAGATGCACTTACTCCCTCAAGGTGCCTCGGTGGGCGGCGGAGATAGCATACAGTAGTGTTCGGAACCTTCGCATTATCTCAGTTGCAGCAATCGTTCCTTTCTGTAAAGGTCAGAAATTAGTAGCAGCTACGTCTAAGGAATGAAACACGGCATCCCTTAGGCATGAACGATCTCCGACGTGAGTGAGCGCGAACAACGCCAGGATCAAGTTATGGAAATTAACAATAGCCATTTTCGTAAGAAAACAGTACAGACGACGTTTAACAAAACTTGTACCAGAGATAAACAGACGACGGCGGACTTTTCGGCAATGTCTTCCTGCAGCGCATGCGGTAGCCATGTTTTGCCGCGTTCAGTGCCCCTATCGTAGTTCGCGTCACTGAAAGGGAAGATCGCCGAAGTCTCGTAATTTCTTCGAGGAAAAAGAATAAAATGAACGTATCTCTGCATCTCACGGCCCTAGAGCAGATATTTTCACGTACGAAGGAATATCGCTTAACCTGCGCAATCGTGTCGAGTGTTTCAGCGGCGTTGTCGGGCGCGCTCACACCAGGAAACATTTGTGCCACCGAGACTTTTTGGCCGCGGTACAAGAATGCAACCTCGTTTGCTCTTCGGCTGTAGTCGCCATGCCTGGCAGACGGTACCGGCCGCACGGCTGACGTTGCAAGGGCGTAGGAGATGTGTCAATCGACAGCTGTGACGTTGGTTCTTCTTCCCACGTTCACGTTAAGTCTCAGCAGCTGTGACACACGAGATTAAGTTTTAATAGGTTTTAAGCGATATGAACAGCCAACTTAGTTCACTTGCCAGCACATAGTGTGTTCTCTTCTCCACAACAACGTGTGCCGTCTGACGTGTGTATGTGTCGTCTGCTCGGCGGGCGCACGACGTACGCCGCAAGGAAGCGGGCAAATTCAGAGGGTCGGCCGATCGTGCGCGCCCACAAGCGGTGCTAGGCCGAATAAAGAAACGACGCGTGAGAATTCCTCCGTCCGCATGGTTACAGCGGAAAACGCGGAAGTGTCACAGACAGTAGAAAACGCGATTGTTCAAGGCGGCGTCAGCGCGAATCGGCAGTCGTGACACCTTTCCTTTCTTCTCTGCTCAAATGTGTGTCAGGTTAGACAGCAGCCGTGATCGATGCAGTGGAGGAATCTAGCTGAACGAACCGAAATAGCCTGACAACAGCCGAGCGAAGCGTGTTACACGACTTTTTTGTTTGTTTCCCTAACCATAATACGCGAGAAATACGGCTCATTGCAACTTTTTCAAAGGCGATCTAAACACAATTCTATTCGTGCACAAACGCTCGCGCAGGCAAACCGCGAGGGCAAACGAGCCAAGGAACCAACCAATGACGCATGCCATGCGATTCTGTAGTCGGATTCGCCAGTCCATTCGTACGCAAGAAACTGTTCGTAAGGCCGGCCCCCGACCAATCGTTTAGAGAGCGACTGGGTCGGAGACAAAAGCGCCGTCCAACGACAAACAGGCGTGTAGGCAATGCCGACCGACTCGCCTACGTACAGCAGCTACCACATCCTACCTGGTTTTATCGAGCCCAGCAGACGAAAAGGCGTCTCTCTCCTTGTCGAAGTACGCAAGTCCAAGCCCGGCGAAGGCTTGAGGGTTCGGTTTTCGCAGTTTGTTATCAGTGCTGTCGCGAAGCGCGCTCGCAGGCACGCACACGCAGAGGAAAGGTATGTCAGACGGGGAAACAAAAAGGAAGGGACACGTTTCCCCAAAAGCCGCGACGGCGCGCTATCTGAACAGAATGCCAGAAAGAAAGAAGCATACCAAGAAACGAGAAAAATTGGAGGTGGCGGAAGCAAAGAAGGCGGGCGCGCCGCCCCCACCGCCCAGTCCGCTAGCAACGAGCGAGCTTCGCGATCGTAGGCACACTACGCCGACGGGTTGGCGGTCCCCCCCCTCCACTCTCCATACATGGCAGACTGCAGCTCGTGTGGGGGGGGGGGGGGGGGGCAGCACGTTCCGAAACGAACGAGCGCAGCTACGGCGAGACGTGGCCCATTCGCGAAGGCGCATTCGTGCAGCTTTCACCCAGAGAGAAATCAGGACAGATCGCCGCTCGTTCGTCAGGCAAGCTTCGGGTGCCGTTTGGCGAGCGAGAAATGACCGCTCGTGCGGTCTGTGCGTCACACGGCTCCCAACCTGCGGCGTCACCCGACGCCGCGGGCTTCAGAACAAACACAACAAGAACTCCGAGACGACTGCCGCCGCCGACGCCAAGTCAAGCGCGTCGCCTACACGGATGAACGCTGTTTCTGAACGCGCTGCGAGCCTCGCGAACCAACCCACCTGTGGTGCGTCGCTTGCCTAGAGCCAGCCTAGGCCGGGAAGTCTTCGGGCGATGATAGCACACAATGTCGGCTCGCCGCCGGACAGGTGCATCGGTGGACGAAGGCTACGTTTCGGCGTACAAGAACGGGCCCGATCGGCGTGGTACTCCTTTTTGCTGGCCGGTGAAAACGTTTAACTTCTTGACCAGGTGATGTCAGCGATGACAAACTGCGGCGCGGTCAGAGGGAGCCGAGGGAGAAAAACACCCCACAGCAGAGCACGCACACACGGAAACTGGCCCGCGCCGAACGCAGAGCCCGTTGCGATGTCGGACAGACGCAATCCGTTCTCGCTCGACGAGGTCGGGCCGATGCGAGGCGTAGCGAAGCCGCGTTTCTCACAGGAACAGTTGGACGGCGAATCGACGACCAAAGTTGTCGCTGCGCTGAGCCTCCGGCGGACACAAGCAAAACTTTTAGCAATTACGCAGCGGCATCGGCTGCTGCTGCATTTTCGCGACGGGCGACGCCGCGCTCCGGAGCATCGGTATGCAGGCAGGTACGCGTAGAACGAGAAGCAGCAAAAGTAAGAAATAATAAAAAAACGAAACGCGCTCACACCGACGCGCGCCTGCCTTGCGCGCTCACGCACACGAAAAACGCACGCACCTCCACAAAGCCGAAAAGGAGGAGGCGGCGCGGCAGGTAGCGGCCCCTGCTGGCGGAAGTTGCGGACTGTCGTCACGAGACCGAACCCAATGTTTCCAGAGGTGCAGCCGCGTTCTCGCCAAAAGCGACCGCTGGTATTCGACGCGCGTCGTCTGCTTCTACGAATGCATGTACTCATACCTGTCCCAAACTCCAGTCCGGGAAGCGATCGGCCTAAGCCTCACCTTGAAACATTGGCGCATGCGCCACCTACAAGGTGCGAAAGCTAGCTCATAATATTTGTACACAGAAATGTTAAGTTGAACTAGCTACTTTCTTGCTTCCTAGATGGCGCAACGAATTGTAAGTGTAAAATTTTTGTGCATTTTGGGGGTGTCATTTCAAGTGTCGGACTCCGGCAAGCGTCGCCACTAGATTTGATCACTGAGATCTCTAGCCGGGCTCTCCGCAGCGAGGCTTGACCCCAATACTGGTTCCAAATCTGGAACTACGCGCTTCTCAGCAGCAGCAACGAACTGTGCTCGATTCATTATTTAGCGTTTTCCCTCTCTTAAAACTCTCCCGACCGCGTCTGCGTGCCACCCTTACTCTGTCGTGTTTTCTTTATACGTCGCCAGAAATCGCGCGTAATCGAACGACCCTTTCCCGCCTATCTATATTTGTTCCCTTTCTTAGGAGGCGTGGAGTGTGTAATTAAACACTTAACCTTCTTTGCAGACGATGTTATATAGATAAAACAACGACAAAGTCGGCCAGACTGCGCGTGTTTCGGGGTCGATGTCGTCTGGTCGCACAGCGCCCTTGTCGTCTGCCACTCGGTCGTTTAATGTTTGTGTTTTATTTTATCCTATCGTCAACCGGTGTTGGGTGCCTAGACATCGCGCCTATGTGCGGCAACGTGATAAATGAGGCGCAGACAATGTTTGGGCAGAATGGGCCGACTTGAGCAAAAATTTTAATTCGTAGATCTTTTTCGAATTCGAGCCACTTCCTCGGTTCGTATATCGATTAACTTGTCCCGTATTCTGTAGGGGGAGGACCTTTCGAGGGGATCTTACTTAATGTGGCATTTGGTACACTCGTCATTTTATGCGACTGTTACGATAACGGTAGTGCTACTTTAATGATGTCCTTATACGTCTAAACCAAAATAGAAATCGTTTGACTCATTTCTGTGTAATCTTGAACTGCTTGTCGTTTTGCGCACTTAGTTTTGGTATGTTGACATGTACTTTTTTTTCTGCTGTTTTAAACCTCTTGCTAAGCGTACGTTCTTCGTGTTATACATGTTTTAACAGGAGGTCCCCCTGACAACTCTGGCACCTCCTTCTACATTTTGTACCCAAAAACTAACATCACTTCAAGCTTGAACAGTCGCAACAGAAATCGCAGATGGTTCGTCACCGAACTCACAAATTAAGAAGTTCAGTTGGTGAGCGTTGCTTGCCATATGCTGACCGCCTCCACGATTGGTTGACATCTCATGCGTAAAAAACTTTTTTAAATGCGAACACATTGAACACTGAAGAAAGCGCCTGAATAGGTACCGACATGACTTGGAAGCGTCTAGATAAGCATTCTGCGCTGCATTTTTACCCTCGAGTACACTCGAAAGAGCACTCCGCCTCTCCGCATTGCGTTATTCAACGAACGTTTTTCGAACGAATTAACGCAGGCATACGCGCGTGTTTTGAGCTTGTAATTGCTTTGCGCCTGCGCGCATGTCTTATCGATAATGTGAATTTAAAAAAAAATCTGAGGATACCTAAGCACTTATAAGTTTTGAATGCGTCCAGTCGAACGCAGCTGATCGGTCCTTCCAGTTATGAACTCCTCGCGGGAAAGCAAGCGCGCTGAGACGCTTGGCCGCTTGGCGCGTTTTGATCTGGCCTTACCGAGGCGCAGTTAGAACGCGGGCGAAAGCTTGCAACAGACAAGGAACGCGCGGATAACGCAGGCTTCCGAGAGCGACGGTGACGTGGCGCCGCGGCGATGCCCTCTCCCCTCATGCGGCACCTGGAGCGCCATCGCGATAGCAGACGTGCCCTTTCGCCCGCTCTGCTCCGCCGAGGTGCGCTCGTGACGTGGCATCGCAAGCAACCAATGGGATCTTAGGTGCCGTTTTTCGCTTGTCCATGCAGACTGGCCAGACAACACATTCTGGCCAGTTGCCAGTCCCTTTAATATACGGAACGAGCGCGTTTGGTGTTCATATAGCGTCATTTCCCCACGAACCGCTTCTTGCGTACTGCGACTGAAGGCCGTGGTGAAACGCCAGTGCGTTTCTAGGCTGATGTTGAGCGACTAATGCGTCCAGAGTGGTTATTAAAGCCTTCGTTGAAATATACTGTCTTGTGGTCAGCCGCTTGGTTTCTATGCTCGTGCCAGCAGTATCGTCTATTATCGTGGAAACACATACATTTTTTTGTTGTAAAAGAACGATCGTCCAACACGCCAGTGCGTGTTCTGTCAAAACCTTTTTTCTCCCATTTTTTAATCCTGTCTTTCGATGTTTTGTGGGCCCTGCAGGTTCTGTTACCTTTATCCTATTGACACGAAGGGGCAACAGCTGACGACAACGGCATACCGTTTCTACACACACCTCGTTGCGCGGCTTGGTAGAAAGGCTTGCATCAACGTATACTAGTGGATCATCACCGCGTGTGTCCATACGGGACTGCCGCAATGGCACGCTGTCCTTTTAGCGCACGAGCCCGTGCGGGCCATTGTCTCATCCCCAGCAGTCAAGGCCGCGTTGCCTTTACAAAGTACACAGCGTGCACTCTCTTTCCCATCCTGTCAGCGTCCTCCACTACGCATGTTGTTTGTTACCGCATAAGCTATTGTGTCCAACGCGATGTACCCGCGCCAACCAGCATCGCTACAACAGAAGGCCGCCGGCAAATCGCGATGGAAGGCCGTAAAGCCGTAGCTGTCAAGGAACTCGCGCTGCGCGCGGTGTTGTTTTGGCAACGTTTGTGGACCTTATGGCTTCGCAGATTCTGCCGTGCGCGCGCTCCCTGCGGGCTTCGGAATTACATTCTGTTTGACCTTTCGTCCTCGCTACAAAAGGGTTGCACGCGTCCTTCTGCGTCGTGGACGACGTCGCGCGTTTTCTGCTGCGAAAGAATGCGTACGTCTGTTCGTTCGGCGTCGTCAGCACGCATCGTCTGGTTCGCTTTTGATGATGAGGCGATAACACACCGCAGTACAAGTGGGGGAGGTGGGGGAGGAAATTATGCGGATCCCACGCACTTTGCGAATCGCGGTTGTGCTAAATGTTTTGACGTTATGTGATGTTTTTTTTACATTAATGTAGATACTATGTTGTAACGATATCGCTGGAAGCTTCATTGATGTCGTGCATGTTTTGGCATTGCTTGTATGGAAACAATGCACGAGAGTGAGTGATCTAAGTTGACTTCTTTATTCCTTGAAAGAGGTGATTGTTCGTCATTGTTTCACATTCGATGACCAATTGCACCTTGCATTTGAGAAGTGGGCAAATTACCTTTGTCTTTATGGTCGCGGCTGTGTGTGAGACGCTTCGGTTGCTCTGTAAGGCATTACCAACACGAAATCCACAGAAGTTGAACCCGTATGTCACACACAGTTTACTACGCGGTGAGACAGCCGAAAACGATGTGCCATACCCCGGGGAACTAGGCAAAGAAAGCTTTGCTCTATAAATCTATGTAGGCCATCGGAATAACTTAAAAAAAACTTATTCGTACGTAACACACATAGTTTAACGGCGCCTGCGATATATCCGTATTTCCGAGCTGCAAACATGAGCTGCGTTTTAACGCGATAGCGTTAAGGAGCTCGTGTCGCAGAAAAGCCGATGTCGTCGGTGTCGGCGTCAGCGGCGTTGGCTGTGAGCGATAAATCCCAGCAGGCACTTCATGAATAAAAAACAACTTGCAAGATGGGCTGGGTGGGAATCGAACCAGGGTCTCCGGAGTTTGAGACGAAGGCGCTACCACTGAGCTTTTTTTTTTATAAAGAAAAAAAAACTGAGCCACGAGCTCGATGCTTCAAAGCGCTACAAAAGCGCCTCTAGTGAACGCGGTGTTGCCTTAGAAACGATCTGTTTCAGGCGTGCGTCGCTTGCACAGGCGCACATTTCGTTGCCGCGCCGAACGCTGCGTTGCTCGACGCTCACCGCGTCCGATGCGGGGCGCGTAGTCACTGCGCAGTAGCCCATTGTCTTACACCACTTGGCGGGTCGACGGGAACGCTGTCGCGTTCCACTCTTGAAGGCGAAGCTTAAGCGTCCTCCAATTTTTTTCATTTTCTTTTTCTTCTCGCATTCTGAAAGTCATGTGAGTGGTAAAGGCGAGCGGTGATTTCCTGCGTGCGATTAGTCCAATAAAAATTGTTTGTTGGGTCCATGGACGTGGTGCATACAGACAACAAAAGGCACAGGTCTGCGCGGTACATGCAGCATAGTCACAGCGTAAGCTGGAGGAGTGGCTACATAGGAGCTGCATTTTTGGCGGCACTCATTAGAGGCTCTTCGCGTTTGTTGTGGTGGTTTCTTCAATGTCGCGCTGTCTCGGTTGGCGCTTCATCTTTTGAAAAGCGCAACCTCACCTACACAGCGTGATTTGCCCTCGTGCTCCGCAAGTCACCGAATAATGCCGATGGGAAACGTGACCGCCGGTGTGCGAATGGAGATCGGCGGCGACGCACATGCTGATGTTCCGGTTGCATTTATAATCGTCCGGGCACGCCAGGTTTGTAATGACGGATCGTCGTGAATTGATGCGCCTCTCTCGCCGCTTTTTGACTTATCGTGTACGCCTTTCCGCATGTATGTATGGTGCAGACGCCGCCTCGGCGCACAACTCTCACGCCTGTTCATTAGACCTGTGCACGCATCGCGTTCATAGCTAATCAAAAGAGAACCGAAGTGTATTCTATTTTGTTACCCCTCAAGCACGTGGCGTGGTGAGACCTTCAGTTCTTTGTCACGCTGTTACAAAAGTCTAATGGTTCAACGCCCGAGTAAAAAAAAAAAAAAAATCAGCTGTGGTATTCCAAGAAGCCTAAGGGCAGAACAGTTCGTGTATTGAATTTCGGGAATCTGTTAAATCACAGTAAAAAAATGGTACAAATAAAAGAACCGACCCTTCTTTTTCGACTACGTGCTTCCTTTCCATAGCGTTCATTTACCTCCTCTGTTCGCCATTTACGTAACGTCTGTCATTGGCTTGCGAAATACACCTACTCGCAATACTACCAATGCAGACGTGATATTCGTATGCGGGCTCACCGTCATTGCTCTTTGCGACCGTCTGTTTGCACAATAATCGTCTGCAACAGGTTCGTGGGGGAGGAACGCCTGCACGGATGGCCAGCATGGCCTCCGTCTGAAATCCTTCTTCTCTCTCATTTTTTTTCCTTCGTTATTCAGTTTTCCGGATGCGTCGTACGTGTCCGTGGCTATCGAAAAGTCTAACCTTCGTTATACACGTCTTCCCGCATGCAGTGCGATGAACTGGAGACAAAAAAATGTAGAAACTGTGATGATGTCACTTGTGTGTCGTCCGCCGAAGAGAAGTTTCGTTCGTGTTTTTCGCAAGGTAACGCTGCTCGACGCTTTGACGAGGTGGGATTAGTCTTCACGAAGGAAGTGGCGATGCGCAGGCGGAAAAGGCGCGCGAAAACACACCACCCTTGTGGGCGTGAAAGCCTCGGTTAGGAAAAACGAAAAGCAAAGTGTGTACCGCACGTTCGGGTGGAGAGGGAGTCGTCTGACAACTCCTCCTATGTGAATTGTAGAGCATGCGGAGCAAAGATGGCACGCTACGAAAACAAAGCTCTAAAAATTTGCCTCGTTGAAACCAGGGCGTAGTACTGTGCAACGTTCTAAATCACAGAGTTGCCGTTAGGTCTTCACCGTTGTGTTCAGTGGGCTTCTCCGTGTAATGCACAGTACAATCTAGTATGAGAGAAGGAATGCCTGTTGAGAAGGTCAGCCAGAGTACCAGTCATACGATTCACGCTAAGACCAGACGATCTGGTTTAAACGAGCCGTCTGGTCAGATCTGCAGCTGCAGCTAGATGGTCTAAATTAAACGTCGCCTACTCCAGCGCGCGGCCTCATGATACGTGGTGAGAGGTAATAAGTCGTCTATAGCAGTTGATATAAGAGGGAATAAGAGCGCACACTAAACGATTACTTTTTTTCGTGTGTACATCCATTTACTGTTTTCTGTATGTAGCTATAGCCACCACATACTCTTAATGTTTTGACGCAAAACTCCAGAAAAGCTTGGTTTGCTGATTTTGCTGCGAACTGTAAGCTGGCGACACTCGGCTCGGCATTTGAACCGTCTCTGTGCGCGTGCTTCCCGTCGCCCTGCACGGTTTAAAGGGGCACGGGAGCCAGAAAAGGGTGTTGCTCGCAATCCCGCAGGATTCCAGAGCACAGAGATCACGACCAACGTGTCGGGGGCGTATTACGCAGGCGCCGAATCGTGGGGCCGCGAGGATGCGCGGCCGACGAGATAGCGTTCCCCAGACTTCTCTTTAAGGCCTCCTTTTTGTACAAGTGCGGCGTTTCTTTTTTTCTCTTTTTTTTGGTATATGTCTTGCTCTTCGCGGTTGGGCTTTCTTTTTCTTCTTTGGTCATTTGAAGTGCTGCGCCGTCTATGAAAGGATGAACACGCACCCTCCGCATGGTCACTGAGGAAGGTCGTCATTTGCGAGTTTTCTTTATATATACATTTTTAAGAAAACTAAGGAAAAACATAAGAGGGGGGAGTCAGTGTGAGGAAGGGGGAAGGAGGATTGGTGAATCTCCTCGCGGTGAAAGATATTGTAAAGCAACGAGTTCTGTTTAGGGGAACTACCATATGGTTAAACTACAGAACTAATGGGTAATGTACATACCTGAGATAAATAAATAAATAAATAAATAAATAAATAAATAAATAAATAAATAAATAAATAAATAAATAAATAAATAAATAGTAATAATAATAACAAAAGCCCTTTTAGAAGTTCTTGATCTATTGCGTATGTTTGCATGTGGTCGGATATACCATTTGTTTACAAAGTGATCATGAAAGATTTTCCTCGGGCGATGGACCCCTGGCAGCCTAGCCCCGGGCACCAACATCAACAACCGTTGGACAAATAAAGTTTATTCCTATCCTATCCTATTAAAGCAGAAGACAGGACCGAATTATTTTCCTTTTCTTTTCCAATATCATCTATGATAAAACCGCATTTTACTGTATACTGCTTAGGATTTGCCTTCGAGCTTATTCATGGACGGTCGGCAGTTCATTCCAGAAAGCAAAAATTAATATAAAGTACAATAGATAAAATCACTCTTTTGACACGTGATGTCATTGTCGTTTATAACTCTTTGCATTCCGACACGGGAAAGACGATCCAGGCTATATACGTACGGATGACCGTGAGCCATCTGTCAAAATAACGGTCATACGATTCCCGCTGACGGAGACCGCAGGTGATTTGAATTCCCATAGTGGCAACACGATATTCGGTGGGAGCAGACGACGTGAGTGGCCGTCTGCTCAACTTAACAGTGCAGCATACGGTGCGGAAGAAGACCATCTCTCCCGTGTCAGCGCAGACGAACACGAGAAGAGGGGGGGTCCGAGCGATAGCTGTTGAAACACTCTCCCATCGACGCAATCTGACATAGCCGAGATTCTTGCACGTAATTCTCCCGCTATTGTATTACGTACAGCGCCGTATATAGAACCTCCCAAAGTGGGGCATTCCATTAGGGAAAGCATCCTCGGCGGCCTCGTTCGTCGACAACATTGCGAGCGAGGATTCCTGTGCTTGTCGAACGAGATTCTCGTAGTAAGCGCGATCAAGGTGAACCTCTCTGGCAGCAGACGGAGCCTATGTTGCTTCATCGACTGCTCCGCAGCTCTTTGTTTCTGAGCTTACCCTCGCCCATCGTGGCTCTCCTCGCAACACGTCACTCGCCCGCCATTTTCGCTGCCGTTTTTTTTTTCTTCCGCATTCTCGAATCGCGTGCGAGCATGCGTGGTTGTGGCGGACACGCCATGCGGTCAAAGGCACGCCATTTGCAGCGTCGCTTCATGCGCCGCCGCTCGCGTGAAAAGTCATCGTCGGCTATAATCCGGATGATTCATCGGCTGCATCCTTCACGGTGGCGCCTCTGTTGTGTTCGCCGACTACTAAAGCCAGGCGCCTGACATTTTCGAAGGGCGATTTGATCGAGCGGCTTCAGCTCGGGCCGAAGCTATGTAGCTTTTCCTTCTTTTTTTTTCTGCGTATATATATATTTATATATTCAATTCCGGGTTTTTTTCTTTCGTGCGCTCTATCAGAAAACCGCGATAACACTGATGAGGAACGCCTATATCCGATGTCGGCAACCACATTGCTTTAGTCGCCGTCGCAACTATAATTTATGTGCCACGTATTCTCTGTGGCAGCTGCGGTCTCAAATCTTCCCAGAGAAAAACAAGAGTATTTACGGCACTTGACGCGGTGATGGTGATTTAGCGGCGATGTTGAATTAGTGGCTTTGGTGGAAGCAGTAGTGGAGGCAGCAGTCAATTCGACTTCTCTTAATCCGACATTTCGCCTAATTCGAACAGAAACGCGTTAAGAAAGTCCCGGCGATAAATAATGCATTGCTATGGAAAAGAAAAACTCGTTTAGTTCGAACCCGAAAGACTGAGCTTAGGGTAATTAGACCCCTATCGGCGTTTCGCCCTCTAACCCCCCCCCCCCAACCCACCCCCCTCTCCATGCGCGTTGCTAAATCATTTAAAACAATAAATTTAGCAGACGCGGCGCTACTGCTCTTGTCTCTTCTGAGGGTGCTCTCTTCGCCGAAGGCCACTGACCGGCGACGATACTGTCAGCAACGCGGCGGTCTAACGCTGCAGCAATTCGTTTAAACATGTCGGCACTCTTCATTGCATGCTGGTTGAATCGCTCCAGAAGAGGAAGAAGAAAATACATTACAAACTACTTCAAGCGATAATAGAATGTTGGAACTCGCTGATTTTGCCGCCGTTTCGGAATTTGACCAAATCTTGCGGTTCCGCACGGGTCGGATTAACGGAAGGTAATTCGCTGTCCATCTCGGTACATTTTCGAAGTAATAATATTGTAGTAGTTGAATTGAATTCTGGGGTTTTACGTGCTAAAACCACGATTTGATTATGAGGCACGCTGTATAGTGCGGACTCCGAAATAATTTTGGTCACCAGGGGATTTTTAACGTGTGCCAATGCAGGGGACACGGGCGTTTTTGCATTTCGCCCCATCGAAATGCGGCCGCTGCTGCCGGGATTTGATCCCGCGACTTCGTGCTTAGCAGCGCAGCACCATATATAGCTGCTGAGCCACCGCGATGGGTGGTAGTAGCGGCAACAGTAGCGGCAGTGGCTGTGGTGGTAGTAGTGGTGGTACTACTACTAGTAGCAGTAATGCATTCGGTGAGAGGGTCAAGCTTGAATGCCCGAAAAAGTGCAGAGGATAGTCCACGTGAGTTATGTATCTGGCTATAACAGGCGTGTAACAGGATATGCACTTTCGTATGTGCATCGTGCAACGGATGAAATGCAATAACACATTACGCGCTTATCGCACTATACATAGACGCAGTGCGAGTGGACGCGCGGCTGCAAACGAGCATTCAAGCGCCGCGAATCGGTGTCGTCCCGTAACCCAACGCACGGATAATATCGCTGTCGACATTCTTTCTCTCTCGCACACACAGACACACACGCACACGATATATATATATATATATATATATATATATATATATATATATATATATATATATATATATATATATATATATATATATATATATACGTGTTGTACATTTACTGCATGCGAGCAGCGTTTATCGCAGAAAATGTTTTTTTTTTTCGCGAAGCGGAGCAGGAGAGGTAGATTTTGTTTCGCTGTTGTCTTTTCTTGCCTGTATGCGTGTGCTTCGAAACGAATTCCTCACAAAACTGAAACTGGTGCCTCGGCACATAATATGCTGCGGTTTCGCGCTACCGTAGCCGACAAGGGAGGTGGATATATATATATATATATATATATATATATATATATATATATATATATATATATATATATATATATATATATATATATATATATATATATATATATATATATATATATATATATATATATATATATATATGTATTTGTGTAACGGCCGCGGACGAGAGAAATGGGCATGACATGTGGAGGAGATCCTGAGGCCGATTCGGGCACGGAAAATCGTGAGCGCGCCCACCGGCAAAACGTCGGCGACGTCTACGGTCAGTTGTGAATAGGGCACATCAAAGCTGGCGGCATGTTTCGTCGAGATCTAGCCGCTGTGTGGCTTGCAACGCCGCCGGCACAGCGACCGGTCCCGGCGAAGAACGGGGCACTGTATGGCAACCGAAGAAGGAGTATGGCCGACTGAGGCGAGCAATGAAGCGATCAGTGTCTGCGCCGCCGTTAGCATTGGCTCGCCCGCATCGCGCGGGCTATACCTCTTCAGAATAAAAAACGGGAACAGCGCAACACAGGACGAGCGAGTAACGAGCACAGCACAGAGCGCTGAGCCTCTTTACCTGTGTTGCGCTATTCCTGTTTTTATTCTGAAGATGAACCAACCAGCCCCTCTGAACAAACACACTGCTGCCTCTTATTTTCCTTCTTGTATTCTAACTCGATGGGTAGCGTTGCCTACGTGCAAGGTGGCGAGAAGAAGCGCGATCGGCTGCTTGCGGATCACGCAAGCGGCTGTGAATTGCGTACAAGTTTTGCAGCCCTGTGCGAACCGAAGCTAGCGTTGCAGGCTAGTGTTTACCGCTACCCTCGTCGACGTAGACGTCTGCTGCCAATCATCAACCAGACGGCTTTGCGAAATGTGACGCCGTAGGTCATGCAGTTTACTTGCCGAGTCTGAAACAACAATTACAAAAGAACAACGGAGCAAATAAAAACTTGCAATATATATATATATATATATATATATATATATATATATATATATATATATATATATGTAGGCAGACCCAACGAACTTGTTGAAATGTATGTGAGGCGAAGTTTTCGTGAAGGTGTAACTAAATAAATAAAGCAGTACTTGGTCGACCAAGTCGCCGAAAAAGAAAACTTGCCACTGGGGAGACATGCTCAGGCTGGTGAGGTGCGAGTGATCGTATATCTTCGTCGTGTCGTCGTCGGCGGTGGTGAATGCGTGCTGTCGTCGTGCCACAATACATAAGGCGGTGCTAAGCATTTTAATCGCGTAGGCATGCGCAGGGATCTTCGCTATAGGGGTGCTAAACTAAAGCTTTATTTAGACCAAACTTCCTTGCAAAGGTCCCCCCCCCCCCCCTTCCCCACCCCAACTTTTCATCGCGTGTTACCCACCTCGGGATATTTTGCGGCGGACATTCAACGAAAAATGGGAGCACTCAGCTTAGGATATAATATTGTGGCACAAGGATTAAAGAATATTCTACAACAGCGGTGTAACAATATTTCATATGTATTCAATAATTGCTTGTCACACTTGCAATGTGAAATGTGGATGTTTATTGTGCAGTGTGTATTTTACCCACTGCTTTCTCTTGTTATACAAGGAAATCTTCATGGTGTTGAATGACGCGCAGTCATAAATGTGTAGGTTTATTTCCCGACATTTTCTTATAGCACGAATACCCTTTTAAAAAAGGTTACTACTTTCTAAGAATTAAAAACCTAAAAAAAAAATCTTGCATTGTGCGTTATCTCAGTAAAGGTTCTAGTGTTTCCGCATCCTGTATCTAAAGCAAAAACCTGCAATCTTTTGATCAATGCTGAACATGATCAAAATGGCTCGCAGACAGCGCAATAACCTGCCCAACAAAAGGCAAAACCAACTATCGAAGGCGCTCATGGGACAAGCGATCTAATGACTTGTACTCGGTTTGCCTACCCCGAGCAGCCCTGGCGAGAGAAGGGGGGTGGCACCCCTGTACGCACGCCTATGGAAGTACGAGGACTACCGAGTTATATTGGCTCACGCATTATAACGCCTTCAGGTCGCTTCGAAATTTTAATATTGCCGCATTTATCCCGAATGTCGTCCGCACCGGAAACGTAACGTGCCCGATGCGACTCCGCGCCGTGATTTCCCACGGCGCCTATCGTGACGGCGAAACAAGGGCATGCACCGGTCGTCCGGCAGGCGTCTTCATATGGCGGCAAAAGATGCCGTGCGTGAAAGTGATCGAGGCTGCGCGCATATGGCGGCTGCGAACGCATGCCTAGCGGAATACCGCAACGCGCCTGGCAACCACCGCGTGCCGCCTGATTGCAGACGTGCGCGGCGGCTCAATAGCAGACGATACGTTGGTCGGGGGCGCCGCCGGAGGCGATGTCGTGACGAAAACGTTGCTGCGCGCTCTGTCGTGAGCGGCGTTCCCTATCGCTGCAAAAACAATGGATCGTAGTACATGCGAAGACGCTAATGGTTCTTTCGCGCGTTCTAATTCCCTCGAAACAGCGCCGCGCGAAGCCGGAAACGATGGATCAATCCCAAGAGCGCGCGCGCGCGGCGGCGGCGAGGAGAAAGTGCGCACCGTTAGGCCTAGCAAAACAAAGCAAAACTTCTCGCGCGGCGTCTCTCTCTCACTCTCTCTTTTGTTGTTCAGTTTGGCTGCGTAGCTGGGCCACACTGACTGCGCAGTTCAATGGGATAATAATTGCGACGACGTGCCGAGATAATGGTAGCGTGCTGCCTTGCTTTCTAAATTGATGATCATCGGTATCGAGCATTGCAAACCATTACTCTATAGATGTATGCACGGTCGATCGTTTGTATATATTTATTTGTTTTGATTCAGCGAAGCAACCGGAACATTAAATAGGCTGTGAGTGCCTTTAAATGAGCGATTACGGGATTTTCAGAAACCATTATACGTATACGTGTTTCTGCTTTTTAGTTTTAAGCACTTGCCTGCCTTACGGCAGGTTTTTGCTTTTAACATGCAGTTCAACACGAAAGGGCTCGACCGGTTTGCATACGTCATTCGCACCCTGTTAACGATGGTTCGCGTTATGCGGCACGCAAGTTTGTTTAGCAAATTAACCAGGCTGCGCAAATAAGGACGCGTTACATACGCGCGGGAGAAGAGCAACAGGACGACTGTTGTAATCAATTTATCGGTCCGCCGGTCCTGCGTGTACGTGAGAGTGCGTTTGCGTTTACTATCCGTCACTAAATTATGAGGCTCAAATTCTTCAGTCACGCACTCACGGAAACATGTTATGCGCCTCGAACGTCGCCTTGTCCAAATTCAGGCAGCACATACTGCACGTATACATATACATATATATATATATATATATATATATATATATATATATATATATATATATATATATATATATATATATATATATATACGTGCTCGGTCGCGCTCTGTTGGGGTTCCAAGAAAAGAAAGAAATTACCACAACGCACACCAAACTTTATTACTATCTTTTAATACAACAAAGGGGGAGGGGTGAGTACCGTCGAGATAAATGCGGCTCTTTAGGGCATGGAGGTGCTTTTGGTTATGCCGGCACATGCAGATTACCGCACAATTGATATTTATTAACTTATTCACTTCCTTATTTATTAGTTTGTTAGTTGCTCCTAGACTAAGTGTCAGGCATTAAAGGGACGCTAAAGAGAAATATAGCAATAACTAACTAACTAACTAACTAACTAACTAACTAACTAACTAACTAACTAACTAACTAACTAACTAAATAAATAAATAATTTTTCAGGTGTTTATACTCGTTAATTTTGCGGTAGGAGGTTGACCACTAAAAGAAACAATGAAAGCCAATGCTCAGTTTCGTTTAATTTCGTGCCCAAATTCTGGCGCCGGTATACGTGAGTGCGACGTCACGGATGTCGGTGCATTTTCTTGCATTTATTCGGGCGGTTGTGGTACAGTAAACGTTTTTCAATCTCGCCAAGTTCAGTACTTGCCTCCTCAAAAATGCAATGTACTCCATCTTTATTTATCAAGAATAGAATTATCTCGATCAGAGAAGACCCTGTCAAGATCCTTGACGTTACGACAAGCGGCAATTTCAAGGCGTCATTGTCGACCCGGCTTCGTGTCTGCCTCAATTTCAGACTTATCAGGCCTTCTGTCATGATAGCAGTGATCTGTTATTGTATTGCAGAAGGGTAACTTACTGACACAGCTAACTGTTTTTAACTCTGTAGTGTCAGAGCAGTATAGCGGGTTTAAGAAAGTGCAAACACATTGTCGCTACACGATGGAGGACAATAACGTGGGACGAGGTACACTGTATAATATTTTAAGAATAGGCGTGAATAGGCAAAAAGCGTTATAAAATGCCGTACTCGATTTTGTACACAGCAATAAAATATGACGTACAAGAAGACAGGAAATGTTTGATGACTTTGGCGAACAGCAGTCGCGCTTCGCCAACTTATATGTAGCGTGCGTAATGTGCAAAATGTTATTGAACGTAAGCTACTATGCGCCGACAGCAGTCGCTTATGACGAGTCAGAGAAACTCAGTGTTATATATTCAGGTCAAGTCCCTAACTGTACGGGAGAAAAATGAATTACTGAATGTATTAGTTTTACAAAAGATATCTATTTACTGTGAAAGGACGTTATAATAACATTTGATTGAAGACAGTTCTTAATTTTAAGTCAGGTGACTTCCGGTGTCACGAAACTGAATTATCCAAGAAACATGCTTACACGTTCATGCACGACAATGCCATATGTACGAGACGGCGCCGTTGTGCTGTAGGATTGAAATATTGTTGTAGATATCTCATGACCATCTGCGAAAAAGGTAGTATTTCAGTTTTAAAGTGTATCATGACACGATTCGTAAGTTTCTACAAATATTGTGACGAGATCTAGGATGTGTGGGGTGAGTCCGGTTCTTCATAGAGGATTAGTTCCCAGTGACAGAGACGTAGTCTATGCGGTGGCTTGAGGTATGCGAAGAAATGCGTCGCGTCTAAATCTATTTCCGTCCAGTTGTGTGATGTGCTGACTGTAAGGTAGAAATATTTTGACAAAAGGCCCGCTGCTTTGGCGATTTTGGCCAAGTGCACACACGTGCGCCCTCACTTCATCCGCTATCTCCAAAAGCGCCCATTCAGTGTAGTCTAGTACAGACGGTCATCGCTGATACGGCGAAGCAGGTGCACGCTTTTGATGCTAATGGCGTTTTTCTTTCTTTCCACCTTATCAAGGTAAAGTTTCTGTTCTCGTCGTCTCTCCCTGTCTCTCCGCTTTTTATGTGTACGCAAAAGCAGACCCTAGTACGGTATTTGTGACATTAAAAAAAAATCTCATGTTTCTCTCTGGAGCAGACGACGTTCCCAGCGCGGCAGACGACGTCGCTCTTATTTCAGTAGCACGCAGAAGCCCGGCAAGCGTTCTGGCGCCCTGTTTTCCCGTTTTGTCCAGGAATCACGTTGGCCAAGAGACGTAGAAAAAGCCAAGCAAAAGAAGAAGAAAAACAAGAAACGTACAAACGGCCATGTTGTGCGGAGTGCGGAGGCAGAGCAAAAAAAACGAAAAAGCTTATGACGACGATTAGGAGACAGAAAGGCGTAAATGACGAAAAGCAAGAAGCGCGAAAAACAAAAACAAAAGACCTCTCTCTTCCTCTGAGCCGAGCCGTAAAGCGAAGAAACCAGGGTACCGCTAGCAACATCGGTCATAGGAAAGAGGAGAAATGTGAAAGAGAAAAGGCTTGAGGCGGCGGCCAAATCGAGTCAAGTACCTAGCCGAGTTAAGGCAGCTGGAGCGCCCACGGTATGCCAGAACTCAATCCGTGCAGCGTTATGGTGTTAGCGAGACGTGCCGAGGCGTCCACTATTGCGCGGAAACAAATATTACCACGCTTTGGCAGCGTTTGCACTGGTTATCAAGACAAATGATGTCTGTGGATGTGAAACCGCCTTTTTCTCCAACGACAGTCCGCACGTTCTTTCTGCCGGTTTGACGCTAGATCGCGTGCACTGCTTCAAAGCAATTCTTCCAGGACACACCACTTTAACTGTGTTGCATTGAATCTAGTTGATAAGGACCATGAAGACTCATCCTACACATGAGAAAAAAATATATAAAAGATCGTTACGTGAAGAATTCATGACATGACGCCACGTCGCGCGTCTTGCTGCGTCGTCTGCTCCAGAGCAAACGATGTCGCGTCTACGGACGTGTGCGTTGCGGAGTAACACAACGTGCATCGACGCGGTCTCTCTCCTGATTGGCTCCAGCTTCCTCTGAGTCCCCGCGAGTGTTGCACGGATTTAGCCGGATAGACGGCGTCAGGCCTCGTCTGCACCGACCCGGAGATCGTGACGCGAGAGGCTCGTAGGTAGGGCGAAGAAGGAGACCGTCGGTGAATGAATTCAGAAAGAGAAAAGGCAAACGGTCAAGCCCCCACCGGAATGCACCGACGAGAAAGGGGCCCGCAAAAACGCGGGGAGGGGACGCTGAGTTTAGGAGGCCGATTGAAGGAGGAGGAGGAAAAGAGAGAGAGAGGGGGGGGGGTGCGATGGGCCGTTTGTTACGCAAGCAACGGGTACAACGACGACGACGAAGTATACGGCGTGGCCGGCGGCGGTACTGACCGACCGGGCGGCATGCGACCCACACGTCGCGCGGCGTTTCACCCGCGAGGCACAATTTCCCCGGTCTCCTTTCCTCTTCTTTCTCCGTTGCTCCTTGGGCGCGCTCTTCCTCGATAACGTGCACGAGGTATGCGTGTGCCCGCCGTTGCGTGGAACGGGTCATCGAGACACGACTTCCCAGTGGCGTTAGGGTGCACACGCACGTGTGTGTATGTGCGCGATGCCGGCGTGTGCTCGTTCAGCGCCCCTGAACTTGGCGTTTTCCCCCGTTCGCCGTGGAAATACACACCACGCCACAAAGGGCTGGCCTTTAAGCGTAAATTCCTTGCAGCGGCGTCTGCAGCCGCACGCGCCGAACGATGCTCGATACCGGTGGGGCGAGTGCAAAAGGAGGCTGGGATGATCGCGTGTAACCGACGCCCAGATACGCGTGTTTACGTTGTGTTTGAGCACCGCCTCTGTGACTCGAGGCTTGATCCTTCACACTGCGTGCTCCATCGTTAAGGTGCTTCAGCGAATATCATGGCTGACCTTTTACCGTTGTACTTCACCTTCACCAGATTACCAGGGCCCTGTGCTGCACGCGATTTAATAAACAACAAAGCCTTGCACATGCGCTGCTGTTTAATATCGTATACTAGAGCTAAACGAAATCACTCGAAGTTCTGCAGCGTTACACCGAAATTGCGACAGATTTGGACGTAGCGTACGGTGACATGGTGCCATCCCGCGAAGCTTCACTCACTCACTCACTCACTCGCTCGCTCCCGAGCGCTTTCTTTCTTTGAAATAATTTCATATGTTCATTGCCGCTGATTTTTGCCCAAGTGAATAGAAAAATTCGGAGGAATGATTTTCTTCCTCCGTGAGAAGAAGGGATTTTATGGCTGTGTTTTGACTACGGTGGACGTACGTAATTCTGAAAGCTATCATGCCTTGCTCTTGGAAGCACTGTGAATTCTTGGTGCAGTCGTTTATACTACCGTACAGCGCTCTCTTCTCTGCAACACTCCGAACTACTATTGCCACGCATGCTGAAGTATATATTCATGTATGTGCTTAAGTTTTCATTTCAACCTTAAGTTTCCGTTTGCAAGCTTCCTTTTATCTCGGCAGACCTGGCGTGGAGCAGCGAGCCAGTGCTGTCGTTTTCGATCAGTTTCCACCTTTGTCCATTTTTCTTCTGGCCTTCACGGCGTGTGAGCCACAGCGCAAGAAACGCTCTTAGCTGCGCCATCTAGCCGAATGCCGAGAAACCTTCCGTTCGCATGGACGAGGAAATGTAAAGAAACGAGGCAACGCGGAGACGAAATCCTCGGCGTGGTATTAAACCGCGGCGCGCGACCTAGAAGAAGAAGCTGACGTCGAATAGAGCAGCCACACGCGCTGCTTTCGCTCCGTGAATCACCGTAACGGGCGCAGTTTATGTATGCGGCTACCAGATTCCGATGGGCGTGCTCCGATGGTACAAGCCAATCTCGAGTTACAGACGCTGTCTTGGCAAGCGTTCACACGCTTAGCTGTTCTTATATCGTTACACGAAAATAAATAAATAAATAAATACTTTTGTGTAGAGTCCATTGTTTGCGAATGCGACCCTTTTGGAATTGCCTGCGTCTCTTCGATCGCTTTAGATATTTCTTACTCTGTTCGTCATTCGCAAACGATTGTTTCTGAAAATGCGCAACTCATCATTTGGTAGTCCTTTCGAGTTTTGTATACGGGCAGTGCTCGACCTCGTAAGGTCAAGCAGGACTTTTACGTTTTAAGGTGCCACCGCTTCATTTCAGATGTCCCACTTTTGCACATATCTTTCTCGCTCGCTCGCACGCCTCCCCCCTCCCCGACGCCCCCTCTTCAATCCCTTAAATGGATAAGCACATAATTTGGACAAGCAGATATTGGGTAGCGTGGCCATCTTTATTTGACCTTGACAGCTTCGACAAGCGACCAGCTAGTGTCGTGCTTTGACGCTAGGGCTACTAGTGGCGCTGCTGCTTTTTTTTTTGTGCACATCTTTTCTCACCCCTGTGTCCTTCACCTTGAAACTGAACAGTAGTTCCACGGTTAGTAGAAACTCACGTGAAAGGTTAGATGGAACGGGAGCTTGCCGAGTCTCATGAATGAAGCGCTCATGAAGCGCTTGTCCTTGTCCGCCTTTCTTGTTTCCGTGTTTTTATCGCGCTAAGTTACTACTTCAATCATGAATAGCGTTACGTGCTGTACCCGTTTTAGGCGTACTTGTCACGTTTCTACGACTATAGCTTCGAATGTCCCTCGACCTTTGTTCAAGGCCAGCTGCTGTCCCATTTTGTGTTTGCTGCTGTGAGATCCTCTGTTCCATTCGCTATCCCATTCGCTATCCCCTTCCTCCTACCATGTGCACACACACATACACAGACAAAAAAAAAAACAATAAAAAACGGCACTTTAACCCAGAAGAGCTTGGGCGAACCACTTTATTTTCTGTTTACCTCCGGGGACAAACTTCCAAGCAATCAGAGCAGACGGCGGATGTCATGCCAGCTGCTCTGATGCAGACGGCATCACTCGCCTCTTCGCAGGCGAACCCACATCATCGTTGCTCAGCAGCGATGGGGGGACAAAACACCCCCTCGCTCCCTTCTCTCTCTCTATCCCACGGCTGTGCCGCTCCCGTGTTCAGGGGCACAAACCGAGCGCCGGCTGTCAGGCGCCGAACGCGACGGATGTCGGCGTCTTGCTGCGGAACGCGGCGAGGAAAGAGCCGAGCAGGACGAGGCTGGAACCGGTGCCGAGCGAGACGTAGAAGAAGGGCGTGGCCTGTACGAAGACGTTGAAGATCCAGCCGAATGCCAGGATGGAGAAGCCGGACACGAGGGATATCCAGATGCACACCATCAGCAGCGCGGCCAGTGACCTGCGTGGCAGCGGAGAAAGGCCGAGTTAGATCGTTAGATTATTCATCTGGAAGTCTATCTATCATTTTGACGTGTGTCATATCACTTTGTTGAGCAGAAAATTGTCGCGGAAGATACCGTTTCTGCATCTCAATTTGAGATACCCACGACAAAACCGTCGAGTTGAGGCTTTTTCTACGTGACCACCCTGTAGGGGGCTTTGTGTAAATCAGCCAGTGCCGCATGTCATATGAAAGGTACCATAATCCACAACAGGTGGCGCCATTCCAGTGCTCTTATTCTTTCCCCAGTATATCGCTTACGAAAGCTCTGTTGCTTCTACGAATGACGAATTCTTTACTATAGAAGCTTACTCTTTCAATCTAGCTCGATTGAATATTTTACTTTAGTATCCTTTTAGGGTCAGCGCGGTCATGTACAAATCAAAGGCTCGGCTCGGCTTTGTTCACTAGACCATCGCATACGTACCACTGATAACGTTTAAGTGAGGGGCATTATGAATGTAGATGATTAGTTCACATACAGAAGCAATTTGGATGGCTCTGCCTGGTTAAATTTACCCAATGTTTCATCAAACTGTGACTCGCAAATGCCACTTGTTACGTTGTAATGAGAGTATAATGGGCAAGGGTTCTCGCACTTTAGAAAAATTCATGACAGAGCAGTGCCTTAACTTTTTATTAGTTGCTTGGGGAGCTTAGCCATGACGATATCGTGAATTACGACAGGCCATTGCCGTTTACTACAACCATTGTTTTACATTTCTACAAGCAAACAACCTTGTTAACTTGTTATGTTTTAGTGAAAGAGTATTCACACATTTTGTAGCGTCCTGGAACCGAGCATCCAAAAACGATAAACCACATCGTATGGACTAACTGCGTGTTTGTTTTACAAACATGTGGTAATACAGGTAAGGAGAGTAGACAAATGTATTGGCATTTTGGATCCTTCGCTGCTCGCCGCGTCGAATTACAAACCTATGCAGAGCAACTTTGGAAAACTTGGCCACGCCGATTAATCTCGCCTGTTGAGAAATGTCATGCCTGTAGGATTCGTCAAAAATACGGAATACGATGGTAGCGCCGCAGCGTCGCTGTGGCGTCATACTCTGCAGGTTGTCTATATATAGCGGAAATCGTTACGCAACGGCTCTGTTTTTGCCACCGGGAACGTGTACGAGCCTCCCGCACGGCCTCTGTTTTCTCACGCAACGGTACTAGAACAAAGCGTATAGGAAGCAATGCCATCCGGGAAGTCGTCCAGCAGCGCCAACCGGCAAAGCAGTAAAACGAGCACACAAAGACACCGCATCGGGCATATTGCGCACAATGGCGGCGACGCCTAAAAGGTGTTACGCGACCGCCGCGGGGTGACAAGCGTTCGGTCACGCACGCGTGTTTCGATCCCGGCAGGGGGAGCGGCCGCCATTGTTTGCAGTGGGAACAGACGACGAACGCGGACGCCTTAATTATCGTCTGCTTTCACGCGCGTCCAGCAGACAGCTTTCCCAAAGACTCGCGCGCCACGCGTGGCGGGCACTGCGAACTTCGTGCACGTTCTACCCATCAGAGAAAGCGCGTTTCTGGCGTTTGTTGTTTTAATGAGCCACGTTGCAATCGGCAACGAGAGAAAAGGCTTGCTTCCTCGTTTTGTCGGCAGCGCTACGAGATAGGCAAGAGCCCTGCAAAACTGTAGAAGTGATTTGCTCCATCAATTGGGACCCAGTCACACAGGCGTGACCAGGTGACGTATGTCGTTATAAGAAGCCAACAAACAATGACGCCGCGAGGACAGCATAGAAGAAATTACCGTAGTTCTTCATTGAATCATAGAAGTGATACATAAGTGTATCATAAGAGACAGAAGTTTGCAGGGACGACATGACCACAATTAGTACATGACCGGGATTGTTGGAGAAGTATGGGAGAGGCCTTTGCCCTGAAGTGGGTGTAACCAGGCTGATGATGATGATGATGATGATGATGACATAAGTGGAAGTTAAAGTAGATGAAAAAACAACTTGCCGCAGGATGGTAACGAACCCACGCCTTCGCATTACGCGTGCGATGTTTTCTGGGGTATTCGTGTTGATCAACTAGCATTAAAATGCGGAGTGTTATCCTGCGCCACACCTCGCAGCCATGACGGCGGATGTGGAACATCCTTTTTTGCCGTAGGCGTCAGGTGTACGTGAACTTTTTTGGGCGAAGGCAACTGGTTAACAAACCCACACATGCTACCTGAAGGCATCACTGCTGGGATATATATGCGCGTTTCTCTACTCCTGCAAGCATCCTACGATTAAGAGTTGCGAAAATAACTTTTTTTTTTACTTTTTCTCGTTCTGTCTAGGCGCTTAACGTTAGGGCTATTTTTTTTTTCTTACGCTGGCTGCACAAGTGTAGCTAGCGCAGGTACTTTTTTTTTTTTTTAAAGCGAAAGCTTTACTGGCCGCGAACTTGCGATTTCGCCATGGCCTTGCTCCGAAGAGGCACATGACGTCACACCGCGTTCTTCGCCAGCTGCGTCGCATGCCTGATGACATGTCGGCGGATTGAAAAGGAGAGCTCACGTGCGCCGCAACCACAGTTGAGGCGGCAGTATGGACGGCGACGATTCTGATAAGCAGGAGGAGGCCTGGAATCGACATCGGAACGAAATGAAGAGGAAACGAATCGCCCAGGAAACAGAGGAACAACGCGCCGAACGACTCGCTAAACGCCGCAACATAGCTAGACAACCAGACTAACCTGGACTTGCAATCAAGATTGAACAAGGCTAACTATCCTATGCCTTAGCTTTAGCTACGTACAGTCGCGGTCAAAAATACGCGGCCCACGGCTCCAGTCGGCGGAGCGGCCGCGAGCCGCACCGCGGCGCTCGCGTCGGCGCTGCGAGAGTTTGCGCTCTGACGACAGGTATCTCCCTCGCTCTCGGGCGGATACGTAACACGGTTGATAAAGTTCAAGTGCATCGTTCAGCTGTTTCGAGATAGCGAGGGAGATACCTGTCGTCAGAGCGCAAACTCTCGCAGCGCCGACGCGAGCGCCGCGGTGCGGCTCGCGGCCGCTCCGCCGACTGGAGCCGTGGGCCGCGTATTTTTGACCGCGACTGTATGTCCTGGCATAGCCGAGCTAAGTCACTGCCAACTTTTTTACTTGGTGTAGAAAAGGGTAGCTCCGCCCACCTACACGAAGCCATTTTATTATAGCCGTAGTGTAGCACGAAAACTACGCTTTCTACACTGCAGTTTCAATGAGTAGGCAGCAGACGACAATACAAGCAGGCTGGCATTGCAAACGCGTGGCGCCATTTTGTCTGGGACTGTCAGCGGTGATGTAATGATGATAGTCAATATTGGCTGCAAGGACGGGAGCGAAGGGCTGGCGTGACCATGTGTCACAAAAGAAGGTGAGCTAATCTTCCAAGAATATATACCTATCTTGGTCGCTGATGGCGCGGGCTGTTTCATACTCCGCGCTGTATTATACGCATTGAGAAGTTGTCTTCGTGCACTGCGCATTCGCGATGTACATCGCTGCAGTTTGTCAAGATTTGTCTTGGCAAGCGTTCGAGCAAACTTTTCGTTGTTCCTAGCGCTCCACAGGTATAGGAAGCGGATTTGTAGGATTAAGAATTAATTGTTGCATGGGCTTGTTGGTCTTGCATTGCTGGTGAAGAAAATTAGCGCACCACAAAACAACGCACACCGGAAGGGAAGCAGTTGCCTTTGTCTTCCCTTCCTGGTTACGTTGTCGTTTGTTGCGCTAATTTTCTTCACCAGCAGTTTATAGGTTTAGTCGATGCAATGTTTTTTGAAGGCATGCATTCGCAGCGGAAAAATGATCATAAGTGCATGCCGGCAACCGTAATAAGCCGTGGAAGGGCACGGTTCTTACGGGACCAAGCAGCCCCCCTCGAGTCATCGAATTCGAAGAAATCGGGCGGTGGCCGCCATTTCGAGCGCGCACGCACCTCGACGTGCGTCGCGCCGCTTGAAACTCGTTTCACGTTACCGCGCGGTCCACTTAATCGAGCGTAGCTCGAAGCTGTGGCCCTGCGCTGCTACTGTTACGCCTCTAAACCAACGCGTGCGCGCTTGCGTCGCCAAGAGGGCCGCTCCCTATGGCTATTGATGAGATTAGGGTTCCCGATAGCGGACGACGAGACGCACGGAACAGGAGGCAGTCGATTGCCTGCACGGTCCGCGAGCCGCTCGCGTGGAAGCCGCTGACCTGAATCGTCTGCTCACGTGAAAGCGCCGCGGCGCCATGCGCGGGCGTGCGCCGCATATTTTACATGGTTTTTACGCTATGCAGATGCAATTGCTTATATGTGGGTTCCTCGACAGACGAACGTGTGCGCTGCTCGGAAGGAATCGTCTGCTCGCCCGTCTGGCGATTCGCCGCACGTTTTCATTCTGAGAATGCCGTCATGGGAAGGGATGGTTTGACGTAACTTCCTCTTCCATTCAGTGAAGTCCCTTCGAAGCTAATTAGCATGTGGGATGTGAAAGTCCCCCCATGTTCCGTGAACACATTTCCAGCAGACGCACTACTCCGCCATCTTTACGTAAAATATAGCTGCAACGCTTTAGCGCCAACAGGTAGTGCATCATTAAATTGTATTTTAGAAGGTTACCTAATGCTTCACGATTTCCAAAGATTCGGCCCATCAACACGGCGGTTCCTGGAAGCAGCCTCGGGGGAGTTCTTTATCTGATGCGAATGGCAATATCGCTTGCTTCGTGCTCTGATTGGTAGGGTGCCTTAATATCCCGAAGAAAAAGTAGTCCGGCGAACTGTCTTTCTCGTCGCTCGAGCGGTTTCGAAACCGGAAGCAGTCGTCACGAAGACCAGCAGATGCCCGAAGGCGTTGCGAATCGCGTGCTCGCGCAAGCGCGTCTGCCGCCGTTGCAGACGACGCCTACACCGCGTTGTCTGCGCTCGTCTTTTGTCTTGCCTTGAGACGTCTGCGAGGCGAGAAGACGCCGACGCCACGGGGTGTAGCAGACGCCGCGGTGTTATGCGCGGTCAGCCCACTCGATTTGGGGAGGTTTTGTCACCGCTGCCGGGGCCAGGCCCACGCGTGTTTGCGGAGAAAGGGCGTTCTGAATCTTTAAGTCACAGTTGTTACGCACGCTTCCTTTGAAGCAACACAACTGCTTGCGCAAAGGCATACATGATATTAAAACTCCTATCGAAATTGTTAAACACACATATTTTTTTCAGGCTGGGGATGAATGATTCACGAATTATTCGTCGTTAGCGTTTTTTGTCGAAATACACTCAGCATAATGAAGTGTTCACATGGGGTAAAAACGAAGCTAGATGTCTACAAGGCTACTGCACTACCTCGTAGAGCCTACATGCAATATCGTTATGACAAGCACACATACTCGCAGCCACAGAAGCATTAACTACATTTTAAGGGTCTTGAGCTGGGCTAGTTGGTTTTGGGTACATTATAGCGAAACAGCGCAGACGACGCTCTTGTCCGTTTATCACAAGTCCCGTCGTCTGCGTTGTTTCGCCATAATCTACATCGTTAACTACAAACCATATTAAACAAGCCAAACTATATCATTGGCAGAGACGTGCTGATCGACGTGACAGGCTGAGGTACCCGTCTAAATAATTGTGCTGATTCTACGCACTGTGGGAATCGATGTTATGCGAAGCTATTTGACAGGTGCCTGCTGGCTATCCATAGTTGTCTGGGTTTTCGCAAAGCGATACCAGTTGGCCCAATGTGTTTGTTTAAGCTGAGTAATGTTCGTGTGCGAGTCGCAAGTGTGCGTGTCTGTGACGACGACAACATGATGACGACCGCGTTGAAGACGATCGCATGGCAGAAATGGCATGACTTGTACGCTGGCCGTTTGACGCGAGCTTACGCCATGATGATTGTTTAGTTGTACATAAATGTAGTAAACGAGCGTAGGCGAGAAAAATACGAATTGTGGCGTCATCAGCGACTGTGTGTTACCACATCGTACGTGCCTATGGCTATGTCACTTGGTGTATGGTAAAACGACAATGCCATTTGTGCTCCAGTGAAGTTCTGATGGGGTTTTACGTGCCAAAACAACGATTTCATTACGAGGTACGCCGCAGTGGGGGTCTCCGGGTTTATTTTGACCACCAGGAGATCTTTCACGTGCCCGCAATGCAACGGGACACGAGCGCTTTTGCATTTCGCCCCCATCGAAATGCGGCCGCCGTGGCCGGGATTCGATCTCGCGACCTCGTGCTTAGCGGCGCAACACCACAGCGGACGAACGACCGCAGCAGGCACTCTGGCGAAGAAATGTTATAACACGATTGACTTGGTCCATCATGAGTCGGCACAACGTCGCACAGTTTCTAAGTAGCGTAATCTGCTATAGGAGGAAATTGCCGGGAAAAGTGTGCACGTCCTGGTGATAGTGCCGTCTAACGCGTCGCCTCGGAGCGCGAGCTGTCGCAAGGAAAGAAGACGAGGAAGTGGCACGAGGCGCACGCTCCGAGTGTTTGAAAGAGCTTGCTGGCTTTGGAACGCGGGAAGTACGCTTGCGATAGTGACTTAATGCAATAATGGAAAAGAAAAGCAGGAATAGCTTTTGCGGCTTAACGGCTAGAGCGCCGCGGGCTTCTGTGCTCGACGGCAGAGGTTCGATTCCACCATCGGTCGCACATTTTCTTTTTAATAAAGCGAGGCACGACAGTAAGTTACCTACGTACCGCAAAGGAACGCTTCAGGTTAATAGACTGATCCCACATCCACTTATTGAAGCACATAGCTTTCTTTGGCTCTCGCCGTATTTTTCTTTCTTTCTTTCCTTTTTTTTTTTCGTGGTGGTCAGATTCTGACCGCCTGTACAAAGGAGCCGCGACGAAGTCCGCGTGCTCTCGCGCAACCGAGTTGCCGTTTGAGACGCACGTGTACGTGCTGCTGCGCGAGAATTTTCCGGGGCATCTGAAGGTTTTGATGCCGTGGTGGAGAGCTCGGGAAGCACAGCCTTTCTCCCGCCGCCCTCTCCTCATGTGGGGGCTCTCATCATGTGGAGACTAAAGCCCCTCCATCCACGCGCCACCACGTGGAAACGTACATACTGGAGACTAGACACACATCGCTAATTGGCTTATATGCATAGGGTAACCGTCTATACGACCGTTACGGGTGTGCGCTGGTTAGCGACTCTTTCTCTCCGTAAACGCCCAGCGAAACAACAAACGCTAGCCAGACATTCTGACTGCAACAAACGTACGCCTTTGAGACCGTTCAATAACGCGAATATCTTCACAGAATCAAGCACTACGCTATGCGCTTGCATTGACGATTATGGTCCGTGGTTTCTGCGTGACTCTTTTGAAAAGTTTGACTCTCCACTGTGAGCACATGTTTTTTTTCGTACAACGATACTTGGCTCAGCAGTGAACTATTAAGGGCTTTAGAAACTGCACTTGTTCAGGCAAATGACTCGAGGCGCCGTTTAGGTGGCGCGATACGCAATTAGGAACATCAGTGTCAACTACCGTGCATGCAGGGCCTACGTGGCTTAATCTGTGCTCTATAGTCAGCGTTTTGTAACCCCGACAAGGGTGCACGCTCTCTCTGAATTTCAGGCGCTCCGTACTGTACATATAGGCGTAAGCTGTAATCGGGCGCTCGCGTATGTAGAGACGTACGGCGCGGCGGCGGTGTTCTCCCGCATGGCTCGGTAGGCGCGCGCGGCCTCCTGCTTCTTCTGCAGCTCCTTCTGGCGCATCAGGGCGTCGCGGTTCTGTTCGATCTGCATCTGCAGCTGCTGCTTGTCGGTCGGAATCAGGCCGCTGCCGACGCCCACCTCGCCCTGCCAGGACGGGGACAGAAGAAGATGAACAAAATGAACGGCAGGGATCGGCAAAAGCGCGTGCCTTTTGTCACCCCCGATTATCTGTCCCGAACCGTCGTCGCCTGCGCTGTTCACCCTATCGACAGGTATATACCCAGCCGTGGCGACGAGAGGCTCCTCGTGCAAAAGTGTGCCTGCTCGCAGTCTCTCTGCGCTACTCGTCAAAGTGATCGTCACAAAAATTTGTACAGACAGTCGGCGGAAAAGCTTATGCACTTTTCTTTGTGTGAAGCCTATGGGTTGTCCGCAGACAGCTTGTGGACTTATGCAGGCTTACGCTTTATGTCGACGATCTTCTTGGGCCAAAGTTGTATAGACGCTCTATCCATCAAGGTGGTTCTCACAAAAAATCTGTATGGACAGTCCGCAGAAAATCTACAGGCATATTTGTGCGAAGCCTTCAAACAGTTCACGATACCCTCTGGACTTATGGCCTTACGCGCTTTGTCTCGACTGTCACTTTTCCGAGCTGTACAGGCTTCCACGAAGCCTTTGTCGGTTGACATTACAGAGTCGCATGGAGCCAGAAAGTCAAGTGTATAAGAAGACAAATTGCTGTACAAAAATGTCTCTAGACAATCTATCTTATTAGGGGGGAGGGGGATTGTCGTCGTCGTTTTAGGCGCATAATTAGTCTCGTTGAGATGCGTCGCTTGTGTTTAGATGGCCCAACATCATGTGCACCTCCGTGTGGTCTGTGTAAACGCTGCCGCGGACAATCTCCCAAGACCCACCCCCGTGAACATCGGCATTCATTATTTTCAAAATTAAACAAGAAATGATAAAGCTAGCTTATTCTGGTGCAACACAAAGCTAGATGCAGACGGCGCTATATATAATATACAGGGTGTCCCAGCTAACTTTAGCCAGAGTTTAAAAATAGGCGAGTGCCACGTAGCTGGACACAACCAAGATAATGTGTTTTGCCGTCGCTTGGGGATGCTGAAGTTATTTTTTCATCACCCTAACTGTATAATTATTCTTAATTATGATCTCAAATATTATAATTAGGTGAAAAGTGTCAATGAGAAAATTGTAGAGCAACGTGATAAACTCCCGATACAGCTTTCTGTTGCTTAATATGTGCTACATAAAAGTGTTTTTCCGAGCGTGAAGGAAACCCGCGAATGCGCGCGATGTGCCTCGAGCGGCCAGCGGAGTGCGATATCTTGATTCTAAGCAAGAATACAAAACCGGTAAATTCACCTTTTAGACTAAACTAGACTTGGTCACTTTATTACATTTCTCACTTTTTACTCGATATGGTGCTTTATGTATCTACCTAAAGGTGACTGCCGCGATCGTAATACCCCTGCCGCGATCGTAATAAACAACACGATATTCTACACATTTTTACGCTCCTCGTAACCCGGAAACTTCTGTTCGTTAGAATCTTACAGTGAAACTAAATACACTAACATTTAGTTGGAGTTGACTTCTTAATCTTTTGTTCAATATTTAAGTCCTTAGTTTTAGTGAACACCTTAACGTTTAGCTAGAGAGTGAAGCTGCGAAGGATTTTTGAATTTAGCAAGATCATGCTTGACCTATAGGACGAAGGAATGCAGGCCAAAAACAACCATGTTGCGAGCGGTTGCAACCGGCGCGAATGCACCGTGATCCGTAATTCGTCAAGTTCACTCTGGCACAAATCTAAGTGCCAGCGAACGGGGGAGGTGGTAGAGACAGCAAGAATTCAGGGGGTGCAAAATCGGTGCATCAATGGGGCCGTCCGCGTCCACCTGCTTCGAAAAGAAGAAGAAAAAAAAAACGCATTCTCAAATTTCTACCCTGCATGGCACGTGCCTTAGTGCCGTGGTGGTCAAGCCGCCTTGATAACTCTTCCCGCAACTCGTTTGCATATGACAATTTCTTTCCCCGCCGTGTATGTGATCGTGTCAATTAAAAGTGATGTTTACTTGGAAGTTAGCGCTTGCGCGTGACCTTCCTGGGTCACTGTTATTCGTTCGCGCTTCAAGCTTACTAGTTGTGGAACACCAGCTAGACCGTTCACAAGTCTTGCTTGAAATTAGCATGACATCACGAGCTGTTCCCGATACCTTATTTCGTTTCTAACCCCGAGTAAGATGGCTGCAGCCCTACCCCACTTTCGACTCATCTTCAAAAAACAACCTTGATTCTACTCGAGGTCCTTTTCAGAAGCAAAAAAAAAAAAAAAGGCGAGTTGTTATAGGTGCACGCCTGCTACAGTGCAACTTAGACAATGATTATGAAAAAGAAGGGGCTACCAGACGATGCTCACTGTCAAGTGAAATTTACTGCAGGAAAACGAACAATATCGCCAGTCCATTTATATTGTTCGTTCTCCTGTAATAAACTTCCGTTGATAGTCAGCGCCGTGTGGTGCCCAGTGTTTGCAGCCGTGAGGTTCCACCGTGATTAGCGAGGTATGCACTTCGCGCGTCCTTCTGCGTGAACCGCGCGTGCTCCAGCTTTGCTCACCGATCCGCCGCTGGCCGAGATGGCCGAGGAGCCGTGCTTGCTCGACTTGCTGCTGCGGTGGTGGCCCTTGCGCGAGCCGCGCTTCGAGCGCGAGGACTTCTCCTCGGCCGGCGGTGGGGCTGCGTACAGCTGCTGCTGCTGCTGCTGCTGCTGGTGCAGCAGCTGCTGCTGCTGTTCCTCCTGGCTGCTGTAGTACGGGTGGCGGGCCCAGGCCTCGCGGCGGGCGTCCGACTCGCCGGTGCGCGCCGAGCCGTAGCTGCTCTCCCGCGCCGCCGAGTCGGCCGACGTGTGCGACCGGGGAGCGCGGACAGCGCCCTGCGGGTCCTCCATGACGCCGGCCCTCGCCGATTGATCCTGCTCGCGGCGAGCGACGCGTCGTCATTGTGGACGACGACGACGTCGGTGCGTCGTCGTCAACGACTACGGCCACGATATTTTCGTCGTCAACATGTAGCGTAATCAACGGGACTGCCGGCTTAATTTTTTTTTGAAGGTTGCGTTTTACGGCAAAGCTCTCGAGGGAAGTTGCGCGATGGTTTACGCGCGAAGCCGTGGTCGATATCGGATGCGAATGCTAATGCAACGTGTTGGAACCCCGTACTTGCTTTGTAACGTAATGATCGATGATTATAAAACAAAATGTTACCTTGCGAATATCTCACTCTAGTAGACAACCCGTTATATGGGCTGTCCCTTTTTAACCAGTAATCCATATGTCTTTTTTTTTTTCCCACGTCGCCTTATACTGTCTCCACGTTAGAAGGACACCTTGTACGCCGGCTGCGGCAGTGAGAGGTGATGCCGTGCACGGCATCAGCTCCATCATGCATCGCCATGATGCTGCGCCGCAGGGTGGGTGGGAGCGATCGCCTTCTGTGATGAACAGCCAGCCGCGACTGCGCTCGAGAGCAGCAGCATGCAGCAACTGCTGCCGCTTTTGATCGAAGCCGGGAGCCAGCAAACAAGACTCGTATAGTACTTCCGAAAGGTCTGTGAGAACCCGCTGACACAGCTTCGCTCTCTTTGCGGTATCCGTTGTCAGATCGGCATACACCTGTGAGGGATTTCATTGGACACGCACAAGTGCGAGGCTGCAGCGGCAACGGCAACAGGAGGAATCAAAAGAACAGGAGCATAGAATCAGCAACAAAACGCGGTGACGGTAACTACAGCAATGTGACAATCCTTTGACACGGCTCTACGTCAGCAGCAGGCACAATCACCACAACCACGGCAAGAACAACGCGGTCAACCTTACGATACAGTCACGACGGAAGACCTGTGGAACTAAAGGGGCGAGAGTATAGAGGACAAGGACAGCGGCAACAAAACGAATATCAGTAACTGAGTTGCGGATATGTCTTGTAAAGAGTGCAGCGTGCTCTACATGCGGCTAGAATTTACTGCCCGTGATTCGATGCCAATGCCGTTTAAATGTGATTTCTCGCTCTTTGGCTTCAAAGCGTGTCACACGTCATCCCGAAAAAAAAAAAAAATCTTGCTGAGATTTCGTTTTCGTATGTGCTGCTTCGCCGCTCCGTTGTTGAATAAGACATTCCGGCTACCTCGCGTGACGTCACTCGTCTCACGGCCAGCAGGATATGCGGGCTAGCCCAGGAAGATTGACCTCTCGACCGAAACCGCATCAATGATGATATTCGGTCAGGTTAGGCGAAGAGCACGTTCTAGCTAGCCAAAATGCTTGTGTGTCTGCGTGTGTGTGTGTGTGTGTGTGTGTGTGTGTGTGTGTGTGTGTGTGTGTGTGTGTGTGTGTGTGTGTGTGTGTGTGTGTGTGTGTGTGAGAGAGAGAGAGAGAGAGAGAGAGAGAGAGAGAGAGAGAGAGAGAGAGAGAGAGAGAGAGACGTGCGAAATTGCCGAGAGCATCCGTTCGTCCGTCCGTTCATGCGCACCGTGGGATCGCGTCACCGAAAGCCAAAGACCCGCAGCGCGTACAGTGCGTGAGGCTGTACGTAAACGCTTGGCGATCCGCGACTGATCGAATGAACGCACGCACGATTTGAGGTTCCCGAGGCATGCGAGTGCGTGCGCGCATTCCCACGACCTTGGTCATCCACGGCGGGCTGCCTGTATTGAGCAGCGTGCCACGCAAGCGCACATACAGTCCCCGTGTTGTCACGCTTGTGTGGAACGCGCCAGCGCCGTGCTCCCGATTTCAGTATAGTCGAAAGCCACAAGTGTGCGCCACAACGCATGTCCTCGCCATCTCGCCGTGTATGTCACCGGAACTCTTCTGTGTCGTAAGAGAGCTTGTTGACCAAGTCGGTACTTGTTGCGGGACACATTTAGCTGGGCGGTGTCGTCGTGAATTTTTTTTCTGGTCTCTGTGTTTGAGCGTGCGTCGCTTTAGTGGCAGATATGCCCTTCAGAAATAGTTAGCTAAACCTGGGCGTAAGCGGACATACGCTCCTAGCTCCGAAACGACAATGCAGTCGTAGCGCTTGCCTTGGGGGGAATATAAAGAATGGTCCCGTATCTGCGCGCGCATCGCTGCAAATGGCACGTAAGTGTGGTGGATGCTACGTCACTACACGGCATGCAGAGAGAGAGAGAGAGAGAGAGAGAGATTTTTACATTGGTGCCGGAAAGTGGCATACTCTTTTCACATTGATAATTGTTTGAGGGAGGTCCGGCGCCCAACTTCCTTACAATACGAATTAAGTTCCACGAAATTTTGGGACCTCAATAGCTTTATGTGCAAAAAGAGTTTGGGCAACAACAAAACAACGAACATGCTGGCGTCTTCTGCGAACATGCTATAAGAAGAAAGCATTCTTGTTAGTATAAGAGGTTGCACTTTGAAGTCATTTCAGTTTAAGTACAGTGACTTCATCACTTATATATTTTAATTTTAAGACGAGCTTAGGAATAAGCGTAAATTAAAATTTGTAGTTGTTTTCCTGATACAAAAGAAAAAAATTATATCTCCGAAAATCATTGACAAATTGATTAACAAACTCATTTTAGGAAGAAAGAAAGTTGGGAAGGAACTGGCTCCCGTGGTTGGCATCACTGGCCAGACGGGTCCCGAGATTGGAAGGCGCGGCGTAGAAATTGAAAGCCACGTTTGTCTAGTCGCGTATTCCCCAAAGTGGGGTATATGCAATGTGACCAGGTTCCGCGGACGCCAAAACCGGAAAGGGGGATGGCACGGGGGCAGCAGAGATAAAAGCAATATTCATTATTCACTCCATGTTTGGTTTATATATGAAGGGAAACGCTTTTCCAAACTATTCCGTAAATTTGCGCTTGCCCTTTCGGTATAATTCCACGCGCTTCCATCACCACATGCGTGACAAGCAAGGCGGTGCTTTGGCTTGGCTACGGCTGGTTTGCCAACGCATTGAGAAATCCATTGCAGCTGGATCGCAAAAACGGCTCGGAGGGATGCAGTGTTGTAAATGTTCGGAAAGTTGTTCGCATCAGTCACGTTAGCCCTCGTAGGGTTTATCAAAATGGCGCTTTCGTCAACGAGAGCGTCTATCTGGCCAATCACGCAAGGAACCGCTTCACTTTCCGAACCGTTATAACATGGCAGGTGCTGCTGGCAGTCTCATTTACGGAAGTATCGTGCTTGGGCGACTGCCTCTCGAGTCTTTTCGAAGGTGGTGCCACCACACCCGAGAACGCAAACCGCTGATTCGGGACCACAGGACCGGCATTTCGGGGCGACTCGGGGTCCGGCGAGGTCAGAGCGGGACAAAACACTGTCCCGCACGTAAGCCGTGGAGCAGCGGCAACTCGGCGGTAAAAGCTGGACGTGTCCCGCCTAAATCGCGACGTCTGGTCACATGGCGAGATAAGTTTCGCGTTTAGGAGACCACCCTCACTTTCCCCACCTAGCTTCGTGAAAGAAAGCAAAATGAAGAGAAATGCCTGGGGCTATTGGCCGAAGTGTTGTGCTGTATTCTTGCAGAGGCGACACTTGTGTTCTTAGCGCCCTTCGTTCGTAGTCCGTGCTACCCCCTCCGCGTAAGGTTCCCGGTAGTACAAGGTACGTCAACGCAAGAACACAGACTTGCTTAAGCGGGGGGGGGGGGGGGGGGCAGTTCGTGAACTCGTCCCGCCTGTTCCTTCTCCGCCTACTAATCCTCCGGCCTTCGTCGAGCTAGCGGCTATGCTTACCGATTACCACGTTCAGAGCGCATGCTCAGCGCCACTCCTCGCTCTCCACAGTGGCATTCCCCTCTGTATTTGGCCACACTTACGGGATATGCCGAGGGCATCGCCACCGAGTATATTTTTCAGTGAACTCTAGGGAAAAGGCCGGGGTGAGTCACCTCCGGCCCGTTGCTATTGTCGGTATATGGAGTCTTACCTCCCTACCGTTTGTTGTCAAAGGCTAAGCGGCTTTGTCATGCCACATTCACAACGCGCTTTCTTACCGTATAGTTGCCCTACCACTGCCGGCATGCCCTGTGGCAGCCTGCGAAGCTCGGCGCGAAATCGGTCATCGCCCAGCGACGATTTCAACAGCAGCGCGCGAGGCGAAAACGACCTGCAGGCGCGGCCGAACGGCACCTCGTATCGCGCGCTTCTCGCCTCCATCTGGGAGAGTTCACGGCCGGTTTGGACTCCCTGCTGTGGACAGATGAGCGCGGCGATATTTTTACCCGACCCCCTCGCAGGTCGTGAGGTCATTCTTCCAATGTATACGTTTTCGCGGCTAGTCAACAGCGGATAGGTGGAGAGAAGATTCAATTGGTCGATGTACCACTCCTCATACGCGTACTGCCCGCAGACAAAGCGCTCTATATGAGGTTCATGAATGGAAAAAAGACAAGCGAGAAATAGTACGAAAGCAAGGAGCATGAATTCTCACTTGCAACGAGTTTTTTTTTTTTTGAAGTGGAAGCCATACAAACATTCGGGGTGCCGACTTAATGCAACATTCATTAACTTTTTGAATTAATTACTTCTCAGTACATATTGCACTTTACTAACACGTAGCCGGTGAGTTTGCTATGTCGTGTCCACTTGGAACCTCTTGGAAGGATCGCACAGTTATGGCAATATGCGCTGTGCGATTTGCGGTAAAAATTCGCAATTGTTCCACTTTTTAACAAACCGTCGTTTTAAGCTTTGAAGCACAAAAATGGCTATTTCGTCGCATACTTTGAATATCCCGAAACTGGTGTCATCCTGAAAATTCGTTCCAAATGGAGGCACGTTGCGAGTTTACCGGCTGCAATTCGTAAATTGCAATATGTGGAATATGTGCGTAAATTACAATTAGTGTTTTTGTTAATTAGTCAACTTATCGTTTCCATTTCTTGTGCGAGTAACGTTCGCCTCTGGATAATCCAGCTCAATGAATGGAATTGAACATTCTATCTGTCGCAGGCGATTAAAAAAAAAAAATCTATGCTTTAAAGAAAAAGCACCCGTTGTACAAGTTTGTCATGCACGCAAGCGGAGAAGCAACGACGGACTGTCTGCACACTTCGTCATACGTATGCTAACGATCAGTCGAGCATTCAACATTAGAGTCGGTGTACGTAGATGGCTGTGCGATCTTTGAATGCGGTCGAGAGCATTCGAAATTTGATTTCGCGTAGGTCGAAGGCTTTGTTATGTTCTAATGCACAAACATTCAAAGAAGAAACGTGTACGCAATCTTGAGTAGATTGATGATGACGAGAAGTGAGGGTATATACGCTTGATTGCTCTCACCGCTGTGTGCATGTTTCGGTTTCGCAAGAACAATCACACAAGGGTCCTGTGCTTTGCGGTGCCAGGGACCGTCATTATTCTTTTTCCGCAGCTGAATATTATATGATGGCAGCGAAACAACGGTGGTCTGAAAGTCGAACGCGTCCCTCCAGCCTCTCGGCAAGAGGCACGTCCGTAGTGACTAATGAATAATCTGCGTGGTTCCCTCGCGTAACCTCTTCAAGTATGCAGCTACAGGAAACAACAATCGACCGGCGCAATTACGCGCGCATTAGCGCGCCCGCGATATGCCCCCTCCGCGTGAACCGAATAGCACAGACCCGCGCGCAAGGTCGTTTACGGCAACGCCAGGCCACATATCGGACCTTCCGCCGCCGTATCACAGAGCTGCGCCGCCGTTAAGCGATACGCGAGGCTCGTTAAAACATGGCCATCCCTATGCGGCCACCACCGTGCACCGACGCCTGTTGCTGAAATCAGATGCACGGATGCAGGCGTTGTTTCGCAGTGTCATTAAAGATGGCGCCCGTGTATTGCTGCCAGGCTGCACAACACAAAAGCAGAGGTGAAAAGGCGATCGCGAGGGGAAGCAAGTACCGCAAAGAACTGCGATGTAATAGATAATGCAAACTAGACAGGTTCACGGGACGGTAGAGATTTGAAGTGATCCGATGTTGTCGAACATGTCTTAGGCTAAGGGAAACGTTTGAACAAGAGGACTTCCCTCCGTCAGTAACAAACAGTTAATCCATATACCCAATAAACCTATATGCGAACATACGGGCGTTGCATATGAAAACGCGTATGTTACCATAGGTCACATGGGGCACGTCCCATAGATGATCCCAATTTGAACATGTGGGATCTCCATATGATATACGGGGGAACATAGAATATCTTGAGGTGCTAGTTGGTTTGTTCTAAAGATTGTTAACTAATTGTGCAAGCCTGAAAATGGACAACACAAAGAGGAACAGGAAGGAAGTTCAATGAAAGTGAATAACTTTCTTGGTGTTCCTCCTTGTGGGTTGTCCTTTTCCCGACTTGCGCAAATAGTCGTTATATACGGGAACATTGGGCGTTGTCATGGACCGACTTCCGCAAATAATTGTTATATACGAGAGCATAGGGGTTTGTCTGCGATTATTAGATATAGGGCTTATGTTATTTTTAAAAAATCTTTTTTATAGAGTTTGTATGCTGACGAAGTGACCTTGTCTAAACGTAGGCTTCAGTTCGAGACATACCGTATGCGGTCGTCTATTAGTCGCACCACGTAAAGCGAACTACGCTATCTGTATTCCGGAAGGCCTAAGCTAAAGCAGGATGGAGCAGGAATAGCGCGCCACAATGGGGCCTTTTTCCACCGGGGAATAGAGAGCGCACCAAGCAGGAAAGCCTGTGACGACATCTCGAGGCCCTGTGTTGAAATAAAGCGTCAGCGCATCTCAATGAATCTCGCGAAGCTGTGTTATCCCGATTGTTTGATGACGTAAACACGTAAGCAGCGACATCATCATAAAAGTATGTCCGTAGCTTTTCTTTCATTTTCGAAGAGGTGTTTATCGTTAACCGAGGCATTATTGTTCCTCACCGGGTCAGTAGATGTCGCCAACATGCTAAAGCGCTGCAGCTTTAGCCTGTTGGCCTTCCACGTTTATTCTGTTCTCCATTTGTATAAAGTATATATAGAAATGTGTGGATGTAACATTGTCTTAAGGTTCTAAAATGTGTTTCTCCGCATATACACACAGTAGAAAGGCGCGGCTTCGTATCTTTTTTTTCTGTTTATTTTGTTTATTGGTTTTTTTATTTTACTAAATCCGAGAATAAGCAAGCCACCGGGCTTTCTCGAAGACAAGAATTATTGGTCATTTGCAAAAAAAAAAAGAAGAAAAAAGGGGGCCATCGGCTAAATTACGTTGATATCGGAACCTGTACAGGTACCACGTTAACCTTTATGTCACTATAGTTGTCAATAAAGCTTGTTAAGAGAGACCATGATTTATGATGTACGTGAAAATTGTACAAAATTTCCTTTCCTCCCTGCTGCCATCGTGTAAACGAGCCCCGGGCCACGTCAAGGCAGTTTTTGTCCTGGGCGGAGAAATAAAACGAATCTCGAATTAAGAAGTTTCACTGCAGGAGGCCGTTTCTACAATTGTGCTGCAGCAATGGCTGCGCGTGGGAATCAAACCCTCGACTTGTTGCTCATCGCTCAATAGACTGGTGTGGTCATCGCGGCTGAATTTTAAAAGGGAATGAAAAAAATATAAAGAGGATGCGCGGCACCAATGAATGTTTATTGCTATCAGGAACGAAACCAGAGGTAGAGTTAAGGGACTCTTGACGCGTCCCGAAGTTATCGCTACAGTGATATACTGTCTAGCGCAACTTACATATACGTCATTATGTGCATACGTAAAAATTTATGTTTAAACTCTTACATGCGACAGCGATGTGCTTGATTGAAGCGCATAAATAAGCGTATATTTCAATATGGCCGCCGCTGTCCCCCGTCCCGAAAATAATTCTTACAACCCCGGTACGCCTTAAACATTTTTACACTCTTATCGGTAGAATATGTTCTTGATGTAATTCTCTCTGCAGTACGTTTCCAGAGCACGTGGGTGTGCTGCGATAAGGTTTCCGTTACCGGCGCTTAGTGAAACCGTAGCATCTATGTGAATGGTGAAGAGCTAATAGAAGTTTTACGCCCGTAATTTTTCAGCTGTTAAAAAGCGAGCGGGCAAAACGAACCAACACCGCTAGAACGAAGCGTAGAGCCTGTGAACGCATCAAACGTGGCGTCTAGGCAAGTCGGACAGCGTTCACACAGCTATGCATATCCCCGTTCGGAAAACAGCGCCCCGAGCCTTTGGGTGCTTATAAACACACCTTCACGGGTGCCAGCCCTGGAACGGGGCGTAGCTGCGTGCGCATTTAATATGTGCATCACAGGCAAATAACGTCTCTCTCTCTCTCTTACTCTCTCTCTTACTCTCTATCTCTCTGTCTCTGCCCGCCCGGTTTTTGTGGTACCAATACACTGTCTCTCGTGTTCCGTTCGTCATTGTGTAGCATGCGGTCTTTTGCGGTACCTACGTGAGCGCCAAACAAAAGAGGCGCCTTGAAAGCGGTAGGGTTCACGGCACGCTGAGCTTGTTCTTTCCCGTACAATTCCGCGCGTCTCTCCGGACAAGCAAATTGCCAAACAAAAACGTAAATCAAGGCCAGTTAGTTCCACCGCTGCAACCCCCCCCCCCCCCTCCCTCCCTCACCTTTATTCTGCCCCTGGATACGTTGCGCTAATCAACGAAGGAAAGCGGCCATTCGTGAGCACACACATAAAGAACCTTCGGGCAATCGATTGGCCTAGAACAACAACGACAAGAAGTACGTGTAGCGCAAGCAGCGCCGTTTTGCACAAAGACAAATCAAGCAAGAGGAAAATGATATATCGGACGTATAAAAAGAATACGAAAAGAGCGAGGGCAACGACGTTTCACGAAGGGTGCGCGAAAGCCGCGTGCGATATAAGCCTTGAATCGCGAGCGTTGGTGGGGGCGAGGGCTTACAAGGCGCCCGAAAGACGCGGGGCAGGGTGTGTAATCATCACATCGAAAGTGTGTGCGCAAACCGTAACTTCCCGAAGTGGCCGCGTAAACGCGGCGCTTTCCGACGGACATGCACGGGTAAAGGGCAATCTTGCTGTCCGAGCTGCTGCGCTGGCGATGCTTCGGGGTTGCGCGCAATTAAGTGGGTGCGCGCAGGGATAGGCCGCTCGGGCGAGAGGGCACTTAATCGCGCTTGTCCGAAATGTCCGGTTAATAGATTCTTCGTCGTGACTGGTGGAGACTGCGGCGCGGCGCTGCAGTTTAATGTTCCGCGCAATAGTAAAGCGAATCGAAGTACGGATTATCGAAAGCGCCCGTTCCGGTGGTTCAGTCGCTGTGGCATTCTGCTGCCGAGCAGGAGGGGGGTGGGTAAATAACTCCATACGTACTCCAAATTATACAGTATTCTGTATATTATTATACTGTTGTACTAGTATGTGTAGGTCAATTAGGACTCTGATTATGAGACTGAAATTTACAGAATAAGAATAAAGATGGGTTGGAGCGCATAGGGCAGGCATTACCAAAATCTGACTGGGACCTTACCACTGTCGTTAAAGAGAAAAGTGTATAAACATTGCATTCTACCGGTGCTAACATATGGGGCAGAAACTTAGAGGTTCACAAAGAAGCTCGAGAACAGTTAAGGACCGCGCAAAGAGCGATGGAACGAAAAATGTTACGCGTAACGTTAAGAGACAGGCACACAGCGGTGTGAACCAGAAAGCGAATGCGGATAGCCGATATCTGTAGTTGACATTAAAAGAAAAAAAGAATGGTGCTGGTCAGGCCATGTAATGCGTAGGGTAGCTAACCGGCGGATCAATAAAGTTACAGATTGGGTGTCAAATGAGAAGGGAAGCGCAGTCGAGGACGGCATAAAGTTAGGTGGGGTGACGAAATTTGCAGGTGCAAGTTGGAATCAGCTTTAGCACAATATTGAAGATCCTTGAAGAATTGAAGATCCTTGGGAGAGGCCTTCGTCCTGTAGTGGGCATAGAAATAAGCTGCTTACTGCATGCTTGCTGCTGCTGCTTGCTTGTCGCTTGCTTGCCTGCTGCTGATGATGATACGAGTATGTGTATACGTGCCTGCAGGTAGCCATCTTTAAGCGTCGAATTTTAGGATCCTGGATTCAACTTCAGGTTAATTGATTGTCTTACACCTGTCCTACGAAGAACTGAAAAGTATATAGCGGACTTGTTGTGGCGTTTGAACCATTCATCACCAAACAAGGGATGAAAAGGGAAAAGTTGGAAGGTGATGATAAAGATGATAAAAACTAAGTAGGGGCGCAATACCTCTATTGCAGGGCGTTTCCAAGTTGGAGTGTTCACGCCATGCAGCGTGCGTCCGAGGATGTGACCAGTTTGGGAATTGAATGAATGAATACCGCGTTTAATTAACACAAAACTGGCTCTGTGAGCTAAGTGCGAAGAGCTGGGCATGGAATTATGGAATTGAAGTGGCGATCGCGGGTGGCTGACGCACTTGTTCTACGATCTAGCTTCATTTAAACGAAGGATCTTGCCTTTTCAGGGGCTGTTATATTACGGCGTCAAGTATATTTCTAGATGCATAGCATGCACGATACTTGAAGAGTCGTGAGATGCAATACTGTGAAGTTAAACATAGTCAACGCAGAAATGTTTGCGTCCAAGCACAGCGTAGCAGTGTTGCCAGCTAGGAATTTATAAAAAAAAAAAGTGCGCAATACGAACGCCTAAGTTCGTTAAAACCCCACTAAATATACGTAATCAGAATCTCGGTCAAAACTCATATAACGTGCTCGGGCAGCATGTTACTGAAGCAGCATTTATTGTTTCTTCGGAGACGAGCTGGCACAGTAAGGATGGAATTTGTCATCTCAGCGGATATTCTGTTGTCTAACTTAGATTTAATCACATTCAGCTGGATGAAAACGCGCTCAACATCCGCGTTGGACCATGGCAGCACCATTACTGATTAAGCGAAATTAGCCAAATGAATTTTTGGATGTATATTTAACCGGAGCCATTTCACGAGCGAGAATACACTAAAACGTGTCTGCGAAAATGGCGAAGAGTGAAAGTGCTACGAATGGCCGAATCTGCTAGAGCTACAGTTTAGAGCAGCGATGAAAGCGTGGTCGAAGAAATGGGAATCACACTGCTTGGGGATGGTGGTCACAGTTGTCTTAGTTCCAAAGGGACGTAAATAAGCTGCAAGTTTGAGACACGCGAAGAAAGAATTATTGTCAAGAAACCATAAGTTCTTCTGCAACCAAAAAGAAAGCCAGCATTTCAGGAAAATCGCGACCCAACCCGCCGCCCGCAAGCGAACGAAATTTCACGCTATAGGCAGCGCAAAAGCCGCTAAGTTTAGCAGAAAAGCAACTTACCTTGCAACACAGCAGCGTAGTAGCGAGCCATTAAACGCATCAACATTATCCATGCTGTTGGCTTTGCAATTTTATGTCATACAAATAGTACAAAATTAACGCTGTATTAACTGGAACTTGCATTCGCGAATTTTTCTTTGAATAACACTCAGAAAACGAACAAAGAAGTGAGCAGATCAGTTGGTTCAGTAATAAAAAAATAGCAAAAACTAAAGGTACTAAAGATCTGGTTAACCTCCCTGCCTTTCCTCGCTATTATTTCTCTTTCTCTGGAAGAATTGCCGGATATGTTTCGACAAGGGGACTTATACTTTGTGAGATGCCTCGGCAGAACATTGACAAGTACAAGGCTCATCTTCGTCACTACCGCCTAAAGCTTAGAATAGTGTAGACGTAGAAGAGCATCCGTGCAAAATATGACGTTTGAAATGCGAGTGGAAGCGTCAGGAAAAGCTCGCAAAAATAGCCCGTTCCTGAAAAGGAAACTAAAAGAAAGCTATAAAAAAAAACGTCATCGTTGCCGTTCTCCGGGAGTGCCGCATGACTTCGAGCGCGCGGCTTCTCAGCATGGCCTCTGAGATTCGGCGGCGCCGGCGAAGCCGCGGGCAACGTTACTAAATTAGCTATGGTAACGTTGTGCATCGCTGTCCGCGGCGCGCTGAAATAGCTAGAAGGCTGCATATTGGGACTTGGCGACAACCACCAGGTGCACGCGTCGTCTGCTTCGGCGCTGTTTAAAGGCTGCTGACAAGAACAGCGGATTTGCGAAGATTGCTTTAGTGGCATATGCTGTTCATTTATAAGAACTTTAGCCAAGGCGAAATTTCGTTACACTTGGCCGCTAAACAAAAGAACTCACCTGTCAATGGCCCTCACAAAGTCTTGTGTGTGCATGAAAGCCCCCCAAAGACAATCCATTGCCCAAGGTATTTGAAAAAGAAAGTGGTCTTTGTTAAAAGCTTTGATAAACCTTTGGAATAACAAGTTTCGTTTTTGTGTCGTCCTAGTCGAGGTTCTTGCGACAGACATTTGGTTCGCCGGAGGTCGCTGCCAAAAGTGCTAGCCTGTCTATCATTGACAAAGCCTTGACGCCAAGTCCTGTCGTTGTCATTGCCTTTGACTAAGACCAGTATTTTGCCAAAGGTATCTGACAAGCGAAACCAGTCTGTTAGTTTTCCTTTTTATTCAGTTAACATAAGATTCTCCACCAAGCAAATGCAAATAGTGTTATGAAACGTGTTACGGCGTCATTTTCGCACACTTAACAACTCAAGGGTTTTTGAAGAACTTAGAATAAAGGAACGGAACGATATCCCCCAAACGTTCATTAGACCGTAAAGTGTGCGTAAAATATTATGCAACGCCTCGTATGACAGCCAATGTGGGCGCGTTTATCGCCTTTTGCAGCGACATTGACTAAGACTTGCGACATTGAAAAGCTAATTTCTAGACCGTGTTTCTTTTCTTCCTGTTTTTAATCTCGCTGATTGATCGGCCATATACTCTGAAATATCAGCATGCAATGGTGAGGCGGTGCACCTCGTCGTTCTGTGTCATTTGTGGCGACGCTAGCGCGTTTGGAGCCGGTTCGTTCGCTCGATTACAAAACAAGAGAAAAGAAGCCGTGCGAGTAATATGCGGTTCTGTGCACACGTGCATAGCAACGCCGCTTGCTGGTCGTTCTAAAATGTATCGCGTTGTGAATCTCGGTTAACTGGCGCCGGCAACCGACGTTGCGTTTGCTATCGATGGGGACGATGTCTTGGGGCGAGCAAGCAGACGACAGCCATACGAAGCCAAGAAAAGTGTGTACACAGACTAAAGGAAATAACTATTTCTTTAACTGATCGGTATAATTTTGGTTGAGGGTTAAATTCGAGAGAATATTTTCAGAAAAGACAGGATCAGGCAGGTGGAAGCCGAACCTACGACCTTTCCGTGAGCGAGTTTACTCCACTACAATGGTTTACATTTTAAGTGCGCCAGAATTTCTATGCTGCATAACGAGAAAACTGTCCGTCACGTTAAACGAAAATGTGGGCCGATCCCGGAGATGGTGCAATGCCGGGCAGGTGAAGCAGGTTTCAAGCACTCAGCAAAGTGAAGCGAAAGGTGCATACATCCTTTGAAATCACGTAAACAATAAAGATAGAGCCCGCAGCAGGGAGCAGTTTTATCTTCGTGCTGCCTGTCGCTTCCGCGCGAACGAAGCGGCGAGAACACGCGCTCACGACTCTCTCAGCACACGCCGCATCCGGCCCATTTCGCAGATCGCGTTCAAGATACAGTCCGCGCGGTGCATAATGGCTCGACGCGGATGGATAAGGCGCTAAAGAGCGATACCAGCTGATAATGATCGGAACGTCGTCAGTGCACCTGGGCGCCCGCCACCTGCGGTAGTATGCTTGCCTCAGTTCACCTATAGCGCCACCGTCCGCAGCAGTTCGTGTTGCCGCAGCGCTGTCTTCTACACCGGGCTGCGTGGAGAATATGAAGTGGTGCAATGCTTACGCATACTTAGACAACTTCCAGAAGTGTTCGTGCGATTTTTTGTCACACACACACAGAAGAAAAACTGTTGTGGAAAGCAGGGAAAGAGCCGCGATTTATTACGTATGCGTTGCTCTGTACCAGCTGAGCTATGGCGACGGGTGTCTAGTAGCCCTTTCTTTATTTAGGTGCAGTGAACGTCAACATTTTCCGGTGATATTTCTGCGAAGAAGCTAAACTTCAGCTCAGTTATGGCTTCCTTCCAATAAAACTGCATTGGCGGCGTCTATAACAAAGGTATAAAATCTGTAATCCAGGCTGCGTGCCGAGGTCAAAGAAATATTCCAATTTTTCTGAGATCCCGTGCCCCGTAAACCACCGACACCAACTGCACATTCACGTACCTATTTATAACCTATTCCTGGGAGTGTTGGCCAGCGCCACTCGCGGCCATAGCGGATGTTGAACGGACGGAATGGGTGTGGAGAACACATTCAATCGCAGGCGTCACGTATATAGATGTCGTGAACAGGCGACAAATTTTACAGGCTACAGAAGTTATATCGTCTGCTGCATACTGAGGCGTTTCTAAGCGGAATTGTCGTTTGCTCTAGCTGCACGCTTGATTTGATCCGGTCCTTCGAGGCTATTCCTAGGATGTTTCACTGGCCGGTCTTATCCCCAGGATAAGGAAGTCTCAGATATCAATTCGCGAAGTGGCGGTGCGCGTCTAGAACGGTTGCCGACCCCGGGGCGAGAAATTTGTGACGGGCCAGTAATCGCGTTAAAGCCTCGCGCGTGCTCACACGTACGTACATAAATACGCCGGAAGTTTTCTCGAGCCGATTCTGCAGACGACAACGAGCGCGCAGCAGGAGTAGCAGCAACAACAGGAAAAGAAACGAACAAATTAAGTGAATGCGGCTGAGAGGACACTAATATTTCTCATGATCTTAATCTATTCGCATTCGAATACTGTCATTACCGGGCTCCGCCCCGGAACGAGGTTGCAGAACCGCGACGTCGCCCTCGACGCGGCTGGTATCGACGTGTCTCTAGTTTGAATTTTTATGCGTGTTTGCTTGCGCTTATGTAGATTCACTCCGCCGCCGCTTTTGTTTGCTTTGGTTCATGTCCATCCGTATCTGTTTGCGTCGGTGTGTTCGGCCGCAAAGACGCCGTCCGCGTCGTCCTGTCGTGTAATTTACCCCGGCTGTCTACAACCGGTTTCTCTTCCATGCGTCGCATGGGCGGCAAAAATATATTAAGCACGCCTGTCGCTCGCACGTGTGCAGGCGCGCAACTAGGCATAGCGGATTAAAAAAAAAAGATTGACCAAAGGAGAAATGAAAAGATGACGCCGGCGACTTAGTTGGTGAGGGCCTTCTTGTTTTCTTTTTCATCGTCTGTTTTCTCTAACGGCATTTAAGGGCGACCGCCTGGATATTTCCGGTGGGCGTTATGTCAGCTATACTATGTGGCATTTTTCTTTCCGCATTGATACACCGTGTCGTCATCGATACCTTCCCGCGCATGCGTGGTCGACGACAGAATCGATGGTGGCATCGTTATTACGCGCTTTACAACGGAGTAGCACGACATTCGGAGCTATGTGAAGTTGATCTGTTCAAGCACACCGAAAAAAAAAAAATTTCAGGACGCTTAAGCTTCGCCTTCAAGAGTGGAACGCGATAGCGTTATCGCACCCCTTTCGCACCGCCCACTCATTCGCTCGGCATGCTCTCGAGTCACACAAAGACATAGTTTTCATATACAACACTTCTAAGTCCACAGCACAACTTTTTTCTAATTATTTGTTCCAGGAGCACCACGCAGACGCATACTCCTCGCCAGCAGCACGGCACATATCGCAGGGGACGCTTTCCCACCAGACGCGCTACGGCGCAGCGATCACGTCAGAGGCGTCCCGCATCGGACGCTGCACGCGCTGTGAGCGGAAAGAGGAGCCGCGTCGCCTAAACACGAGAGAGGAGATTCTTGATGGGAAGGAAAGGTTGGGGTAAAGTGCAGCGCAGTAACTGTCTCTCAGCAGAGGACACCTCAACCGCGCTGCACAGGGGGTAGGGAATGAAAGTAGGGGGAGAGAAAGAGCACAAAACACGAGGGTTCGAGTGACGCACGGTGGAAGTTAAAAGGGGAGAGAGCGAGAAAACTTATTAAAAGCAAGGGTATTGGGGCATCCTTGCACCGGTCCCCACACGGCCCCAATGAGCTCAAACGAGACGAAGGGGAGAAGCGGGCGAGTTGCGCGCTACCTGTCGGGGCAGCGCCGTACATTGAGAGGAGGGGGTCTTCTGTTTTTGCCGCAAGATGGCTCTGCGAGTGCACCAAGCGCAGAAGAAATGTAGCGGAAACGTACTTCACTACTCGTTTAACTGCGACTTCTGTAATTTACATGCTCATAAATACATATACACAATGCAGTATAAATTTCTACGGCACGTTTCTAAGGCACCACCGCATTCGCTAGAGGCGCTTTTGTTACGCTTTGAACCATCAACTCATGGCTGAGTGGTAGCGCCTTCGTCTCACACTCCCTGGTTCAATTCAAGACCCTGGTTCCCTGGTTCGCAAGACCCTGGTTCGATTCCCACCCAGCCCATCTTGCAAGTTGTTTTTGTTCATGAATTGCCTTCCGGGATTTTTCGTTCACGGCCAACGCCGCCGACGACACCGGCTTTTCTGCGACACAACCTCCTTACCGCTGTCGCGTTCAAAACAGATGGCCGAATGCAGTTGTGGAATAGCTGCGCCAATTGCGTGAAATTGCGCCGAGAGCGGCCCTTTGGGCAACCCTGCGTCAAAACGGCATTTTAGCTGAAAGTTACGCCGAACCTGCGCCAAAGTTATGCATGGAAACGAGACCATCCTTCCGTCGACGCTTCGCAACTAGCAAAACTGAAATCAGAAGAAACAGCACGCTATCATCGTCATCATCATAGGAGGGGGCAGGGCCCGTCGGAGACGTCCGGTTCGTCATTTGCGCATTTTTATCTCGCTGTACTGTCTTGCTGGCGCCTTATTTCGGTGTTCGTCGAACCCGCGTGGTACCGCGCAGTTTTCCGAAGGAGGATGTCGCAGTCTAGGATTGAAGGTTAGCTTTTTCGATGTTTATGGATGATAGCGGTATACATTGCAAAAGAGCTGCTGCGATCGGAAGCGCACGTGGTGCATAGTTCAGAACGGTATTAGGGAATGTGGTACACTACGAGGCCGTCACTTCGGTGGGTGCCGCCATGTTCGTTGGCGCAAGAACATTTGCGTGGAGTTTGGGTCGCTGCGTTATTTTGGTGAAATAGCGTCGCTGCTGCAAACGCAAGACCCTCTTTGCGTATCGCGCATGTTCATTGGCGCTGACACTTTTATGCGAAGCATACTAGTCGCACAACCACACTCTTCCTTGCTGCGCCGCGCGGGGCCGCGTAGCTACCATATGACGTCATAACAGGTGCAAAAGCGGAGGCTCAACTCGTGCGCTCGCTTATGGCCGCGTAGCTACATAGCCGGGTCTCAGCTCGTGCGCTCGCCTGCATGAGTTGTTTCTTCGTCTAGCCGAACCAAATATAGCCAAGCAACAGCAGTTCACCAGGCTAAACAGTGGTTCAACTAAAATAAAGGCTAGTATGCTTCGCATCCTGGGCTTAACCTTAGCTAAGCCACAGCCATTTTTTTTCTTCTTTCTTTTTGTGCGTGGCCGCAAAGCCTTTGTAACCCTTATTCGATCGCTCCCTAATGTGCATGGCATGACATGAGTAAATTGCATGCTCTCATGCATTCAGTGCAGGCGGGCTTACTCGATTGGTCTTGCGGTGAGCCTTTTCCCACAGCCCTGACTGTTGCACTGTCTTGCATGCTGGGTTATAACACGCGTTTGTTGAAGATCTGTCTGTGGTGCATTCCCTGCGCCGTATCGACGAACCCTACGCCCTTTGTGCGTCGCGCTGTGGAGGAGCGTTGCGTCCTTTCCTAGCCGTGTATATCAGTTAAATATGCCTGGTATATGGTAAGCGCATGTGCTTTGAACCCTGCTCCACGTGTGCTCGCTGCTGCGCCAAATCGGCTTTTTGCCTGCGACAGGACCTGCGCCGAAAGGTGAAATGGCTGTTCCACCATGCACTGCGTATGCCAACCCATTCCGGCGCCCTGCAGACGGTTGATATTAAAAAAAAAAAAAAGGCACGGATGGCAAACAGGCGACAGCACCGGCCTGTACTGGGTAGCACAGAACACCGATCTCTGTTCTGTTAGAAATTCTGTTTTCATTTCGGTTGTAGTTGAGGCAAAATGTATGCCTGAGGCCAAAAAAAGAAAAAGAAAAAGCCGCTTTTGCACCTTTCGTCAAGTATAAAGTGTCATGCAAACTGTTAGAATCGACAGTTTACAGAGTAGGGCCAATAGAATAAAGAAAGCGTCCGAAGCATTCTCACTTGATTTGCATCCTGCCTTTGCTGAGAGTACGACTGAATTGTTCCCACGATGCCCGTACGTGAAAGTACAACGTAAACATCGCTCCGCCACGCGCATGTGTACATAGCACACCTGGGAAACAGGTCAGGTTCGCAAAGCGGAGCTGGTGTTTGCGTCCGAAGTGACCGCGGGACGACCGTAAAGAGTTTATCGTCTGCACCGCGCACACGGTACGTCGTCTGCTTTTATTGCTGAAACGCCGTTCATAGACCGTGCACACAGACGCACATCCCTGAAGTTTAACGCACAGTCGCTTCGCGACCGTAACACTTGCAACAGCGTATATATAACGGTGGTCGTCACAGTAGTCGGGTTTTAAGAGAAGGAAAGATGCACTTAAAAAGCAAAGATGAAAAACGTCGATAGAAGAACGAAAACAGACGAAAGTAGACGATACATCTGGAGTGTGATCCACAGCAGACGAGACCATCGCGTACGTATACGGAACACCATAAGAGTGCGTTCTGCTCTATTCGCTATACCCCTCCGTAACGCGACTGGCACGCTATAACTGTGGTCGTTGCAGAAAGAGGAGTCGGGGTGCAGAATAAAAAATAAAAAGACTATCGTATACTGAGAAAAAGGCGAAAGCAGACCATATATATTTGTAGAAGGCCGCGTAGCAGACGAGACCACCGTGACCGCGACCTCCGCTGGGGCAGGAAGAAAAGTTTGGAAGGGGCGCTCGGGGCTGCGCGATGGAAGGTTTCGCGCCGATGAACTTCGGCATTCCGCTCCGAGGCGCTTGCGAAAGGCAGCCCGTTCTTGCATCGCATAAACGAAGCGAAACCGGCCTCGCGCGGTATAGTGGCTCCGTGAGAAAGCGGCGGGGATAGCGCGCCGCCTTGCCCCCGAAACTATCTCTGACCCGAGAAGTCCTCTGGCACACGCACGTGGCGTAGCTCGGCCACCAAACTGTTCAGCGCCCGCCACGGTGAACAGACGCTCGAACGATTTGGAGGTCGTGAAAGCTGCATTTTCCTACACTGAGTGTATGGCGCTGCCGAGAAGGTTCGGTTAAGTGGTTTGTTATTTCGTGCCGCTTCAGCGCGCCGCTACCGCGTTAACCGTTGCCGCCACTGCCCGCGCGAGGTTTAACGGCGCGTATGTGTGGAGACAAGCGCATTAATTGCATCTGGAAGCCGCGCTTGTGGGAATGTTGCATGTGCTCTACATGTGTTTGAACGACGGTTATACGCCTGTGTTGCGTGTTTGGAAATGTGGGGAGGGCGATGTCGCCAACGCGAAGGACCACATAATACAGCGCACAACAAATTCAAGAAAGAGCAGACGCCAGCGCCAACTCGTCACTTCCTGCATGTTCGCTACACGTCGCCGAGAATGATACCACGCACCCGAATCACTTCGGCATAAGATGTGTAACGATCATTCGTGAACGTCAACCTCGGGCCAAATTCGCGGTTTGTCCAATTTGCAATAACTACGCCTACAGGACCAGTCATGCACGTTCACCGTCCATTTCGCCTACGCCGAAGTTGACAGCAGCACCGCCGCATAACCAAACGCAAAATTGCCCTGTGCATTCTCCCGCCTGTCTTCGAACCTGAACTGCCCGTCTGCATCTCAGGTTCGAAACCAGCTGCTGCCGGTTTGGAATCTAGTTCCGAAACTATACGACATCAGTACCTCGAAGCTCAACAATGTGCAAGATGTCCCAAACTGTTTCAAGCTCAAAAACCTCACTGCCGCAGCCTGCAGTGGGTGAGAAAGTGGATCACAGAACACCGATATGCGTTTGAGGCCGTCACAGGACATGGGGAGCTGTTACGCCTTTGCAGTTTTTTATATAGTTCGAGTCAGCTTCTCTTGCTCTGTCCACTTCGTCTACATTCTTTAAATTGTTCCTTTTTAAGTACCTAAGCATTTCTTTGCCTATCCCAACGAGAAGACCCATCCGTCTGTCCGTCTCGTATGACGACCGCATTGAAATGTTCGAATAAAAACGAAATTAAATGAAAAATAGGGCCCGCAGCAGCGAGCGAATTCACCTTCGTGTTGCATCTCGCTTCAACTCGAACTAAGCGGCGAGAACACAGCGCTCACGAAGATACATGAGCACTCGGCGCACTCAGTCCCCACTGCAGATCGCAGGGCCTGTGCGGCTGCGCCAAAAGCAGGCGCCGGCATAGTACGATTGATCACGGTTGATAATGGTTGGCAACGAGAAAAGGCAGTGTCATCAACCACGTCTACGTACGAGGTCTACTAAACGTGACACTGTTCAATTAGGTCACGTATTACAGCACGCGTCAGCCAGTGCTCATCTTCCACGGAGCAGCTAGCTGCATCATACAATATGAGTGAACATTGGTACTACTCGCCTCCTCTTCCTCATCGCATGCTGGCCTCAGTTAACATTTCGGTGTTGTAACCCCTCCTCATCGTTTCGCAGTTCTTTTTTCGGTGTTTCTCGCAGTTATACCAAACACAGCAAAGAGCTGGTGATTAGAAGCAAATGCTTACGCATAATTGAAACAGCTCCCACAGGAGGTTCTGCGCGTAATCTTTATTTTGGCATGCGCACTGCTTTGGCTCACTGTCCCTGCGTTTAAGCACTTCCAGCCCTAAGGCGGAATGAACAAAGTTCACGTTTAGCTATATTTTGCAGAATGAGTGATTGTAACCTAATAGGGTCTGGGTGCGAGCTAGTTGGTACGGTACACTCATCGTGAAACAGTGCTAGAAAAACACAGAAGCGATAAGGATATGCACAAGGACGAGCGTTCTTACTTTGTGTTCTCTCGTATGCGCTTTTCCGCTGTTTCGCTATGAGTGATTACGTTATGTCTCGGCCGCATTTGAGAGAACACCGGGAGAGAAAAACGAGCAATCATGGCTTGTCGCATGTAGGACAATGCAGCGAAAAAAGTTCGTGCAACAGAAAGCTGCTCTGATTTCGTTAAACCGAGTCTTCTTCTTTTTTTTATGTATAACAATGGGATGGTGTGTGTGTGTGTGGGGGGGGGGGGGCACGGTGCGAAGATGGAGATTTTACGTAAAGTTCCAATTTTGTGCTCTCAAGTTTGATTTTACTGTATTTCTTTGTGAAAGCTCAGTGCCGACTATATGATACCAGATATTTGCCTCTCGCGGAAATGTGTTGTCAAGGGACAAAGAAATGCCGAGGAAGGACTGCTAATTGAGGCTTATTCGTTGTGTCAGTTCGTTATAGCGGTGTTTTGCATTTGGTAACAGGTGTCCTGTGGTGCTACAAAATGTCGCGCTTTCTCGAAGGTGCCCTGTCGCCTGAAATTATTCAGCCCAAGGCCATGACAGGGTAACCGCGACCTTATTGCAAGAACATTTCTCCGTTCAAGCGATGGAGAGAAGCTGTAACCAAAAGCGGGGGGGAAAAAAAAAGAAGAAAGCTTGACAAGCGTTCGACCTACCCCCCGCTTCCCCCCGCCACCGTGTTCACCTCTGGACGGATGCTGCGACCCATTGCTGCACGAGCCGCCATCTAACGGACGTTCCATGAGCTATATATATCTCGCCTATCGCAGCGAGACGCGCCAGCGCGCCTTTCTCAGATTGAATATTGAATAAAGCTGCAGAACATGCGAGCCGATTTCTAAGTGGCCCGCGGCTGAGCTCAGACTTGTGTGCCGTGCTGATGCTTTAACGATCACGTGGTCATATGAAATAAAAACGCAAATTTTTCCGCCAAACAGGATACGCGACACGAACAGTTGTCGGTGCCAAGCACATTAAAAACGATCAGGAGAAGCGTGGGTTCTTTTGTTGGAAACGGATAACAAAAGCCGCGCGACCACCGAATGTATTCGCTAAAGTACCAACGTGAAGACCCTATTATAGGCGCAGCGTCCGTAATTGAATCTAACACGAAATTTCTCCGTACGTTTCGATTGAATGATCGCCACGCGCTCTGGCGTCGGTAACTCTGCATACAATTTGGGGCCGCGAAGTCGGCCGCGTAACGGATGCTTTTTGAATGCGATTAGTATTCTTTGGGAACTTCACCCAGTTTGCGGTAATGCATGCCTGTCTGTCCTTGGCTAACCTCGTTTAACTTGGGTCACTGGGCAGTCCATTGTTTAATGGGCAGAGCATCGGGCTGCTGTGTTGGCGGAACCTAGTGCGAAACCGACAGTCGGACCAACTTGAGTCCCCGATCATGTGACAGTGGGGACGTTCCGCTCTTCAATGAACCTTTCACGCTAACCTGTGTCACTACGTGTGTGCCGCTCGCCACTGAACCCTTTTCATGCCAGTCGGGCCACTGAGCGTGTTCCGTTTATTTATTTTCTGTCACGTGCCATAGGGTCACTTGGTGTATGCCACTGGATATGTGCCGCTCCTCAGTGAACCTCTTTGACGCCAACTTGGGTCACTGGTTGCGTGGGTATGCGTCCAGACGGAAAAAAAAAAGGCGAGAGAAAAACAGTACACGTACGTTTCATACATGACGCGTTGCGGTGGTGGTAGCACAGTGTGTCGCTACATTGCTTCGGTATTAAAGGCCTCAGCTTCGACAGTCATCGTGAGATGGTTTTAGTACGAGAATTTTTTCCCGCCTTATTTATAAACTTTGGCGAACATTTCTTTTTATCACTGCCCTGCAGCGGTAGCAAGCGTCAGTCATGATTTTTAAAGGTGTTACGACGTTGATGATCACGGCGACGTCCGAGGCTTTTGTGCTAGGCCGATAGAAAAAAATTTGGAGTGCGCCTAAGCTGCGCCTTTAAAAGTGGAACGCAACAGCATTCAAAGATCCCTGACCGCTTCTCACGCTTCCCGGCAACTGCAGCTCATGTAAACGTAACGTTTACCGGGAAACGCTGGCGGCGAACGTTATGCATGGAGGCGAGCTTTCTGGTAGAAGCGCGGCCTCTTGCGCGGGCCGATCCCGGAGGTTGTGCACAGCCGTGCCAAAAAATTACATCATTTTCAGTCTTTGTTATTTGGCACTTTTAATATTTCAGCCTGAGAAGACATAACATAAAATGCATGCGTTGTCGCTGTTTTGTTTCAGGACAGTTGTTTGTGGGCTGCCATTCTCAAATTTCTTAGGAATAATTTTGTCAAGAATGTCAAAGACAAGGTATGAGCACTTTAGTGATAGAATGGTGTGGCAATGCAACCCGCATATACTGCATGTTATATACCACGGTGTGGCATATACATATAGCTAAATATATAAAGGAATTTTCGCTCACGGGGACGCCGGCGCCGGACGCCAACACCAGATTTTCATCGACAAGGGGCCCTTAACGCTATCGCGTTAGTAAGATGGATAGTGAAGCGGGCGAGCTTGAAGTGATCCATTGTGAGCAACACGCAAACGAACAATGACTCGGAAAAGAACAGGAAGGTCGCCGGTCCTACGCTTTTTCGTTAGTCGTTATCGAGTCCAGTAGTCGTTCCTTATATAAGCCCCGTTGGCTAGCACTGATCCTGTGCTTGTTCCTTTGTCTTCGCTGACGACTGCTGGATTTATAGCTTGCGTCGACGAGCGCCGGTCCTGTACGTGCTCATTTCTTATAGGCCAGGCCAAAGAGCGCTGGTACTGTTCTGATTTCTTATATAGTCCTTGTTGACTAACGGTGGTACTGTGCTCGTTTTTTCTATTGTCCTCGTTGACGAACGCTGGCCCTTTATTCATTTATTACACACCGATCAACGCGCGCTGATCCTGGTCTCGTTCCTTAGTCCTCGTCGACAAGCACAGAGCCTGTACTCATTCCTTACGTTCTGGTAAACGGGTGCTACACCTGTGCTCGTTCCTTATAGCCCTAGGCAAAGAGCGCTGGTCCTGTGCTTATTTCTTATATAGCCCTTGTCGACGAACGCTGGTCATGTGCTCGTTTCTCATGTCCTGGTCATTGAGCTCTGATCCTATGCTCGTTCCTTACGTCTTGGTCAATGAGCGCTGGCCCTGTGCTCGTTTCTTATCCCCGTCGGCGAACGCTGGTCCTGTTGTCGTTTCTTATATTCTCTTCGCCGACGAACGCTGATACTGTGCTCGTTCCTAGTGTCCTTGTGAACTAGCGCTGGTCCTGTGTTCGCGTCTCATATTGTCATCGCCGACGAACGTGGGTTCTTTGCTCATTTCTTATGTCCTTTTCAACGAGCGCTGATCCTGTGCTCGTTTCTTATATTGTCATCGTCGACGAACACTAGTTCTGTGCTGATTTCTTATGTCCTGGTCGTCGAGCGCCGGTCCTGTGGTCGTTCATTATGCCCCGGTCAATGAGCGCTGGTCCTGTGCTCGTTTCTCTTGTAGTGGTGAGCTGTTCCTGTTATCGTTCTTGATATAGTTCTCGCCGACTTGCGCTGGTATTGTTCTCGTTACTTCCTGGTCCATGATACCAGGGGAGGTACTCTGGAAGATCTGAAGTGAAGGCGCTATAATGACGGAGGACAAAGAAGTTGGTTGTGGCGTCCGCAGCAGCGAGACGCCACAACCATTCGGCCCTTCATGAGCAGACGAATTGGACATGTCCACAAGGTGGACTCTTGCAGAATATCTCCCCTGGTCTTGTGCTGGTTAATTATATAGTCCTCGTCGACGAACGCTAGCTCCGCGGTCATTCTTTATTGTCCTGGTCGATGAGCGCTGGTCCTGTTTGTGGTCGTCCCTATATAGTCGTCGTCGACGTACGGTGGTGTTCTGCTCGTTTCTTTTTGTCCTGGTCTATGAGCGCTGGGCCTGCTGTTCTCGTTCCTTATACAGTGCTCGACGGCGTGCATTGCATGGTCCTCTGCTCATTTCTTTAGTCCTGGGGTCGCTTGCATGAACATTTAATAACGAAAATGATAACGAATTTGAGAATGCGTTCTTGTGCGGACTAGGTGTTGTCAATGGAACACTTAAGAACGTGTTCTTAAATTCGTTATTATTTTCGTTACTAAATGTTCGTGCAAGCCGCCCCCGGTCTATGAGCGATGGTCCTGGGCTTGTCTTTTATGTAGTTATCGTTGACGAGCGTTGATCCTATGCTTGTTCCTTGGTCCTCGAAGAGTAGCGTTGGTCCTGTGCTCGTTCCTTATGTCTCGGTCTACGAGCGCTGGCCCTGTTCCCGTTCCTTATATATTCCCCATCGACTAGCGATTGTCCTGTGCTAGTTTCGTATAAGACAGCGTCGGGGCACGACGTGGGCGTTCTGTCGCCGCGAAGGTAGGCGATGTACTGTAGGTGGCATCCAAATCGTATTGCCAGAAAAAAATTCCCAGCACCGACTTGCTCGAAATAATCGAAACGTATCTCGAAGCGGAATCAAGATTTCATAGTCTTCGTATTTCAAAGGTCATGCTTCTTTGTATTGCCGGCGCTGGAAACGATTATACAAGCCGGAAACACATCATGGCTGCCATGCATATGGATATAGCTATTACGCTCGCTACCCTGACTGGCTGACGCGGGCTTCCGCGTCCATCACGGCACATCTCGTTTAGGAAAACGATCTACGACAAAGCGCGTGTTTCGGCACCGCCATGCGACTCACCGAGCAGCTGCGTGTGCTGTCACTGGCGCCGGCTTCTCTCCCCGGGGTCTTTCTCGGCTTGTACGAAAATTCAGTGATGCCGGTGGGCTCCGAAGGTGGTCGCGAGCATGCCGCAAAAGCCGTGGTCTCGCGCGCGAGCCCACGGGACTGTGAGCCGCGCGGCACTGTGATGTCGATGATGATGATGATGATGAACCTCTGTCATGGCTCCCACCCACTAAGGGGGATAGGCCGGGAAGCGGGATGCAGGAAGTAGCTACAGGAAATTCTTATTTGAAAACGATAAACTCAGAGAGAGAGAGAGAGAGAGAGAAGAGGGAGAGAGATTTATAGACTAGTATGTGAGCGAGCAGTCAGACCAACTGAAAGGTGAATGTTAGAAGAAACTACATTCAAGGAGAGAATTAATGTTAGTAACAAATCTTGAGAAACCAATTTAGGTGAAATTAATGCAGACCTGATATGTATAATAAAGATAGAATAATTAGCAGGGTAATCGTTTTGTTTCAGTTAAATAATCAAATACTGCAGAGCAAACATCTCTTTGACTAAAGCCTAGTGTTGAGGCCCCAAATGATAATAATATTGGTATACTTAATCCTAACCCGATTTTGCAGAGTGCAGCTTCAAGTAATATCTTTCTTTTGTGTGAATATCGTCTGCTTGATAACAAATAGTGGCATATTGATTCAATTTTCTTGCAGTTGTGGCAGAGAGGGGACATCATCAGACCAGCTCTATGTAAATAAAGATTCAGCTTTGAGATGCGACAGCAGAATTTGGTGTATGTAGCTTCCAACTGCCGAGCAGGACACCGCTGTTTATTCCAGCAAAAACAGATGCTGGAAGTATGGAGATGATATATGCAACAATTTACTTAAATGATTTTGCAAAACCAAATATTCGGTATCTTGATGCAGTAATGTGAGCTATATCTGGCAAAACAGGAATCAAATGTTCACTTAAAGGCGTCCTGGCTAATAAATCTGACATTCCGTTTAAGTATAAACCACAGTCGCCAGGAACCCACAGAACAAATTTTTTGTAAAATTGTGGGGAATAAATTTTGCAACACACTTAAAGTACCTGTATTCTTTGCCATGGAAAGCAATGAACGAGAGAATCTGTAACTACGACAGCTGACGAGTGATTAGCGAGAAGTTTGTGCAGCACTAGAACAATCATGAATAATTCTGCTATGAAAATAGGCGTGTAATCTGGAAGGCGTATAGAAAAGGAGCAAGAAAGAGGAGGAGAGAAAATGCCTATGCCAGCCGTCTTTTCGGACAGTGAAGCATCAGTGGCTATTATATTGCTTGTTTCCAGGCGAGAAAGGTAATCTTGTAATTTGTCATTTAAATATTGGTATGGAATTAGTTTGTCATTTAGGGAAAAATATCGTCAACTTATATTCGGAGGCTTATCTTGGTAGAGTGCATAAGTGCAATTGAACTAGGACGTAGAAAGAAACATACACAGAGAAGTGCTGTCTCTGTGTATCTGTTTCTTTCTATGTCCTTTTTCAGTCGCGTTTATACACTCTATCATGGATTCTAACCAACTAGCCTGCCAACATGTTTAAACCAAGTTCTTATCTTGGATTGTCTTGTTGGTTGAATACATTGAATTTGCACATTCAGTGGTGTTAGCTGTGTCTGTATGAATATGATCTGAAGGGTGTGTAGTCATGACCAATGAATATTTAAAAATGAATGCGTTCATTAATGAAAACGTGCAGTGATCTTCTTTGAGGAGTATCGTAAATATTTAGGTGCCTTTGAACTGTAAGGATCCTGAATCTACTGTGATGTTGGTGAGTGACATCCGTATGGCCCAGTTTGTCTTCAGTAAACATGAAAACCTACTTCACTATGACAGATTGATCAATCACGGTATTCAATGGAGAGGAGAAAATAAGGAATGATCCGCCTCCACTGAGAATTGTCTCATGCAATCTACTGCGCTCGCACAATGTTACATAAGATCTTCGGTTAGCACGTTTACATGAAGGCTCATGCCACTTACTCACTGTGGGGACTTGGCCAGAAATATGGTGTTTACTATAGACGGACAAACACGACATATTTTCACGTTATCATCGTCAGCCTGTTTTTATGTCCACTGCACATGGTGAAAATAAACTTTTTTATTCCTGCAGGACGAAGGCCTCTCCCAGCGATCCAACTCTCATGCACTAGCTGATTCCAACTTGCACCTGCAAATTTCCTAATTTCATCAACCCACCTAATTTTCTGCCATCCTTGACTGTGCTTCCCTCCCTTGGCACCCATTCTGCAATCTAAAGGTCCACCGGTTATCTACCCTTTGTGTTACATGGCCTGCCCAGCTCCATTACTGAATCTTGACTGGGAGCTTACCTCTGTCTTTGAAAAGTGTACAGTCATTGCATTCTACCTTTGATAAAATATGGGGTAGGAACTTGCAGGTTAACAAAGAAGCTCGACAACAAGTTAGGGACCACGCTTAAAGCGATGGAATGAAAAATGTTAGGCATAACGTTAAGAGGAAGGAAGAGAGCGGTGTAGATCAGAGAGAAAACGGGGATAGCCGATATTCTAGTTTACATTTTCAGGTCATATAACTCAAGAAGTATGGTGTTTTTATGCTCACACAACTTTTACGCTAACATTTAGATATTAAGGTGAAAGCTTTAGACGACTCATGGGACGAAAATTTTACCATCTGGTGTCATGGCACAGAAAATTCAATGGCACCATAACTGCAGGTCGAACCCTCAATCTTTGTCTTTATTAGGGCAAAGCAAATTAAGGCACGGTTAATTAAGACGTAATTAAGGTATACGAGCCCACGACCTTTGGTGGGAGTTGAACACACATTTCATATTAATTAAGGGACACTTATTTAAGACAGCTAATTAAGGCACTAGGGCCCACAACTTTTGGTAGTGGTCACGCCTATGACCTATGGTGTTAAGGCAGTTAATTATGGCACAGTTCATTAAGATAGGGTGAGTTAAGGCACTTGTACCCAAGACCTTTGGTGGGAGTTGAACCCACTGGGAGATACGGGCAAACCAGCCCGTATCTCCGATGGGCAAACCAGCCCATATCTCCAAGTTGGCTTCCAATTCACATCGCAAGGGTCGAGAGTGGAACCCACTACCTTTGGTGCTAATTAAGGCACTCAAATGCACAATCTTTGGTGGGAGTCATACCTGCACCCTTTGGTCTTAATTAGGGCAAAGTTAATTAAGGCACTCGAACCAACGACCTTTGGTGGGAGAAAACAAGTAATAGGAAGTAATGCATTGGAATGAAAATGTCAAGTAGTTAAATGAATGTCTCGTGAGCATGCAGGCTTTCACCTTCACCCTCTTTAGCATAAGGTAAAGTTGGTTTTTTTTAGCCTTCGTATCTCTAACAGTTGACATTTTCTTTTGCAATTACAAGACACTAATCTTATTTCACCTTACAAGGGCGAATCACAAAGTATTTGCTCCTGTTTTCTTTATTTTAGCCAAAATAAGGTACATACAGGTAATTATATATATACATACTATTCTACGTACCTTACACTATTTTTTCATCTAGTCCCCTCACCGGTTCAGACCTTTGTCCCATTGAAGCGCTAAATTTAGGATGATGTTGTGGTAGAATTCGTCGGGTTGACTGTGGAACCACCATCATACTGATGTCTTGGCTTCCTCGTGCCATGTGAATCGCTGTCCTGCCAGGAACTTCTTCAGTGTACTGAAAATGTAGAAATCACTAGTGGTGAGGTCCGGTATGTAAGGTGGGTGGTCCAGACTCTCCCAGTGAAATGACCGGAGCTTGTCGGTGGCTCTGATTGCCATATGTTGCCTCGCATTATCGTGGAGGACGACTGCAAGTCTTCATGGCCTTATGTTAATTCACAACACCACCACCTCACACTTCTGAAAGCAAAACACCTTTTCCCATACATGGGCTGCATGTCCCTGTAAATTTCGATGGGTTTTAATCCCTTGCTCCGTAGAAAATGAATCATACTTCATTGCTCGTATGCTGGGGATGTGTGAAGCACAACGAAGGTGCAAGAAAGGTCCACTGCTGGGAATTGATATGTTGAATTTACATTTACGGCCATAATTTCGCTAAAATATATAAGCGCAAAGAGTTTCTGATTTTCCCTTGTATCTGCCTCTAAAAATGAAACAATAAGAATTATTTCACCAACCGATTCAGGACTGATCCCCCAGAGCGGTTTGCGCCCATTTTACTAAGAAACAACTACTACTACTTCACCTTCCTCTGCCTTCACTGTGCCCCACAGCAAAGAGGACACAGCTGCTACTTTTATCAGCACTGCACACTGCAGGCAATTCTTTTCTTAGTGTAAGCACGCTAATTAAAGAATCGGTCGAACCACTTTTCCTTAGAGGAACACAAAAAGCAAACACTGAATTGATGCATGTTGCTTGAGTTACGCTTAACCTCGGCAATTCTTGTTTTGTGCCAATAGATGACATGACACTCGTATGGAAAATCGCACTTAAAGGGGCGGCACACTTCATCTGCAATTCAAATTACTCACGATGAGGGGAAATTCTTTTACATACTGCACCATCGATCTTGTAGGTCAAGTTCAACCTGGTTTGAGTCAAGAGACCCATGCGGAAAGGGCGGCACATTCGTGTAAAAATAAAAGCACCTGGATTTAGTAAAAGATAAGCGGCTTTCATACGCACATCTACTAGAGCTCGTGTGAGTATGAAGGCTCCCTAGTAAAAATCGGTATAAATTAGTCATGCTAAATTCATGCAAATAGTCATGCAAATAATTAGTCATGCTAAAGAAACTTCTTTGCTCCAGCAACTGACAATTGTTTATGCATATGCTGGTATCTCATGATCAGTTGTGGTGCTGAATTGATTTCGAACTGCATTTCGTGTCCTGTGACGTAAGAGGCATGCTTGCAAAAAGCGATGATAACGCAACTGCACAGACCTGTGACAAAGGATAGCGCACAGTCTACCATGCCATCTGTGCTTTTGTTTAGTCTGCTAGTTTGGTGGAAAAGCTGTGCAGTGCTGGAGGCACCATCATAATGCTTCATTGCAGAGAAGTCAACTGCGCAGTACGATCCCAGCACTAGAGAGTTTAGCAACGTTTTAGCACGTCCGCAAATTTCTTGACGTTTGCATTTAAACAAAGCTGTGTACGGCAGGAACAATGTTGGTAGCGACATCTGGTGATGCAGTGTCTAACCAGAGAGCACACAAAACTAATACTGCAGCTTACATATTCTAGCTAACTGCCAGTGTAAAACGTTGGCAGCAACATAATAGTTAAAGTACCATACTTTTATGTTAATTCCTTTTCAGAATGACACTGACATGGCAAAAGAAAAATGGAATGCATTGTAGTTGGACAAACCATTGCAAGTCGTCACCACCGGCTTTTATACTACCGGCCATGGCACCGGTAACCTCTCAATCTAAAAGGTAAGAAGTTGCTCGTGCACTACGTATGCTTCATGTGCAGTCAGTGCAATTAAGACACTCAACGTAAACTATTGTGGCTAGAAGTTGTTAGGTGACGCGAATGGGTGGCGAGCGGCGCTCCTCTGATTCATGTCTTGCGTAGGTGGAGCTGCTCTCCGTAGCGCGATGTGCAGAGCGCCTAACGCGCTGGGCCGGGCTGGCTGCAGGCACCATTTAGCAATTTCTCTGTGATTTATGTTGAGAAGAAGTTCTATTTCCTGAATACAATGGGCAATAAATGTCGTTTTGGCAACCTGGGTATGGTTGCCGAGGTTCATGACTGTTTCTGCTGTGCTCCTTCAGTAGTTGGAGCTGGCCGTCGCGAGCTCGAACATCGTATGAGAATCACGAGTTTCCTCTCTACCGAGTGCAATGCGATAATAAATCGCTCTCAAGAGCTGAAACTGCATGTAGAACTTTATTCACTATAGGCCTTTAGAAGTCCTCACTTGCGCTTTTAACTTATCAGCGCATGTTCACAGCGCGTCCTCCAACCAATGAAGGAGCACACCAGAAACAGTCGCGAACCTCACCAACCTAATCCAGGTGGCCAAAACGACATTTATTGCACACAGTATTCAGGAAATATTACTTCTTCTCAGCACAAATCACAAAGAAAGCGCACATAACTGAAACTAAAAGTCACTGATTAAAAAAAAAAAGAAGAGGTTTGCAGCAAGGTTCTCAAGGCACAATTCAGAGCACTCTACGCAGTTTTCACATCTTCATTTGCTCCCACGTTTCGTCCCGTTTCGCGTTCTGAGATTTGACGTAGAAATGGAGCCTTGTGAGCACATAGAACTTTATGATTCTATTCGTAGGTGCTGTTTTGTGTTCAGGGCAGCAAACGAGATTCAACTTGGTAGCCGGGCAAAAGGTACCAGATCCATAAAGCTTTCGCTTCTGACTTGCTTCACGTTGAAGCAGTGGGTGAAAGTGTTTTCCGGTGATGTTACCAGTCATTCAGCTGATCTGATGGATATAAAAGTCTTCCCTTGTCAACAGCAGTGGTGAGGGCTGCTTTCTTGGAGATGTGCGATGGAAAATTTGGGTAAATTGTTGGCTCTGCATTGCTTGTAAGCACGGGTCGATCACGGGAATCTCGACTGTTTTGCCGTTGACCACATGCCTGAAGTGCCACACAATGTATTGTTCGTGAAAGTGAAGCTCACAGAGGGCTGATTTCTCGTCGAAAAATTTGTCCGCCCGGGGTGCAGCCTGCCGCCACGTTTCAAAACATTTGGGGTCCTTTGGCACAGAAAACAAAGTGACACGCTTCCCGTCTTCCTTGACGATACGTAACCTGGCCTGCAATGAGGTACAAAGCAGTGCGTTCGCTTCGATTTCTTTCCACGAAGATCCATTTGGCTGGAACAGCGCACAAAACTCAAGACTACATGCTAACGAGTAATCTTTCACCACAAAGAAAACACGGCGAAAATCACATGCGTACAAGTCGAACCGAGAAAACGACAATCACATGTGCTCATGCACAGATAGCGGGGGAAAGACGCGGTGGGGCTAGGAGAGACATCGCAATGCTGATCGCAGCGCCACCGTGGCCACTGTGGTTTTGGCATGAATCGAAGGAGCGCGCTTTTTCCGCGAACACATGGGCGTTGGCTCCACCTCTACTTCTAGCCACCATAACGTAAACAGTGCTGAAACATCCTGGCCATCTTGGTCGCACGACGAAACAAGCCAATGACGTCGCATGTCACCAAAATCAATAGCCGGAACTCATGATGTAACATTTAGAAATAGGGCCGATGCCTACGACTACATCAATAGGTGCTGCACTTTCAGATTTGTCACTCGCATGAGCATGAAAATTAAATTATAATGCATTCTAAGCTATATTTGCTAATGATACTTCATAAGTGATGCCTGTGAGCTCACAGCAATGTAATCTACCGGCTATGTCAAACTCGAATTTTTGTGTCAGTACTCCTTTTAGTATTAGTTATGAAGCTCTAAGCTGGCGATGGCAGCACAATCAAATCGCTACAGTTGGGCAATTTCTTTGCTGCCCAACATGCAGATTGTTTCTGAAATTAGACTGCCTTGCTTTGCTTCTTTAGTGCAAAAATCGCATGGTATATTTTTTTTGTTTCGTAACGTGAGCTCGTTTAGTGCAGCTGGTAAGTAAGTAATGAGTGGTCCTGATCCCTTTGGACTTGGGCAGGCATTTGTCAACGTCACAGGAGCCGTAGAAAGTAAGAAAGGAAGAAAACCAAGCTGTGGAAAGTAAGGAGAGAAATAACATAAAACACGGTTTCGTCATGTGTTTGGACAGATGGTGCCACCAAGCTGTGTGCACCGAAAAATCCAGCTGTACATGACGTCTCAGCACATGCAACGGGAAAAAATCTAACTACCATAGCTAATATAGGCTAGTTTGTTCAGCATCTGCATGACGTTTAGCCCATTTCGCCTCAACTCTTGCCTGAAGCATAGCAGGGTCCACATGACATTTAGACCGCTTCTCTTCAGGCTCACCTGCTAACCGATGTGGCATTCCTCCTGGGTAGAATGCTTTAGGCGCTTTGCTCCAGCCGCTGCAGGCAAATGCGCCTTATGGGCTTTTTTCTGATTTGGCATATCTTCGCCATTGCGTCGCCTCGACATTCCTTCGGCGGCGTTCATCGGCGTGACTTTCCATACTGCTCGTTCATGTAACTGCATAGATTTTAAACTGTACTCAAAGACGCGCCTTCACAAAATATGTGTGAACTCGTCTAATGCCACAAACAATCTGCCAAGTCTGCCACAACGTGATTCCCTCCTTTCTCCGGGCAGTCTAGCTGTGGGCACCGAAGTGGGATGTCACACACCACCTGTATTCATTGTGACATCACACTTATATCCCAAGGTGTGATTACATGTTGCCCTCTCCATCATCACACACCCTTTCCCATTTTGGTTTCTTCTCTCCACTTGTGATGTCTCACACACTTTCCTGCTCCTCTCCCACACCACAAAGTACCCGGCGGACGCTGCCGGTTTTTGATTCGCACGAGCGCTTTAATGCTGATGCATTAAGTGGTCCTAGTTCGTCCCAGATAATGCTGTTAAACCACGATCATTCATATTGCGACAAGCTTAGATCCTGTGAACATGACGTGCTGCTTTGCCTCAAGAACTTGGTTTGTTTTGCGTGCCATATGGCGGACCTTTGTGCAACTGTGCTCTCGTAGGGAGCATATACTGCGACCCTAGTGAGCATTAACAAGCCTGCACACGCTCGCATATGTAGGCTCCCTAGTAAAAGTGGGGAACCTTGATACAAATTATACCAGAATTCTTAAAAATTGCCTGTGGCAGGTAGCATAATCCTAAACTTGTAACTGGATTGCTTGAAGAGGTGAACATTATTTGCACTGTAAATTGGAATGCATAACTGACTAATTAGCAATCATTGATTGAAGGGGTCCTGAACCTTCTCTCGGGCTTGTTGAAAAGACACAGTCTGTGGGTGCATCTGCTGCTGTGAACATCTCCGCCAAATTTTGCAGTTGCATGCGGCATGCGCGTGGGGCTCACAAGTGGAGCGCGCAAAGTCACTTTTTCTCGTTTGAACAGAAGCCTGCTCCTCACTATTTTCTGGACACGTTATTTCGTAATATAGCAGATTCCCACACGTAGCTGCTATTGGCCAATGGCTGACATCAATCAAGAAAGGTGTTTGAATCAGTGTGTTTCTTCCCACTGGTAACTGTGTCTATTTATTGACTCAGTTTAGCAAACAGGCTGATGTATGTGAAAACCCGCTTTCGAATTTCGCTAATAATTACATACTTCTGGGAAAAGACGACTATCGTCTGCTCAGGCTCAGCTGTGGCTGCCTGTGTAGGAATTAAACTCTGGCCACCCTTATCAGTGTCGTAGCTGTTGGGTCTCGCTAATTTCGACTAGTTTCAAAGACTCAACTAGCCTTGAACCACGTGAAACTTAGCCAGACCACATGCATGCTTGACAATTCACCCTCACTCCTGTACACTCCTAGATTAAGGAGGCTGAAAAACACTGCTGGAGGGGGAGCACCTGTAGTTTTCTTTTACCAGCACAGGTGAAGCCAGAGTCTGCCTATACTTCTAATTTGAAAGAGGGCCGCAACAGCTGAAATCCGCTCAAAACTCACTTCTTTTTGGTCAGTAATTGTAAATGCTAGGCTAATTAGAAAATAAAAGCTCGTGGTTTCTGGCTAAAATGTTGCCTTTGGCTGTGCATTGATGTCATGATGGGCTATAAGATTTGGCAAGACGTTTAGGCTTTTTTCTCAAACTAATGACAGAAAGAAAGACGTTGAACAATACCTGCACAGCAAAATTAATCGTCCAAAATAGCATGGAGTGGAAAGAGCATTTCATATATTCGCCGCTATTCATTAGCATTTTTTCATGCTTATGGTAAAATTGCAGTGGTCCGGCTTTACTTTGGAGACATCTGCGCGCCAGCAAATTCTTTTTAAACCTCCCTTTCTTAGATGCCATGGCAGACTTGATATGGCTTCATATTGAGCTATTGATAGCACTTCAATATGTGCAAGTTGGAAGTAAACGCTGCACGTATGCCCTACAGTTGCATGGAGCTGCAGCCTACTACGCAGCGCAAACATGGCCACTGTGAGGTGCTGCGACAAGTCCATTGGCTGAGCACACTGTAGCTTTCTGAGCACAACCGTGTTTGGCTAAAGTTTGGCGAGTCGTAGCTGTCAGAATTGGAAGCGGTGGTGTCTAAGCGAACATCCAAATTCAAATTTTAACTGTGTGCCATGGTGACATTCTGTAGGCAGAGTGTTCTGGGCATGCCCTGCGCTGCCGTAGCCTTTGCAGTGCAAGGCATTCAAGACGGCTGTGAACATGACATGAAGCATTGTGAATGGGATCATACATGACCTTTGATTGCCAATAACTCTACTTCTACTCAACACACTGAAGTACTTTTCTATGTGGCAAAGTATTTTGAAAGAAGTCCAGTTTAACTTCAAATGCATTTCTCAACTCGATAAACAGTTCGTCAGGTCCCCTTTAAGTTATTTTTGAATTACTTTACTGCTGGTGAGTTTCTCAGCATGGCACTGGTTTCGAGGCCCAGACAACCACCTTGCTGAGCAGGAATGTGTCATGGTTGTTAGGAAACCTCTTGAGAGATCATGGCCGTTATGAATAGGCCTGCTGTGTGACGTGGAGAGTACTTCGTAGCTGAAAAGGAAAAGTTTTTAGGCATTATGATTCGAGTGGTAAGCCTGTAGGAGACGGACATAAAGCACCATATTGTATGCTGCTATTATGACATTTAGTTATAATTTTTATTTGAACCAAGGCTGCTGGCCATGCCAGTGGTGGCATCATCATCACTGCAATGTATGACAATATTATCGCTATGCGGTACATCTAATGAACATAGTTTGGATGAGACAAAAACCGCAGAGCTATTCCAGTGATGCCAATGCTTCAACATAGTAGAAAAGCAAATGCAGGTCGACAAAACTTGGGAAAAAGATACACACACACACCCATACACAGAAGCTCTCTACAAAAGCAAATACAATTATCACAAGAAATCTCTGACTGCTTTTACAACTAACGTTAGCCCTTGTGTCCCATCTAACAGCTTGTTGTGCCCGCTTAATGGTCATTTGCACTCATGATGTTCCTTGTGCTGATATTCATTTCTGTTTTATATGTTCAGTCAGTGTGACTTCGAGATCTAGAGTTTTTATTGACTGAATGCTTATATCCCAAAATCCATTTGATGGAGCATGCTTAGGCGTTATGCTCATACTTATAAAAATGGTTTCAGTGCATGTGCAGCATGACAATAAAGCCAGTGATGATAGACATGCACCTTGCCTTTACAGCAGAGATATTCAAGGGCTCATCTTTTGTACCACTTGGTGAACATAGGCTCTAAATGCAAAATGCCTCACAATACTTGACAGCAATTCAAACATTGACATAATCTCTAATATGCGTATGCCACACAACATCTTTATGAACTTAATATAAATTTAAATAACAATGTAAAATCGAAATCTTCCCTTTAAAGGTATGCCACAAGTGCCTGCTAGTATTTCAATCATGCCGTGAAATGGAGGAACATATAGAATAGGACAGAGCTACAAGATGTTGATTAGGTGTACAAATAAGTGCACAACCTCATATACCAACTTCTTAAGCTCCATTTCACCAGGGCTCACTCAGCATCTATCACATGTAATGCCAAAGTGGAGAGTTGGCATCACAAAAGAACACACAGTAATGTTAAACAGTACCTCTATAAATTGCCTGCTGCATCAAAAACCTGATGAAATTAAACATTTTATAATGAACTTGCATGCTTCTTTACACCACAGCATACAAGATTTACAACTCAATAAAGGTGACAAAACCAGTTATCAGCAATTACACCAATTCACAGCAAGAGAATTGCCAGATTGCTTATTAAATTGCCTATTAAAAAGATGTGATACTTTCTGTAACATGCACAAAACTCAGCAGGATAAAGTCCTATTTGTCAAATTTTTTTGTACTTCAAAACTTTAACAAAGCCGACAGACAAATTACGTTCAACTTGACATGCACATTTAAGAAAGCATATTGCATTGAATTATTTGCATCATTCACTCAGCACGACGTGACTCCTGATGAATGCTGCCCACTTTACTAACAACCGCAGGTGATGGCAAACAACAGTACACATCTTGTGAGACTTTTTTACATGTTGATTAGCTCGTAACATGATCTCGACAGCAGTTGACACCAGCTAGTCAGTGGCCCAGAAAGTTGGCAAATTACACTTGGAAAGTGCATGCTCCCGTCCATCTGCAGCAGACGATGAGGTGCCCTGGTTTTCTTCAGCCTGAACTTTGCAGAGGAGGAGGCATTACAAGAAGTACCGTTTGTGAGTAGCTGGCCATTCTTCATTGGATAATGGAGTGCGACTCATGCCCAACAGTAAACGTGATCCGCGAATGCTCCTTAGGAGATAGCACACGACACGTAGCAGTAACGCCACCCAGTCCAGAACTGTTCCTTAACATTTTGAACGGTCACGGACTGTACACTTGCACAATAACTGAGGTCTATTTGAGGTGAACCAACATCATTGCAGGCGTCTCCAGGTACATCTTCCACAAGTTTGAAAAGCGCGACATGGTTGCACCATCGATGACCCTGTGATCGGCAGACCAACTGACTTGCATGATGTGTGCCTTGATTACATTGTCATCAGCATCAAATCGTGGCAGCTTCTGCACAGACAGGAACCAGGACAAGATTGTACAGCTGCTGAATAATACAGTTATAGCAGCAATGACTAAAATATTAAATAGAGATGCTTTGCATGTGAAAGGAGTCATGCTGTTATGAAAAAGGAAGAGCAATAGGACAGTTGCGTTTTCAGTCTCAACATGATGCCAGGATGTGGTGGGTCATCACCCAGACCACCTCTAGTATTATCTTGCCGTTCTTCAGAGCCAAGTTTCTTGCCTTAATGTTTCTTCTCTTACATGGAAGATACAGCTACAATGTTCACAAAAATAACATTTTCACTCTCTTATCTTTGTCATCTTTCCGTCCCTTCTCTTTCCCCGCACTGCTGGATGATGTTGAGGTGTCAGCCATGCACGCTTTTCTGTTAACCAGTCTCTCTCTCTCTCTCTCTAATTAAAAACTAAATGTAAATGTTTTTTCTGTAAGCAGCAGCACAATAAAAAAAATCAAACGATGTGAGAAATGTTGCATTCTAATGCAGGATAAGGTTCAAGTTCATTTTAAATGTGGAAGTGACTATGTACAGCCTATCACAAATATTTTTGGAGCAAAGAACTCGAGAAAAAGCACAATTTTGTAGAATTGTCATCATTAAACTTATAATTAAAAGGTGAAGCGGAATGGTTACGTGAAAAAGCATATGTAAAATAAAATGTTTCACTTCTGAGGTGGATATGTTAGCGGTGACAATTTCTTTTTTTTTTTTTTTTACAGATATGCTCCATAAACTCCTGCAATTGTGGGTATTTAGGCATGACCACTTGTCATTAAACCAGCTTTTTATCTGTCTTGCACTTGAATATGCCAAGAAAAAAAAATGCCTAAAATGTATTTATACAGTAATATACAAAGGAAGTGTTTTTGATGCGCTAATATGAAGTAGGATTTAGTACTTGTATACCTTTTGCCATATTTTGCAAATTTAGAACATAACTGGTCATAACCATGATCAGACACACATAGAAGAAAAAAAGATAATTAAATGGGTGATGCAAACTGGCAACTTGTTAGTCATAAACCATATTCAATGAACAATTTTGGCTAAAAGAGTCAGAAGCTTTCTGGGAGCATTGTTTATAAGAAAACAGTAGGGGTCTTTAGAATACCTAGAAAGCCCAGCCATGCTGAGCTACTAATGCCGAAGTTAGACTATTGTGATGAAGCCGTGCTTGGGGTCACAATTCACAAACATCAAAACAGTGGCAGAGATGAGAAAGGCAATAATCTAGTTCATTCAATTTCTGCCGATGCACAGTAATTGGGGACGAATCTAAAGATTTGACATTTCAAAGCTAAACAGCACAACGAGACACCCTAAAGGAGGACTCAATATCACTTCAACCATTCTGGGTTCTTCACAATGGTTTTGAAACTTCAGGCCGATTAAAATGTAGCTGTTCTGAACAGGAATTAAACATTCAACCTTGAATGCCATACTGTATGAATGCCATAACACGTGAGCAACAGTAGATACAGGCAGCCCACTGTTTTCAACAGGACCAACAGGCTAATGGACCAAAACTGATGTGGTTTTACAGTACGTCTCAGCAAACAAGTTTTAACACTGTCACAAGTTTATAAAGAATAGAAGGATGACAATAAAAGAGCCAACGTTCTAGATATACCTGAATTGTTCCAATCGCTCCAATGCACACCATTGGTCTAGCAATGACAGGCTTGGCGTAAGTCCCACCAACCTGGAAAGGGTAATGAAAACAACAGATTTGCTGTTGCACTTGCATTTTGTGGCACTGGCAACAGTCACGTGGCAAGTGCCATGAGCTGAAGTAAAAGCAGCTCACAAGGCTGCACAGACTTATGAACAACAGTCAACCCAGGTGATAAAATTAGCAACAAAATATTTGTCTACTTTTGGCACATATAAGCTAGTGACCTTGAATTTGCTTGCAATTTGTCTTAGCAAAAAGGAGGACAAAACGCTCGATTGTTACGCATCCCCTGATGTATACCGTGCATGACTCTTGCGTCTCCTGTAATCTCGCTTCCCCATATAGCTGTGTGCCGCCGGCATTCTGTGTAGTTCGAGAAATGGTGTGAGTGTTGCACTGCTAACACCACCGAACAGCAGGGGGTACCTCCACCTTCTTTTTCTGGTTTGGGGTCGGCGGTGTGCACAGATGTCTCGTGCACCAGTCGGCACACTTTGTGGGACTGCCTCGCAAAAGGTTTTGAAGCGATGCAATGAGACGGACGAACATGATCGTTTAGCGAGTCACCGTTTGTGTGACCGTAGACATGAACGATTAGCCGTTGGTGTCCATTATGTGGGTAAACATATTCGCTCGATATCCTGGTGCAGTGAGCCAGACTTCCTTGATTTGCCAGTGCTCATCAGCATGATTTATTGGCACTAATTCGGCTGGGTAAGATTGCTATGTAAGAGGCACAATAAATGCCCTTCTAATTGTTCGTACTACAGTCTTGTTTCTTTGTCACAAAAGTATGGCTGCGACCCCACAACGGCTGCCGAACATGGAGCTTTTGGGGCATCGGATGGCAGTTTTGGCATTGTTGCTCGGTTTTAAGCAACCCTTGTTTAAACAGGCATAGGCCTAGGGTGGATTTTTATTGCTAGTGTCGGTGGCATGCTTTCTTGAGAGTGAGGTGATAGCTGCTGCGGCACGTTTAAACTTGTCGACATGCTAAGCCTTCTCCGAAGTTCTTGGAACATATTCGTTGTATAAGGGTCACATGGTGTGCATCTTGGAAGCCTGAGGCCTAGCACCCGCCTAGGGTTGGCAAGCCTGAAGTGAATGAGTACAAAAACCTAGTGAGTAGTCCAAGTTTTCTTATGTATATAGCTTCTTCTGTCTCTTTGACTCAGGGAACTGGGGGCTGTGGGCTATGGGTACTGCTACAGGCTCTGTTATTGCAGCCTGGTGCCAGGTGCAGTGAGCAGGTTAGAACCACATCATAGAGCTAGTCTCCTCGTCAGTGCCTGTTGTCCGAGTAATGACTCATTAGGCCTAAGGTTTTTCGGAGCTGCCTGTAACACGTGGAGGTACACAACCTGAGGCACCTTGGTGATGAGGTGTTGCACTTTGCTTGCCTCATTTGACTCGAGCCAGCTTTGTTCACGTGAACTTAGCACCAGAGTAGCCGCCTGATATTTTGCAAGTTGAATTAAACATCTTGCCACGCAGCGATGCGCATGCATAATTGCTCTCCCTTGCACTACTTCAGTGTTTGTCAAGTGTGTTGAGTCCATGCAGCTTGAGTGGAGTCATCCCTGGCTTGCTGCCATCTGCACATTGTCTGCACTGCCGCCTGCTGCCCTGTACTGCAATCGAGACACCCGGGGCAGTGGAGATGCATGTGGCAGGTTTGGCACAATTGGCTTGGAACGTTCGGCAGCTGGGACAGAAGCCAGCAGTCACCAGCTGCTGCTGCAACTTTCTTGGCAGGAAACGCGTCGGTGCCGACTACCACGTTGCCGTTTCCAGAGTCCTGGCTTAGAGTTGTGCTGTCCAGTCTGCAGAGTTGCTGCTGCGAGCAGTGGACTGCTGTAGTGCCAGGAATGCCGTAGGATGCATACTTCAATAAGTCCGATGAAGATTCTTGCAAAAGGGGCAGTAGCATTAGTAAAACTAAAAGTTATCACTTGAGAATGCCGCCCCTGTGTGGTTCGTACCTGTGGCCAATGAAGTGCAAATGGTGATGACAGTGCACCATTTCCAGAGGAAAACCTTATTAATAGAAAAAAAAAAGGGGGAAGGTACTATCTACGAAGGTAAATTCTGAATGTCCAGTTTTTTCTTATTGCAAACATGGAAAGCATGCTACATTTCTCTCTTATGAATCGGACGCATGTTACATTTGGGTGCATTTTTATTTTCTTACTTTAAGCCCATGAATATTGGGTGCGTGTTAGAATCGGGTAAATACAGAACATGCGTCAACTTTCTTGTGCACGTGAAGCCAGCACGTGCCTCATGTGATTCTTGTGCCCATGAAAATGGCTCACTGCAACAATCACAAATATGCCTCAGGATAGGAGAGACATAATTTTTATGGCAACAAACTACTAGGAATAGAGTAATTAACAGCGATAGAACGAGGAATGTCACTGAAGTAGAACAAGGAATGGCTTCAGTGACATTCCTTATTCTGCCACTGTTAATAACTATCTGTAAACCTCTGTTTTATTTTGTATTAGCAATAGCGGACACAGAAAGCTGGATATATGCATATTAATTTATAAACTATAAACTCAAAATGGCATGATATTTTATTAGTTACTGGCTCTAGGCTTTGTGCTTTAATTGTTGAACAGAGGGGAGACAACACAAAGATGCTCTTATGTCTCGTCTTTAATTCAGCTGGTAAATTTGCCCGTCTTGAACCAAATGAACCATGTGGCTTAAAGGGACCCTAAAATGATTTTGACAATTTTGCACAAACGTACTGAGTCATTAAGGTAGGTCTTCCTGATCATTAAGTGATGCATTCAGGTGCTCCATGTAATGCGCGCAATTTATTATCGATACCATTGAACAGGCTGTCTCCACCACTGGTGTATCTTACATTCTTGCGTTATTGTGCCTTCGCAAACAATAACCTTCTTGTAACTATAGTGTACTTGTGTCATGTCAACCTTTTTATTTATTTATTTGTACTATGTCACCACATTGTATTGTTTGATACTGCGTTGCTTCTGTTAAACTTGTGTTTGATTCAATCGCCCCCCCTCCTACTCTATGTTACTGACGGAACCTGTAAGGAAACCTGAATGAATGAATGAATGAATGAATGAATGAATGAATGAATGAATAAACAAACAAATAAATAAATAAAAGGTTTTAAAAAATGTGCATAGCAACCAATCGCAGCAGCGCCGCTCCCCTGAGTTATCAGCCGCTCCATTACAATCTATGTAATTTGTTGCACTTGACTTCAGTTGGGCGAACTGTCCGATTGGCTACCCAATTTGCGTGATCAATAATGTTTCCAACTTCATTGTGAACCAATGTTGTTCGTAATAGTTGGAATGTTGGTTAACCTGTTTGTATATATAAAAGAAAGCAACCGTAAAAGAATACACAATGTCAATTTATCACTACACTCAAGCACTTCCGGCACACAGAAAGTGTTGTCTGCTTGTGTTAGAATGTGCACTATGCTTAGGTGAGCTGCGCATTCAGTGTTGGTCTAGAAGTTTTGTTTCATGAAAACCATGAATCACCCTTGTTGCAGTGTGCACTGCAAATCTAGTGATTGGCGACATTTCCAAGTTGCGAAATCGTGTCCCTCTGCTGAGTGTCTAAAGTGCATCAGGCCGCAGATATGCAATCGGCGCCAGGATCTATGCATTTGCGGCCATCACTTCATACCGGAGGATTACTTGCCACAGCAAGCAGTTTTAGCGTGTCCAGTATTTTGGTAAACACAGGTGAACTGCGCATTTCGCCAGTAGGCGGAAGCACAAATGTGAGTGTCCTGTAGGTAGCAGCCACCTCGTGGCACAGAGCCCAATCAAACACAGAGCTAATATAGCATTAGCCAAGTGTGTTTTACTTTGTCGTTTGTGCAAATTTTCATTTGTACAATTTCTTTTGAAATGTTTAAAATGTTTTACTCTTGGTTACTACAATATTAGCTCTTTGTTTGGCTGCTGAAGCTCTGCACCACCAGGTGGCTATACAGTGCAGGCTTCTCGCTCATGCTTGTGCTAAAGCCTTTTCATCACAGCAGTAGTAGTATGGAGGGGGCTTTAGTTTACGCATTTGCTCGTCCATCAAAACACCCAGCTTGCTAGCATTTGCTGGAACCCTAGACACGCTCGGCATAGTGACAGAACGCTTTCAATACACGCGGCTTGGATAGCTCTTGCTGGGGATTGATGGCCAGGTGGCCAGCAGAGAGGTTGAAGACGCTTCGCGTGCTGTCTCCAAGACACACCAGAAGTAGATGTCATGAGGTCACATCATGACGCAGAGCGAGCGTAGGCAGAGGTTAGCCCTGATCGCTCTGCAAACGAGTTGAGGAGAAAAAGCATGGCTAGGGAGACGGGTAACTTAATATTGACTGTAGCTCTTTTAATATGAGATGCTTCAAATAAATTGTTGCGTGAATGTTTTATTGTAGCTGTACCCTATGCGTCTACAAAATTTGTCCAAACTGTTTCGGGGTCCCTTTAATAGAATACCATTCCAAGTGTGTCTGAGGCTTGTCTACTGATTAAGAATTGTCATACTAACACCAGCTTCTACATCAGTGCTTGCAAAAACAGGCTTCAAAATACATATGCACTACTTTACCCAAATATTTGAACAAGGCTTTTAGAGACTGTAATAGCAGTGCATAAAGCAATGCATTTTACAACACATGAACTGTCACTATTTCAAGGCACACTTCAGCTATAAATGTGGTGAAGCTGGTACTGATGGCTAGTGTGCATAATCTTGGATTTCTAGCTTCGATTCCATACCACATATAACACCTGGCCTAAACAAGAGAATGGCAAGTTGAAAGGGATGCATGCAGCATAGTAAACAAGGTGACGAAGGTTGAGACTTGCCGCGCCAATGTTGGACAATGTGATGGTGGCACCGGAGAGGTCGTCCTGTTGTAGCTGCCCTGCCAGGCCCGAATTCTGGAGCCGGTTGAGATCAGCAGCAATTTCCATGATGTTCTTGGACTCAATATTCTTGACAACGGGCACCACCAGACCGTGCGGAGTGTCCATAGCGATGCCAACGTTATGGCAGCCCTGGAGTAAACAGAACATGATCATCGTTCTCATGAGCATGAGTAAATCCTCTCAAGGACAAAGTTGTTCCCAAAGCTGTCCAACTTGCTTTGCCTTGCATTAATCATATCAAAGAAATACTTGCAAATATCCTAACCTCATCAATTTTATCTGATTTGTCATGCCAATTTGGCTTTCTTTCATTTGGTGTCAGTATCTTTTCCTTTGGTATCTACACATTTTGTTACTCTCAGTTAATATAAACATGATGCCAATGTCCTTCCTCACAACATGGAGCATAAGACAAAGTGATTATATTACTGTGACATAAAAATGTAAGGTGTAATAATAGCCCGATCTTGATGAAAGACATTTTATAGACAAAGGTTTGGTACAGAGGCCTAGGTAACCTAAGTGATCTACATAATATGATAAGTGAAAATGCACAACGTTGTCTATAAAGTGTGGCTCAGCTGATTAGCATAATATGAAATCTAAACTTTGTATGTGATAATCGACGAGAAAACCATGGCCAGGCGGCGCTACTGCGCCTCCCCCAATGTGGAAACGCCAAGCAGCGCGGTCGCGTCATGGCGTAGTCTCCGCTTTGTTTGCATTGTGCCGTCCGCGCTTTTCTTCGCTGCTCGTTCTCACGGCGCTCCGTTTTCGACGGCGGCAGATCGCCTGCTTGCGCAACAGCGATGCAAAGATTGCCGTGCGGTTTCAAGAAGGTTGCCGACGCCGACAGCTTTTTTTCGTGGCGGCAACCTCACGATAGGGGAGCGTCTGCTTCCGAACGTGTACGGCGTTGAACAGATTGTGGACGGTGTGTGAGAGTGAAAGCCAAGTGCGTGTCACAGGTGTCCGACAAGATCGTATATGACGTCAGGTTAGAGGTACGCACCATGTTCAGAAATTTAACCACTTTTATTTCAACTACAACATAAGTCACACTGGCAGCAGGAACTTCTGTTGTCATACTACTCGATGACTGCAGATCCATTGGGCTGCTTCTTGACGGTTCCGTCACTTCACAAAGGCATGTTCTGGAGTCTGTTTCACACGTGTCTTGCTGCTGCGCAAGAGCAGCGTCGCTGCAGTACGAAAGCACATGTCCCGGTGGTGCTGACTGCTGAGAAGACTGTTGTGATTGCCATTGGTCTGTTTGGCGCCGCTTCCATCTGCATCGCATATAAATTAAATTAAAATTAAATTATAGGGTTTTACGTGCCAAAACCATTTTCTGATTATGAGGCACGCCGTAGTGGAGGACTCCGGAAATTTCGACCACCTGGGGTTCTTTAACATGCACCTAAATCTAAGCACACGGGTGTTTTCGCATTTCGCCCCCATCGAAATGCAGCCCGCATATAAATGAAACAGTATGTTTGCCTATTTGTTGTAGGGATTAAATTCCAAAAATATGTTTGCAAAGGTAACGTTCCTGTGATTGTGTGCATATATTATTCTACAAGAGTGGTTCCACTACAAGTTATGATACGTGCACACTTAGATACTTAGAAAGCATGGACAAACACCAAACATAACGCGCACGTCTCGAGCGGCTGCTTTGCGATCTGCCGCTTCCCGACGCATGCGACGACCGCGGCTTGCATTAAATACGGTTTGCTACCATACAAAAGTGGCGCGGCCCCTTTCGTTACCTGCACAACTAGTAATTTAAGTTGTAGCGTTTGGAAAAGGGAAATAATTATCTTGAGCTCGTCCATGCCGATCGCGAGGGACGCCACAGTGCAATGAAATAAATTCGGGGGTTCAAAACCATGAAATTATTATGAGGCCCTCTGTAATGGGGAGTCTCAGAAATAATTTTAACCTCTGCGGGTTCTTTAACGTGCACAAAAATCAAAGCACACGGTAACAAGGGTGTTCTTGCATTTTGGCCCTATCGAAATGCGGCCGCCGTGGCTGGGAATCGAGCACGCGTCGTATAAACTTAGCGGCGCAACACGCATGCATTTACCGCTAACAAACGGCGGATGCCACCACAATTCAACAACGCGACACGACTAAACAAACGGCCGTGCACTAAAAACAGGCGTATGACTATTCCGCTTTCAAGATATTACACGCGAATGCGAAAGTATGAGACTTACTTGACTCGGCCGCGCACTGCAGTTATCCATGCTTGTCGTCTGTCCTTCTCGTACCACTCCCCAGGAAATCTGTAGAACATCACGGGCGGCGTAGGACCTTTAGTGTTTTCGAGGCTGCTGTGGCAATCGACAACACATCAGTATTGCGTGCCACCTTTCCTGGCTGATGAGGTCGCACTCAGCATCGCAAAAACCACGCGCACGAGCGCTCCCGCCGTACAGAACACGGGCGCGCGCCAGCGCAGCGACGACCCTCGAGACTTCCATCGGTCCGCTAGGGGAGCATTCGGCGCTGGTGCCGCGCGGGCAAACTTTAGGTTGCCTCGTCTATAACGGGGAAAGGCTAAAAGTAAGCATGTTAGCTGGTTAAGGAAATGCTTACTATAGCGAGTGAAAAAGCATCACACTCCATTTTTTACCGACTCTGACTTTCTCACGGAAAGTTTTAAATCAGTTCATGAAAACATGCCTGCTACATATGCAGAAGGAAACAATGCATACAAATTTTAGACCTATGTAAGAAAGTTGTGTATGAGTATATTCTATCTGCAGCACACAGACAAGACTTAAAATGTGCACATGATTTACCAGAGTAGATGACTAAACAAACAACAGCATTTAAAAGTGCATGCAACATTTGTAGCCGCATTAATTAAAGACTAGTTAAGTCATCACCACTTTCAAATTTTGAAATGTATCCTCTTTCTGTACTACTCTTGTTGATCCTTGTTTGTAATGTTCCGTGACTTCATTCTGTGTGTATGTGGCTGATGGTGAGCCTGAAGATTTCTGTGCCTATAGCCTACTCTGTGTGCTGATTGAGGTGAGTAGTCACTGGATTTCTTGTTGCAATGTCTACCACTCTGACTCTTCCTCAAATGCTGTTCTTCCAAACTTCATTATTCATTCTCATTTTATTAACGAGCTCACTAGTAATAAAACGGGGTGGCCAAATAAACTGTGGCATGCCACTGGTACAAGCGCTCAACTGCCTGGAGGGTAGATGAATGCTTTGATGAAGAGGCTACGTGACATCTAAAGCATTCCTGAAAAAGATAATGGGACCTTATGATGACAGCAGCCCAGAAATTGCACATAATGGGTGCTCTTTGTGAGAGGTTCATATGTCCCTGTGTTTGACAACATGAAATAATACTGTAGTGCATGCCACTAAATTAACCCTGTCATGCCCCAAATATTTCTTAATTCAGCTCCTAGGCATAAGTGAATGGGTAGGGTACGTTGGGCAATTTACAAGAAACTTCTGAGCTACTTTTATGTTTGAATGTCTCTTCAAAGAGAGACATTCAAGAGAAAAATAAGTTGAACTGCATTACAGTAGAATCTTGATAAATGGAAAACATTCAAATGGCACTGCCACCTAACGAAAACAACAGCTGTATGACTGGCTGCATTAAGACAGTGGGGAAAAAAAGAAAAAGAAAGAAGAGTATAACTCTAAGTGCTAAAGTATTTGGACCAAAAGTGACCTTATTTTGTGTCTCTTCTAAATGGCATATTTTCACACATCTTGTTTTTCTAGAAACTTCTAGCGCATTCTGAACTATTTTACTTCATACTTTAGACATGCAAACCTAATTTACCACTTCAGTTAGCAATATACAGGATAAGCATTTCTAAGTTTTTTATTTAAGATCACCTATTGCAGATAGCATAGTTCCAGTCCTTGAGCAGGACTGTTAAAAGAGGCAGATATTACATGTGCAAAAAATGGAAACACATATTCAACTAATTAACAAAAATTCACTAATTAACTTCTATATGGCACATTGCAACTTACAAATTGCAGCTGGTCAGGTCAAATGAATTTATAGAATGGCACCAGTTTGGAGATATGTGCTGTCCAACTTGCTGTAAAAAGGCACGGTTGGCCCACTTAATTTTTTAACAATACGTTCTTTTATGTATTGAAGCATATAAGTAACTAGAATGCCCATGTATTTCGTCCCACACTTTAGGAAATAATATCCCGAAACTGGTGTCATCCTAGAATTTCATGTGGTTGTGTCTTGCAAGCGCACTGGCTACAATTCTTAAGTTGCAATATGTGCTGTAACATAGCTTATTAAAAAGTTAATGAGTTAATGTTTTAATGTTTTAATTAGTTGAATAAGTGTTTCAATTTCTCATGCTCGTAATGTCCGCCTGTACGAGTAATCTAGCTCAACGACTGGAATTATGTTATCTGCAACAGGCGATATTTCGAAATTTTATAAAACTTAAAAGTGGTCACCCAGTATATGTACAGTAGAACCTTGTTAATACATCTTGGAGAAAATTATGAGAAAGAACGTACTAAACAGGAAAACGTACGATCCACAGTCACTAAACAATTTGACAGGCTCAACTGTAGTGTACATCTATGTAATGTGAAGCGTTGCAGTGCGAGATGCCAATGCGAGCCGCTGGTGGGGTCGAAGACGCGCAATGTTGTTTTTGTGGCTTCTGTAAGCTTACGTTTTGTCTCCTCGAATTTGGCTTGGGGCAACAGCTTTTTTCGAACAGGGCATTTTGATGGGAAGTTTGGCATGCCCACTCGGCACGAATCGTTGTGGCACGAGACGCCGCTGCGCAATGTGCTGGTGGGGCCCGAGCAGCAGAAGATGTATGTTGTCATTTTACTATGGTGTAGTGCTTTAATACGGCAATGGGAAAATTAAACAAAATCAAGCTGGTGAGCAACGCCAGAATACAATGCCTACGATGCTGCAGGAGCAAAAGATGACACTCGGCACTACCTGCAGCAGGGAACAACGGTGTGTGGGTTATTGCCTATTAAAAGCGTGCAATGTGCTTCGAACGGAACTAGTTTCACGTGCTGTGAAACAGATAGGTGAAGATGCTTCTCACAATAGGGCTGGCAGCAATAGCTGTGCATGTGGTCTGCAACAACCTGAGAAATTTCGCTGGTAGCGGAATAGGAAACTGAGGGCATGCCAGTCTTGCATAATACGGGTGGGTGAGTATCGCAGGGAAGCTGCGGTGGTGGACAACTACTGTTTTATGCCTCATGCTTTTTTTTTGGTTTACAAGGGATCAAGTGGCTGGAAAACATATCATACAATTGCAGTTTGGCAAAGTACTGAACGTTGTTGCCAGAAGCTCATGTTTTCCGGGAACATATGAACCGGTAAAAAAGAAGTGGAACTGTATTGGGTCATTTTTTTGGGCTCACGATCACGAATGTTGGCACCGGAAAATCATATGTACATAACAGGATCGCATCGATGAGGTTCTTGTGTAATTGTCATTTCGAGAAATAGTACAGTCAAAAATTAGAAAATGTTTTACAGTGCTTCAAAATCAACTAATTGGCTAAGCATCTTTTGGCACCAAAGTAGGTTTCTTCAATTCACTAAATTGTGTACAATGAAATGAAAAATGGCGCACAGAGCTTTGCGTCAGGGCTGACTTTAGGTCTTGGTTTCGCTACAAAGTGTCCTGCCAAAGGCACCCAAAGGGGAGTGATTTCAAAAATGCATTGTTTTTGCGCTGACAAAGTGCTGCAATCTATGTAGCAGAAGAAAAGCTAAGTGTATCAGCTTCGTTCGTTCAGATCGTTTTGTAAACAATAATATTGCCGTGGACAAGTACAGCAACGTTTACCAGTATCGTGTTGAAGAGCTGGGCTCGTCCAAAGTTCTTAAGAGGTTAAACAGAACCACACTTTTTCGAAGTTCAGGTAGAAGTAAGGGAAAATATTACCAAAAGTGAAACTGAGCAGCCTATCTCAGTGACATTGCAACGGGCACCGCTGATAGCATCTTTATGTTGGGTTTCCTTGCCAAGATCGAAGTTATTGATCGATGACTGCAAGAGTTGCTGCTTCTTTAAACAGCAATTACTTTTACTAAATGACCTTTCTTTCTAAAATTAAGTTTGTGTGGCTAGCTCTAGTCAGCAGCTGCGTCCGAGTTTCCTTCAAATCGGATCTACCACACCTAAGATCTGCTGTTGACAATTATGTACTTGCCCCTTAAAAAGGACATTTTATGTACCTTTAAAGGGGCCCTGAACTACCCTTTGGCCTTGGTGAAAAAACAGTCTGTGGATAGCATATGCTGCTGTGAACATCTCAGCGAGACTTTGCAGTCATGCGTGGCACATAGAACTGGGAAACGGAGTGCGAAGTCACATGTTCTCAAACATTCCTTTTAAGCGGAGCATTTTCACCTGCTGCAAAGTTGCCAGAGCTTGCATATGTCGTCATATGCAAGATTCCCATAGACAGCTGCTATTGCCCAATAGCTGACATCAACCAAGAAGGGTGTTTGGATCAGTGTGCGATGCAGTTTGATAAACAGGCTGAAATAAGAGAAAAATCTGCTTTTGAATTTTGATAAGAATTAGCACGTACTTCCGGAAGAAGCGGACTATTGCCTGCTCACACTTGGCCGTGGTCGTTGTGTAGGAATAAAACTTTGGATAAAGAGGCCTAAGACTGAACGTGGCATGTTTCAGCAACTTTCAGTGCATCACAATAGCCTAAATTTAAAAAAAAAACACATAGAAATATATGACATCAGACTGATGTACACTGGGGATTTGGTGTGAAATTCAAAACTGCAAGTTTCGCATTAATTTCTTTTTTCACTGATAATTAAAAATATGCATAAATAGAGTTTTGAACGAATACTTTGTCTAAATAGATTTAGTACATTTCTTTTTAGTGTTACTTTAATGCCATGAGCTCAATAAGTGCACCAGAATATGCATATTCTGCAACAGCTATCAATATGTTCAGCATGTTGTCAGGGGCATCTCTGCTCCCAGATGTAAATACCGCAGAATTTCCAGCTCGTGACACCACATATTTTTTTTTCTTTCTTTAAAAGAAATCTATAGCCTGTAACTCTCGACCAATTCAGAGACACCCAGTGTTTCCTGTAGAAGTTTTAAAATGCTGAAAAAAGGACAAATGAATGCGCTCACCTTAATTGTGATATTCTCAACCTTCTCATCCACATAAGAGTTGAGGATGGGGTAGTCAAACAGCGATATGGACAGCGCCTGCATGTGGAAAAAAGTGACCCATTACTTCTTTGCCAAGGATGATAAGTCATGCAGACAAAGGGAAGTAGCACACAAGGCAATACACAACTTGAGCTTGCGATTATGCCTCTTGTGTCCTTAGAGGAAAAGCAAGGGTAAACCTGAATACTACAGTTATATAAGCACACCAACTGTAATAGTTTTGAACCTTAGTAATGCCTTACACAAGTTTGGCTTACACCAGTTATATGCTGTTATAAAAAAGAAAATACATGTATCGCCTGATATGGCAATAAATGTTTGAATGTTGGTGTATGTAAAAGTGAATCTATCAATGAACTCTCAAAAAGTAAAAAAGAAGACTGTATTTTAAAGAAGCATTTCAATAAATTAGTCTTTATTTTCATGTTTCGTATACATGACAGAACGAAAAAAAGGTGGCAAGAAAAAAAGCTACTTTGTCGCAGCTTGACTGAGCTCCTGCCACCCGTACATAGGCAAGAAATGAGCATACAGAGAAGTATTTCTTTTTTACAGTTTCAGAAGTGCACAGAATATGTATGTAGCATAATGTGAAACATTTAAGCAATAAATACAAACAATACAAGAAGAAACTGCATCAAGACACATACTAGCTAATTACCATAAGCACTAATCCAACTTCTTGGCATAACACCATAGGTACCAAACACCTTATCTTAATTAGATCAAGTGGATCTATTTTAGGGTACACAGTTTTTATGTAGGCTATACAGACATCAAACATTTCTTTCTTCGTTAGTGTTAGTATATTTGTATCTCATGCATAGCATGCATTTAATGTAAGTGGAATTCTGTGTCAAACCCTTTCTGTACAATAGTGTGTGTGAGAGAAGGGAATTTCAAATGGCGGTTGGTACCTAAAGGGATGCAACGCTATGGTTTCTTTTAAACTTTTCCAGTTTGCCGAGTTGAGTGCTTTTATACATTGTTACTAACTTGTGGGTATAAATTTAGTCTGATTTTATGATTATGAAAAAGTTGATCTGTATGTTCTAGAAACGGGGCATTATCAATAAACCGTAGTGTCCTTTCGTGTATTAATGTTAGTTTATGTAGGTTTGTAAGTGTGGTGTTTCCCCATACTGATGCGCAGTAGTAGAAGTGGGAATTCAACAAATCATAGTACAGAATCCTTTTAAAATTAGCCGGAAGAATGTGACGACTTAGCACACTGGCAGCTTTGCTTAACTTAGTAGGTTTCTTATGTGTTCATTCCATGACATATGCTCCATAAAAACGACTCCAAGTAATTTTACTGATGTTTCAATTTGGTAAGGACTTGGTAGGGATTTGGTAAGGATTTGGTAAGGACCTAGGGTTATTCACCTGGTTGCTATTTCTGCAGGTCCCTGTGGCCGAAACATGACATACTTCGTTTTAGATTCATTTAGGTTAAGCCTATTTCTTTTGCACCACACATATAGTTGCCGACAAAAGGTCGTAGCTTTAGGTACTATTTTTTTCATATTTACACCATTTATAAGGTCTGAGCAATCGTCTGCATATATAAGGTACTGGCATTGATAATAAATTCGTACGACATCGTTTATGTAGAAAAGAAAAAATATGCTTCCTTGAGGAACTCCGGATTCAATGGGCATCAGCCTGGATTTGTTTGTTTAATTTGACATATCGTAGGTGAGAGTTTGAATAGCTTTTAATGAGTTGCAAAGCCATTCCTCTAAAACCATAGTGTTCTAATTTATCGAGTATTATTAAATGGTTATTTCAATCGAATGCCTTGGTGAAGTCTAAGAATGTACCTAGCGTCATGATCTTATTTTTGAAGTTCTACAGAATAGCTTACTTTTGGATGAGTAGTGCAGTTTCAATACTTCGTCTATTTTTGAAACCATGTTGACAATCAGTAAGGAGGTTATGCTTTTTAGAGAAATTTTCTATGCGAGTGTTAATGACCTTTTCTAGTCCTTTCGAAAAAAAATAGGCAGTGCAGATATGGGTTGATAATTGCTCAAGTTGTTTTTATCACCGTTCTTATATATCACTGTTACTTTTGCTATTTGCATTCTACTCGGGAACTACTTGTCATGCTTCTTTAGCTTTGAAGCTATCGGTGAAGATGACGAAGGTGGAGTCGGCACCATTGCTGGCAGTGGCGAATCCGTTCAATGAAAAACATGACACTAAACAGATGAAGGCTTGGTAGTGAAGGCCGAAGCCGCAAGGCACAGCTTTGCAGAGCGCACGACAGCACAAAATGACCGCATGCCAAACACCATGTGGCCATACACAAATGGCTACGATGAGCGCGGTGGCTATGACTGGCTGCGGCTGCCAGCAGATTGGTGTGCAAGAACACCATTTCGAGGCTGTGAGATAATCAAAATGGTGGTCGTGGTGGCTTCAAATAATGCCGTTTTGGACCCGCAGTCATGGAGAAAGGTCAGAAAAATAGAACAGCGAAGAGATTCAGCATCCGAAATTTCAGACGTCTATATACATTGGCTCTATAGGGTACATGGCGATGCTACGCAGGAGCCCTAATTTTCAGGCATCTCTAAACATACAAGCATCCGAAAATTCTGTTGTTGACTATATAACGAACTCAGATGCAGTACTCTCAATACCAAACAGGTGACATTTAGTGACCAATACACATGCAACATATCTCACTCATAATAAACTGGACATTGTCTGTATTGAACTCTGGCTACCTGCTGCCAGTGCCATGAAGTTGCTTGCATGCCACAAACACGGCACTCAAAGGGGGCTATTTCTCTCTCTCTCTCTCTCTCTCCTTTTTTGTTGTCATACTTCCTACTTCCGAGAAGACTCAGGCAGGTCTACATAATCTCGTGCACAAAGAATGCTATTCTTAGTGACGCTAGGAAACATTTCAGGGCAAAGGCAAGAATTAATACCTAGCATGTATAGTTTTGTTTTACTAAACGGTTTCTTTCCTTGCTTCTTTTCTCCGCTGGCAATGATGAATCCGTATACAGCAGACGTAGGCTAATTTGATCCTAACCAAAGGTCCCGGCCGGCACCCATGTATTTTTATGTGCCCAACATTCATTATTTAGATCCTACATGTGCCCTTTGTCGGATAATTCGAACCTGACCAGTCGCCTATGGTGACCCCAATAGCTACTGCTTTACTGGCAGCATCTGTCTCGGCAAAGCTCAAGGGACAGTGTATGTATTGAATACACATGATTTCTCATTGGAGACCCCTATTTTCGGCCTGCCCTAGAAAGATTTTCAGGCAATAACAGTAGCTCACAACCTCTTATTGCGGTATTTACTCGATTCTAATGTGCGCCTTTCTTTCTTCCGAGGAAATTGAGCGTAAAAGTGCTCCGCGACGTGCGTATCTTTTGCGGCATAACAAATAACCATTGTAACAGCTTCGCCGTAATACAGTGGTGTTATGCAGTCAAGCATATGCAGCATACTTTGAGGAAGCATATCAAGAGTGAAAAGGGGCCACTGTCAGGGGAAATAGTATGTGTAGATGGACCCACCACGTCCTGACACAGTACGAGAACCGAGATCCCTAATAAGTGTACTGGCAGGTCTTCAGAGATAGTTTGGCGGTGGCTGTATTGGTTTGAGCCCTTGAGGGCAGTAAAAGGCATGCATTCGTTTTTTCTATGGAGTCGGGAAAGTCTGACGTTGGCAGATCGTGTCTCTCTGGGAAGAAAATGGGAGCGATGCATTGAGCTCAGCCAGTGTCCCTTGAGAAATTTTACCGGGGTAAATTACTGGCCTTTTATGGCACTAAAAGAGTCAACAACAGTCTCTGTGGTTAAAAAAAAGAAAAAGCAATGTTGTGGTGACTAAATACTTCCTAAGCTATCAACACTGGTTCACGACGAAAGATAGTATCATTACTTTCTGCCCTCTAGATAACACAATGCTCACTTCAACAATTTGAGTTTACTAAGAGCATTTTGTATGATGATACTATGTGTAGTGACAGTGCAGTAAAAATGATTACAGTGACAGCGTAGTAAAAGAAGAAAAACTGCACGGTCGTAAAGAATACGCATGGCAATACGGAGCACCAACCTTCATAAAGAATGGCATGTAGGATAGCCGAACACCGATCTGGTCAGCAAGTGGCTTGAGGATTGGCCGCAGCTCAACAAGCCTTGTGACGTTGATCTCATCGCAGTAGCCAAAGTGCGGGATTGCCAAAGACTGTGCCATAGTCTTAGCCATGGCTTTGCGGATGCCCTTCACCTGCTCAACACGGTCTGCAACAGCATGCAATGTCTTGACTGCGACTGGCTTCTGATGAACTGGAGCTTTAGCCAGTGTTGGTGCCACCTGCTTTGGTGCAGCTGCAGGTGTAGGTGCCTTGGCTGGTGCTGATGGTCCTGCATAACAAGAATAAAGTTTTAGCGTTTGCAAACTTCTTACCATCTTCCCCCGCATGCGGCTTGCTTTGGCAGCGGTACAGCATGGGTTTTGATGCGGCAGCAAGCTATTGCGATAGTGCTGAGCTAGACCACACGGTTCTTGCGTGTGTGATCATATTAAACTGGTGAATGAAGTTAGATTGCTGCACAGCATTTCCCTCGCTTTTTTTTTTTTTTTTACATATTGTGTACGATATTGCAGCCGTGAACAAAGTTGCCACCATTGAATTTGTTGCCTATCCCTCACTTCTGTTGACAAGGTGATTTCACTGCCTTATGGCCATTATGCTTTTGGTCGACTTGGTGCCTAACAGCAACTTTCGCCGCTGGATACTGACGAAGTGGCACTGGTTAGGCCTTGCTGCATGATACGGCCGTGATGAAGATTTTCTGCCATCAAAGGTTGTCGCGGCAAGGTGGCAGTCAATACGTTTGGACCCGTAAACCGTTTCGACGATTGGGCATGAGATCATCGGCTAGACTGGTGGCTGGAAACCGAGATTAGGTCCACAGGTGATATGCCAGCAACTACCCCAGACGCTCTGTTGTTTTTTTTGCCTTAATAGACGAAACCCCAAAATTTTGTGTGTAGGCAGAAAGCTCCGAATTGAATGCGTTCATCAAAGCCTAATCTGACATCATTGTAGAGTCCAAAGGCATGCACACATATCTGCACTTCGCAATCACATGCGATGCACATCGAGATCCAGCGTGACGAACGAAAGCGAAATGCGTCCGGGTGCTCGACAATTGCAACATTTCAAGAAGGTGGTATATCAGTCAAGCTCATCACTAGGGCATTAAGCAAATTTTTAATACTGCTGGTGTTAGAAAAGCAACAAAATTATTTTGATCCTAAAGTTCATGTTTTTAGACTGCCCGATTATTCGGGCTGTTTTCACCGTCAAGTTCGACACTCAGTACGCTAATATCACATTCAGAGGCAAGAGTCTGGACACAAAGACAAATCCATCATGTGACATAGGTGATTATGTAGCACACTAGCCTAGAAGCTTGGCAGAGTTATAGCAGCTGTGCTACTGCCCTCTCTGGATGATATTCCCTAGCAATAAGCTAGGTAAATTTGGGGGAGGGGTCCTGTGCACAGACCCCCATGTACAAATGCGAAATGGTCTTACTGTGTGTCAAATTTGGTGATGAATATTTTGGAATGGAAGTGGTCTTGAAGAATTGAACAAAATAAAGTTGTCTTGGAATTGATCAAAGTTTTCAATATAAACATATATACCATAAATTGCCAAATTAAAAGGTACATTTTTGTTTGCCAGCTCTTCCTGTTCACAAAAATCTTCCAAAGCATATAAATAACCTATGCAAGCAGCTATTTGTGTAGCTGGCATTAGTTTTATCAAAATTACTGGTACTTGAATTTTAGAGGACTTTAAAATATGGACCGTTCGCAATCGTTTTCATAAATTTGCTTCTCAGAACTTCTCAGAATTTTACTTCTCCATAATGCACTTTTGGCTGTCCCAAAAGCAGCTCCAAAATGGCATGGGCTGGTATCATCACTGTGCTGTGTAAAGTGTTAGTAGCGTTGTAATTTATAATGTGTCGTTGCTTTATGATTTTTATTGAACTGGACAACTAATGCGGCACAAATATTTTTAAAGAGATCGTAGTTGGTCAAAGTATCACAAGGTGTCACGACCAGGTTGTTATGTGCCATCGAGGACTTCAGTAACCAGGTAAATCACAAACTGTAAGAAGTTTGCAGAATAGCTAAAACCCTTTAATGACTGATGAGAATGCAGAGGAACATGTGAGAATGCAGAGGAAAATACACTGCTGTGTAAAACAAGGTAATGTTGTGTAGATGTGCCAGCCAATTATATCTGTCTATATTGACCACATCAAGGCCATGACAAATTTTCAACATTGGCGCGTCTCTGGAACTATGTCTCGGAGTGTGGAAGCACAAAAGCTAGATGAGGCAGTTTTGAGGGCAGGGCTTCTGTACTGAATGAGGTTGTCACCATATATAGGACTCCGTACTTGGGCTGCGAAAAGGTGCGGGCAGTGGTTTGTGCCACATACTGTATATACTCATGTAAGGGCCGCACTCTTTTTCTAGAATCTCTGCTGGGTGCGGCGCTTACACAAGTCAGGCCGGTGATGGCCCGCTATAGGTTCCTACTATTTGCGCAACTGTAGCAGAAGGTAAGAGAGGCACAAATGACATAACGTTGCAGTAAATGACCGCATATGCCAGCCCATCATCCCAAACGAGTGCTGGCCCAAACACAGCTCCTTTCTCTAGAGGTGACATGCCACCGATCTGAATGGAAACACTACCAACACAGCCAAGACAATGTGCCACACAAAGAAATAATGGCGCGGCATCGCTGGCCTGAGTGGCGTCGACGAAAAAGCAGCTAGCGTCGTTTAGTGGCAGCGGAACTAACTTCGCATTACAGTCGTACGTTTTAATGCGATAGGGTTAAAGGGACAGTAAAGGCAAATACTAAGTCAAGCTAAAGTGATAGATTAGTGCTGGAGAATCTCAAAGGCGTCAATATTGCTACGGAACAGTATTTGCAATCGCGAAGAGGGGAGCAGTGTAAAGACGTCAACGACGATTAGAGGCTAGCGCGGGCTGTTGCCTCTTGGCCAAGTGCGGCGTATTTCCTTGTAAATATAATTGTATATAGCTTTTCGTCTGCGTCTTCCTATGTAACATATCTGGTGGAGGTGGACGTTCCTTGTACTTTGTCACGGAGCTTCGCAGTGGATGGTATGTTGAGCCTTCCTTCATGGCTCCCGGCAACGACAATTCGACTGTGCTGGCTCCGACGCCTGCTGCCACTTCGATGACCTACATCTCTCTCCCCGCTTCCCGTGATCCTGGCGTATTCTCGGGCAAATAGGGGGAAGACATCGATGACTGGATCAGCCTGTACGAACACGTCAGCCGCAATAACCGATGGAACCCTACTATCATGCTTGCCAACGTAGTCCTTTACCTTGGTAGCACACCTCGAGTTCGGTTTCGGACGCACGAAGATGAGCACACCAGTTGGGAATCGCTTAAGCAAAAGCTCCGAGACTTGTTCGGCAACCCCTACGATCACCAACTTGCCGCGCAGAAGGCGCTTTCCGGCCGTGTGCAGACGTCAACAGAGCCCTATGTCACGTGCATTCAAGACATCTTGGCTCTGTGCCGGAAAATTGATGCACACGTGACTGAGTAAGACAAGGTTTCCCACATCCTTAAAGTAATTGCCGATGATGCCTTCAACTTGCTTGTTTTCAACAATGTGGCGACGGTGGATGCAGTTATAAAAGAGTGCCACCACCTGGAATTCGCTAAAAGCTGAAGTATTGACCAGCACTTTGCCCGGAGCCTTAATAATCCAGAAATTTAGGTAAATGCAGGACATGATTAGAGACTCCCCCAGGACATTCAAGCACTTACCCAATGATGAAAGGTAAATTCTGTCGCTAGTACTCAACTATTGGTTGCAAAAAACATCCTTGTATTATAAGATGAAATAAAATGCTACATCTCCAGTTATATATTTCATTTTTAGAAAAAAGAAAACTTTAAAATTACCCTTGACAACAATGCAGGCGGTCGAAAGGTTTCGTTTTTGCTCGATTCTGCGCTGCCCACGCTTTCACTTCTCCGAGTTTCCTTATCGCGTAAGTACTGCGCTGGTTTTGCTGGCTCGCGAAACTCTCACAAACTGTAAGTCAACTTCCACGTAATGTCGCAGGATGTTCGAACAGTCTACGCCACTTGACCAAAAAGCAGCTGCAGCGGAGAATCCATCGCTCTGTCTTGCTCGGTACCGCTGCTTGCCTTACGTCTGTCGGGTGCCGTTTTGCTCCCCGATGGCAGCAAAGAGTGGTGATAGCGTATGAAATGTTACCACCCCTCCGGTGGGGTGGCGGGAGATTTGAATTTCAAAAAGGCATTCGGATACTTAAGATGCAATTTTCTCGTAAACTAAGTCTTTTCTTTGCATGAAACAAGCATTGTGAGGTTTCTGGAATTATATTTAAACAGTCCACGTCAACTCAGTATTTGCCTTTAGTGTCCCTTTCAAGAGGCCCGTGTCGCAGAAAATCCGGCGTTGGCATCTAGCGTTGGCGTCCAGCGTCATTTTGGCAAAAGGATTTTCAAACTACCCATACCCAGGCCATCCATGTGATGCAAGGAATTTACTGAAATAATTGAATTTCTCAAGCTAAAATACGTGGAAAAATCTTAAACCACGCCATGCACACAACCTACAGACATGATAGCTCTCGTATTGTAATTTGACTACATGAGAAAACGTAATTATTTAACGCGAAAACTCAAAGAAACCCGTTTTCCAGCGTTTCCACAATTTACAGACCGACTAGAGCATCCGCCATTTTCGCACGGCGGCGCATGGGTGTCTTGCGAGCCACAGAGCGGCGTGCCCGTTTCCTTGCAATAAGTCCAACTGGCGCTCGTCTCCGCCGCATAGCAACCCATGCAAGATGCCGTGTTCCTACCACAAAGCCTATCTTCGTGCATAGCGTTGGCGGCCAGCGTTTCCCGGTAAACATTACGGTTACATATGCTCCAGTTGCCGCGAAGCGTGAGAAGCACTCGAGGATCTTTGAATGCTATCGCATTCCACTTTTCAAGGCGAAGCTTAAGCATCCTCCGAATTTTTGAATTTTTTTTTTCTAAATTTTGCCCTCCTTAGTGGTGGTGCGACTCTTACACGAGTATATAAGGTATCAGCGAAGTAGCCTATTTCACTGTGTTAACGTGGCTACTTTTGGCTACAGGGCAGACTTTCTTTTTCATATTACAACTAAGCAGTGCGTCCAGAAAATACAATAGTGCGGAAACCTTATGAAGATGATAATTTTCAGTGGCACCATCTTTGAAATGGGGTGACAATAAATGGTCATCCAGCCCGTGGGAACTAATCAGGTTGTACTATACCTGTGGCAATCTAGCCTTTCGCCTATCTCCACTTTATCTTGTAAAGTTGCCTATGCCTGTAATGACCCTGGCACCATCTGTCCTTCCCTGCTTTCCTATCAATGATTTAAACATCTCCTGCTCATCTCAACTGCTAGCCGGTTAACAATCCCATCAGTTTTGAACCCCCAGAGCTGTTGGAAGGTCGACATTCTCTACGGTTCTGGCTAAGTGAATATCTTCGCATACTATTACAATGTGCCGAGTCTTTAGATTTTGTCTCTAGATGCCTCACCCAGTTGCATATATTTGCTCATGTATGTTTTTGTTCACACATACGCAGTTTGGGCCTCAAAAAGGAGGGCATGGCCTTTCGGGTTATCATATGAAGTTCCTTTCCTGGTTTCTTGCTAGCTGTCTTCGTGAAACTCCGGCGAGTTTATTGCATATCACGGGGCAGTGATGCAATCTGGTAGTGCAGCACAGTACCAATGTGCCAGTACTGTGAACTAAAAGATGAACAGCACGACGAAAAACTATGTCTTACAATCTCATCTTTATGCCAATGCAAAGCCTCAGTATGATGGTGGGTGGATAATGGTAGGCATTGCTGATGTGGTTATGGCAGAAAACTTACAGCATAGCACAAACAATAAAAATATGAAGAAAGCTGCAATGCCGTGGCTGTGGTGGCATTTAATTGCCAATAAATGGCACATTTAAAAACATTTTTTGAAAGTACTTGTGAGGAAATGCCCTATGTACAAGACACATTCCACACCTTTCATGAAAGGTGTCACAGGATCCCTTGAACAGCATGCAAATACAAGGTCCCATCAAAGAAATGTAGGAGACTCACTTGGGGCCTGCTTGAGCTCGATGTAGCGCAGGACATCTTCCTTCATGATACGTCCATCCTTACCAGTGCCCGTGACATCGGAGAGGCGTATCTGTGAGCACATTATTACTGTTTTTTTAAGCTGTGAATAGCATGCAGGACGTGTGTCTGAGACCAGGGACAAGCACAACTTGTGAGTGTTTTACTTCAGGAAGACGGCGTTAAGTACCATCCTTGCAGTCATGATCTAATACTACACAAGATTTTGAATTTAAGATGCAGAGCTCGTAAAGAATGTGGTTGTGATGATACAGTGAAAACATCGCAGCGCTGTGAATTGCAAGAGATATTTGGGGGCTGTATACATCTTATGGTTATTTGTTTTACATAAGAAGTGCCTAAAACAAGAAGGTGCACCATTGACTGAAGGAAATTCATATTACCAAAATTGAAGAAAAAGTTGAGACAGCAAAAAGAAAAAAAAATTATTTTGTAAGAGTTTTCAGAGTCTATGTTGGATAAAGGTGTGCATTAAAAGTAGGATAGAGAACAGTAAGAGCAACACAACACTCGATCATAATTCAATATGTTGCAACTTTGCTATCGCTTCGCTATGTAGCACATTAATTTTTTTGGAGGAGACATTCGATAAAGAGTAGTGTACAAGCAACAGTAGAAGACACTTTTTCATGCTTAGAGGGCTCTGTCAAATGTTTGAAAATGTATAAAATAAACACTGTGCTCACATTGTTTTCCATGGCTATCCGACGGACTGCAGGTGTTGTGAGCACCTTGTCCCCTAGTCCGCCACCAGGTTCGCTGGCCAGGGGCTCCGAAGACTGTTCATTACTGCGCTGAGACTTAATGTCCTGGTCCTGGACTTCATCATCATCTGAGGAACCTGTTCAAATTGTAAAAAACTGCCATGTTTGTTCACATTTTCAATTAATCTCAAGATTAGCACACCTTGCCTGCAGTTAACATGGGAAAACTGGTCTGTCAAAGAAGTTGTATATAGGAGTGGAACCAGGTCTGTTATAGGGAGTTGTTTGATTCTGAAGTTAATGAATTCTAAGTGCGAAATGAGCCCGATGGACACACTACACAGAATAAACGAGACAGAGCTAAACATTTCTGCAAACTGTACACTACATTTCACTAAATATACGTCTGAGGTGTGTACAAGGACGTTTTTATTACACTGTGAGAAGAAAAATGCTTCACAGTTCCTTCTTGTAATTTCTTCACGTCTTATGTATTCTAAAAGATTTTCTAAAGATGTTGCACAATATCAACACAACTTTTCATGAATGTGCATGCTACTTGCATGTAACGCCACATGGAACAAGAGAGTTGGTCATGCTCTTCCAATTAAGTTGATACCTTTAACTTCGTTTGACTTTCTGCAGTATCCTCAACTGCACTTGCACTTTTTCAAACATTTCCTGAACACTTCAGTTCCTTCTTTCCCGGTTCGCTGCAAACAACAGAGTAAGAGCTACACTTTTCCAAGAGTAAGTTTTTCAGGAGGAAAGGATGCATAGAAAGGCAGGGAGGTTAACCAGAAGTAGTTCCGGTTGGCTACGTGAGACAAGAGTCCACGTTATAACATATAGCCTTTTTCTCTTGATTCAATTTGTGTTCCTTAGGGGAAACAGTCTGTAAGGCTCTTGTCACATGTGAGATATGCTAGGCCATTTCCATGCAAGGGCCTAAGAGAAAATAAAAAGGCAACTCACTGAGTGAGTCATCGTCAACCTCGATGTCGACAAGCGGGGACCCGACCTTGCAGATGTCGTCGACTTCGTGGTACAGCTTCTTGATTCGGCCGTCATAGCGGCTCGTTATGGTAACCGATGCCTTGTCACTCTGCACTTCACAGATGCTGTCGAACTGGTTCACCGTGTCACCGAGCTTGACATACCTGAACAGACCAGAAGCTGCCGTGCTTAGCTTCAAGATGAGCAATACCAGCATCTGCTTTAGTCAAATGCTGATGGACTGTACCAAATAAGCACAGGTAAATTATATAGGTGGATTGTGCCTTGGGGAGATCCAGTGGTTTCTGTGCATGTTGCATCTCCATTTGTCATCTGTTAATTTGCCCAATGAACCTGAAGGTGCAGACAAAGGTAATGACAAGCATCTCACTACCTCTGTTAAGGACAACTAAAGTGCATATCAAGTGCTTTTATAGCTGGAATATCACAATTCCAGAGCAAGAAATGAAGATGAGAACTTTATAAGAAAGACAGATACGTCGGGGAAGGAAAGGAATGCACAGCTAAATTTGTAGGAAGAAAATTTGGCAAGCCTGCTTTAATACTAGAGTCCAAAGTGAATATAATGAATTATTGGATATAATAGAGTAAATTTAATGTGCTCTTTGGTCGATGTAAACATGTAATGAATATATGCTTATAATGAATATTGGACATAACATTTTTTTGGTCAGATGCGATTTCATTATAGCAAAATTTGATTCTACACCTCTAAATACAACAGGAAACTGCCATGAAACAAAAATGTTTCCCATAATTTCTCAGTGCATAGTACAACCAAGAGGTGCTCTACAGTGGTCACACAACTAAGTACAGAGTGCACATTTGATGTGTCATGCACTGGCCGCGAGAAAGTGCCATTTTAGTGCCTCCTACATTTCGTTTGCACTTGATGACTACAAAGTGAAACCGGACACATGCTAGACCAAATGACCAGAACAACACGGGGTACAGTGAATTGACGAGGCCCACCATTCCTTGATTGTCACTTCGCTGATACCCTCGCCAATGTCTGAGAGCTTGAATGCCACGACCTCCTGAAGCCATGGGCTGGTGTGCAGGGGACGCAATGCAGGCAGACGGCTTCGCACCTGTGATGCCACTGGACGACGAGGAACACAGCTTGCAGTGCGCGGGACATGCAGGCTTCGTCTCGAATGCTGCAAGTTGGGCCCTAGGTGAGTGCCGTTGTTATGTGGCAGTGGTGCAAATACATTAACTTTCTATGGACGAGTGTCGCCAGCGGGCAACAAATAAATGAAATTTCTCTTGCCGAGTTTTAGTTTTCCTTATAGAGTTGTTCGCCCAATGTTTTCGGCCAAAACTGAATGATAGGCAGCAAGCATTATTTGTTGAATTAGAAGAGAAATAGAGGGCATGGAAGAAGATTGGCACATCACATGCTTTCTCTTGAAAGCACGGTCAGAAGAGAAAGAATGATGCAAGATCCCTCTGCTAAGTGAACAACCTATCATCACAACAACCAGCCTTGTAAAGTGTTCTAGCCTAGCATCCTCGCTGCATTGGTTATTTGTAGCAATGAGAGTTGCTTCAAGTTTATAGGCATGAGTACGACAGCAGAGAGGTAAGGGCAGCACACGCGTGGCATATTAACTGACATCTGAGCGTGTTGCACACAAGGTTTGCGATGTTACCTTGCACATTATTTTATTATGACATGCCTTCTCGATCCATGCTTTTTGACATAAATTTAGTTACGTCGTCTTCGCCTTGCAAATGCCACATGCTGCAGATAACTAGTGTTTGGACGAATCCGGTTTCAGAAATGCCGCGGAAGTACGACGCACGTACATGGGATAAGAAATTAACGCCTAGGTATTGAACCATGCCGTAAACGGACGAAAGCTTTAGCAGGTAGTACGCACAATAATGGTTGTACCGAATAATTCCCGAAAAAAAAAGAATCCGGGAAGCGTCAACGATTTTTGCATAAACCTTCGCATATACGAAGGCAAAAAGTGAGTCTTACCGCTAAGTGCACGTCGATCAACACGTGTTATTCGACGCACATCATCTCGTATTCGTAAATGACTGACCACCGATACAATGTGTTGTTCATTTTCGCATCTACAACTGTTCACAGCCCATGCTGAGAGATCAAACAGTCGTGACAAACGTGTGCTAAGAACGCTCGGCAGTGGTCGCGCCTACGGTGGCTATCGCCCGTAATTCATCCGAAAATCCGGTAATCACGTTACTTAGTGCGAGCTTGTCAGTTTCAAAAGTTACAATCGCTTCAAAAGAGGCCGTTGAATCGCCCGTAGCTGCTTTTCCCGATAAAAGCAAGTCTGCGGTGGCGTGATTATCGTACCGCGAAAGGATACCTTGAAAAAATCAGCAGATGGTACGTACGGTACCTTGCCAATCGAGTTTACGTTAGCGCACGAGTTCTAGTTTTATATGCGTACTGCAGTGAGACAAAGTTTAAATGGCAACAAAGTAATGCAGTCGGTTACCCATTTGGACACGTGATGCCGGACTTCGCGAGGAATGAGCTTGAAATCCCTCGGGACGAGTCGAAATAAGACCGCTGCCATGCTTACAGTTGTAACGCAGCTGCACAGCAGACAACACGCCACCACAGCACACCTATATGAAATTAGTAGGACACCTTCACTTTCCACAGTGCAACGGAAATAAGCGTAGCGGTGGCGTTGTAAACTAAAGTATGTGATTGAGAGGCAAAATTAAGTTACGCTCATAACATTCATCCATTCATCCATACTATCATCATTGTCTTTTTTACTTTATGCCTGCCGCAATACCAACTGCCAAACCCTTTCCCTTTCTCTCCATTAATGTTACAGTCACTGGAACTTTAATTAATGTTGGTCGCGAGCGCAAGTGTGGCTGGCGGAAACTCTGGGCACTACCTGGCGTGGCTTCCGAAACCTTCATTATGCGTGTGCGCATTCTTGAAGGCTATTAACTTTACCTCGCTCAGCGTATGTTTGCATGCATTACAGGCGGCAGCTATTCGAGAGCCTGACAACCACACCCGCCGCCCGTGATGATAGTGTTGTAGGTCGCTTACCTATACTAGGCCCGTTACGCTGGGAGCTATCATCATCATTGCGTATAGTGAACAATATTGCTGGTTTCATAAGAACGTAGAGTTAGTAGAACAACCCTGTACATAAGAGAAACTCTATTACTGGTATCATAGAGTTTCTTGCTAAAATTGTAGGAAACTCTACGGTATGGCCCTTGCGGTAGGGGCTGGTAGGATTCGTCACGCTGCTCGCTCGCTGGCTTTGGGCGTTTTGTTACCGCTTACGGGGCGGTATTAGTGTCTACGATACTCTAACATGACTATATCTTTATTATGTCTCTAAATCACAGAGAGGCCTCAACTGGGGGAAAAAAACAACACTTCAAGCAAGTAAGATCTATTTAATGGGCTTGAAAGCTGAAATCGAGCGAAGTTTTCTGATCGTGTTCGGCGTGCCGATGAAGCAGGGAGAACGAAACTTCAAACTATATTTTTGCTGGGATATTTTTGTACTGTAGTTGCATACAGGTCTGCTTGGCGTGTTTCGAACTATAGTCTACGTTCGATTATTGTAACATAAAAAGTGCTCGGCAATGATGAAGTGTCAGCAAGCTCGCGCTGCAATGTCCCATTCTTTTCATAATACATCAGCGATCGAGGCACGTAGTGTAGAAAAATAACGAAAAGAAAAAAAAACGGTATGCTAAAATTTTCAACACATGTCGTTTGATTTTGATATTTCTGCTGCTCTTTTAGTGTTCAGTTTTGGTCTTAAGGGCTTTGACACACGTGGAGTACTCGTAGGCAAGCAAGGAACGTCATGGAGGCGTTTCTTACAGGATATGCAAATATTGTTTGAATAAGCAAGGACACTACATAAATGTATAAACAAGCCCAATTAATGTTCATGGATCCTTGGAAAATGTAATTTATGGTTTCATGTTGAAAAAAAAAAGAAATCTCGATTTGTGTATTTAAACGAGGCAGTAAGGTTGCAAGCAAGGAGATGCAGTTCAATTGAGTAAACGAGATGTACAAGGGAAGCTTCAGCCTGGAGCCAACATTTCAACCAGCAAACACATTTATGAGTGCTTTGACGAAGACAAGTTTGCTGTTTGAAGAGAATTAAAAATTGCTTTTTAGAGATTTGCATGTCTTCTTAAGAAGTGTGGAGTAGGCCGGTTGTGTGAACTTGCCTTTTCTAGTCATCTCTTAAGGTGCAGGGCTAGCGTAGTTATTGATTTCTACAAACTACATGAATCATTTATAATTGACAAATGTAAACTAATGCGCATATTCATATCTAATTCTAATCCTAGCACTTACCATCCCTTAGATTCCATCATGCTGTACACATTACAAATAATTTAAATTGGACCATTATTATAGAGTATGTCATTAACAATGCTAATCACATGTTATGGTACTTACGGCGCAGCTTTTCCAAAGCATTTAAGGCAGAAAGCTGGGCTTGTTGTACACAACCAGAGGCTGCATGGTTAAACCATTTTAGTGGGTAGTTTCCAAACGAACTGTGCTAGGTTTCAGCGGCGAATTTTCACGCCAGGTAGCACATTTTTTTTTTTTTAAGCAACACGTCATTACGCGGCCAGACACTGCGGATCACTAACGACGGAAGTCGTGCATGCAGCCGTTATAAAACTCCAGTGAAACGCCGCAGCTGATTAAATTAACCGTCTTTAAACACGTTCGCTTGGTGGCGGCTATTGAATCTTAGACGCATAAACTGATGAAGTTATTATTGTTATCTAATTAAAGCGAAACTGCGTGACGCTGCTCAAAGAAAACGTTACCGCCGTACAATTTGAATCGATAAACGGCACGTACTGCAATCGATACCAGTGGGCTGCTGCCTCCGTGGCTGCTGCATATCAGACGTCAGTGAGGTCTCAAAACCTTTATTCAGGTAATGAAACCCAAACTTCAATGACAGATCTCTAATAAAAACAATATTCTACATATATTGTGAAAAATGACATGGTAACTATGTCTGTCGGTTATTATATGTACAATTAAGACAAAAATATTTAGCTGCCTTTAGCGCCCCTAGCAGAAAAAACAAAAAAGAAAGTATATGATCAAACTATAGTAGCTCCACTTACGCGCTTCATGCTGGAACGCGCCGCGGTTGATTTTTCGCCCTCTGGCGATTGCTGGGATGATAGTGACGGCCGGTGACGCCACCTCGCCGTTTGCAACCTCTGCAACGGTGCGGGCATGGGGGTGGGTCTCTAAACCGGCTTGTTTGCTAGCTAGTATGCGAAAGTTATGCCAATAACTGCTTTACGCCATTTGTATGCTCATTCGTGACTTTCTGGATCCACCAATTCTTATTTATTTATTTTTCTTTGACATGTCTCAAAGACTTCTGGATCGGTTTGGCTCGTAATTTTCGGCTCCATCCAAATCCAAAATCGAAGGCGCTTCAACAAGATAAACAAATCGCAGACGGGGACAGGGCGAACGAGAAGTGCCGAGCTCTGGTATGCTTTGCGCCAGGATTTTACCATTTTTAACGTCACGGTGACGGCGGCGAAACGCTCGAGCGACGTACTTCGCTGCTATGGAGCGACACAAGGCAATTCCGGACCCGCGATGCTAAATGACCTTCGAGCAACGTTGCAGTTGACAGTGCGTCGCAACCATGTTCAAGCTAAAGGAGTTGGCCCGATGGTTGGGCATGACGGTGTTCGAAATGTTCGTGCACCTCGTTTCCATCACTCTCTTCTCTGTAATGGTCGTCCTCAAGCTGGACAAGGCGTTCGACGTGTCCTGGTGGACGGTGTTTGTGTCGCTGTTCATCTGCGATGGTTTGAATGCTTATTTTTGCGTTATCGTGTTCATACGACAGTACATCGAAGGCGTGTACAAGGCTGGCGCCTTTCGCGCCGTTTGGAGCTTTATGCAACTGCTGCTGATGTTTCTGTTTAAGTTACTCTTGTGCCTCAAGGCCGAAGGACAAAAGAGTAGCCTCGTGTACTCGGAAGTATTTGCGCCGCTGTTTATTTTGCTGATGCTCGTCATGGTGCGTGCCTGTCATCTGCATTGACATGTGTTAGGATTTTTTAAGTGACGTTTCTTGGAAGAGCGCGAGCCACGTCTGTGTAGGGCCGCTGCTTCGTCTTCGTATCTTCCCAGTGTATCGTCTGTGGGCCAGTGCTGCGTCGTTTGCTGCTGTTATCTCGTTGTACAAAGCTAACGAACGTTCCATAACTCTTGTTTGCGAGATTTATTCGCGTATTTTTGCGTTGCCCTCATTAACTTGCCAGAGTCCTGTGAATAAGGCAAATGATATGTCCCGAAAACATGTCATTTGCTCGATTGTCTCGACTACACACGAGGTCAACGGAACGCTGTTTATAAAGTGCTGTCGCACTTAGTCGTCTTGCTTTACAGTGAGAGCTGCATGTGTTTTGCAGGCTGTTTTTGGTTAGTGACTTGAGCGTTGCACGTCTGTTTCACGAAAGAACTGTGTGAGCCATCGTTTTCTAGTGTGCAAAGAGTATTTATTTCTATCTTGACCTCTTTTAATGTAGTCAGCAGCTTGCAGCCACAAGTACGAAGCCCTAAGATTCTTTTGACTGAAGTCTGCATGTAATAAAAACAATTTCTTCACTTTGGAAAATAATTTGTGTGCCTCTGCTGCATAGAAGTGTTCCTAAAATTTGTATGTGCTTTCATCCCCAATTTATTTTAATATTGCTAGTCACTTTATTGAGACCATAGCAGATTCACTGAATCACAACCGACAGCTGTTATTCAATGAGCGTTTCGGGAAAGGGAATCTATGCACATAGTAAGAGATAACCATTTAATGCCAGGTCACAAACGCACAGGCTCGAAAATTTGCCGAGGCTGATGAAATTGGAAATGCACAAGATGGCAAGGGGAAGAGCTTAAATGAAAATCGAGTTATCACAGCAAGAAATGGTGCTCTACATTTTCAAGCTTCTTTATTTTTTTGCCCAGAATTGCCTTATCACTCAGTTTTCATGAATAAGTGAAGTCAGTAACATGTTGCATATGGTCTGTGTAGACTTTCCAGTGTTTTCCGGTGTCTCCAGTATGCCTGTATCCACCTCTGTTATAGATCCTTCCTTGTTATTATCAATCATTTTACTAGTTGGTGACAGATGTAGATTGAGCACACAAACAAAAATATATTTTCATAATACAGTTAGGTTGGCAAGGATGGCAAAGATGTTTAGGCAGAGCACAAAAACAATAACTGCTTCAGGTTATGTACTCTGTCCACCATATTTACTGTAGTAGTGCAGCTTAATCTTCAGGAAATAATTCTTTTATTTCCCTTTGCAATTTGATATATAGCTTTTAACTTCTTTAACTACACATTGGTACAAAAAAAAATTTGACATATAATATCTGAGTGAAGTAAGAATTTGAGTTGCCGTGAATGAAAATGGAAGTCTTGCAGTGTGTATCGCCATGCGCCTTCTATGCCATTTTTGTTTGTTCAGACAACATAACTGTCTCTGTTGGTGTGAAATATCTGTTAAAACAGTGGAACCAAGGGGTTAGTGCATCGTTCAGTGAGGAAGAAACCAATGAAACAAACATACAGCAGTGAGGTCTTTTCTGTTGTTGCCTGTAATGGTACTCTGCTTGGAAGGAATGTTTAGAAAAGTGGACTAGGCCAGAAACAAGACCACACGACACAGCTGCTTTGTAGTGTGATCTTTTCGTACTCGACTTCTTGTGCCGAAGTTTCCGAAGGTTTTGAGTTTGAGTTTGTTCAACCACATGGCAGGTACATGAAAGTGTATTATATGTATTATACTTTAGTAAACGAACAGCCATATTTTTGAACTACTGCCACATCTAAGAATTTTTTTTTTCTGCATTGTATTTAACCTAACACAATTTTAACCCTGACAGATCAGTTGCTGATATGCAGGTTAATACACCATTCTTAATTTAGCACTTTATTGATAACCACTTCCTTTCCTTCTTATACATAACTAATAGATTACTGCTCTTTGAAATATTTGTGCTTGTATGTGAGTAAGCTGCACTGTAATTTCATTTTTGGCTTCTTTGTTTTAAATTCTTTTGCAGGAAAGCTCCAATGCAAGCGCTTTAGTAGAGCTCTCCACAACATCTCGTGAATTTATTGAAAGTAGGCATAATCTTACTGGTCTGCAAACCTTTACTTGAGGCTCTTATTTATATACATGAGCACTGGATGCCAGTTCTGTATACTGGAACTGTGCTGCATGTGACGGGTAATACAGGGTCCATTATGAAAGTAACGCACAGTTTCTGGGAAAAGTGTATTTATTGACTGGACCTGTACAAATGGTTAAAATTCTTCAACATACCCCCCCCTGCATCAATACACTTGCGGAGACATGTTTTCCACGCCTGAAAGGCACCCTGAAAGTCCTCGACGGGAATGTCTCTCAGGAACGCTGCAACATGCTTTTAGATGTTTTCCACAGTCTCCCAATGCTTTCCTTTCAGCGTTCTCTTCAGTCGGGGAAACAAAAAAGAAGTGGCACGGAGCCAAGTCGGGACTGTAAGGGAGATGGGGGACCACCCCCTTGCTCCGGGCCAGGAAGTTGGTGACGTTAGAGGACGTGTAGCTGGGGGCATTGTCATGGTGTAGCTTGACCGTGCCTTTGATATCAGCCCTCACATGCGCGTCCCAGTGTTTCAATCTCTTGAGCATCTCCAGGTAAAAGGCCAAGTTGACAGTTTCTCCCCGCGGTACACACTCAAAATGGACGGTTCTTCCGGTGTCAAAGAAGACAATGAGCATCGTTTTGATGTGAGACTTGCTCATTCGTGCTTCCTTGGGGTGGAGGGATGATTTTGTGTGCCACTCACTCCTCTGCCTTTTCGATTCTGGGTTGTACTCAAACATCCAGGATTCGTCTTTGGTTACGACAGTTGAGAAAGTCCGGCTCATTTTGAATCAGATCCAACAATACTTGACAACGTAAAACTTGAAGTTCTTTCTGATCTTCCATCAACTCTTTCGGCGCAAGCTTCATGCAGACCTTGCACATTTGCAGATACTCGGTCACTATACCAAGCTTGGAGTAAACTGGCTACCGGCTGCGTTGGCAGGGCAGAACCCTTGGTGCATTTCCCGACCGGTTTTACCGCGCTGCCATGGATAGTCGTGTCATAATAAAATCATGCGCATTACTTTCATAATGAACCCTGTCCTTAAATTTGTTTTACTGAGAAAAAAATTTCCTATCTATTTATTGAATTTATTATTCAACCACTCAACTGACTTGAGTAAGATTTGTTTGTTTTAAAACATGACCATACAGTAGTGACAGCTTTAGCCTGTTTCTGGTTTAAGTGCAGCGTGATTTTACCAAACTTCGCGAAAATAAGAATGTGTGACAAAATGTGGTTACAGCTCTAACTTTGCCATTAGAATGAATGTCATAGTTTCTAAATGCATCTATTAGTGTGCCTGGATTGGGCAAATTGATGTCCTCACTTGATCTTTTATTTACCAATAATTTGTGAATGCAACTTCTACAGAACTCTTGTAAACTTATATATTTATCCACTTACATGCTGTACCGCTAGCTACACAGTCATGCCCATATCTATTCAAACACTTGCAACTCTGCTTTATTTTCGGTGTTAACTCCTTCTCGGTATTTTGAAATGCGTAATGACATCTTGTGGCTGTTTCGGGCAATTCTGCGTAAGCACTTATTTCGTGTAAACTCCTAGTGGTTTCTGACTGACTGAATAAACTTTATTGAAACCAGTAAGAGATGGTGGCTGGGCCTAGGCCTCCCACTAGTGGTTTCTGTGACCAAGATTTTGCTAATAGACCGAACTTGCAACAAGTCTTACTATAGACCATAGCTGTCTTAAATGTTGCCGGTCAGGCTAGTGCTTAGGGGGCTAAAAGGCAACTATAGTAGAGGGGCCCTGAGCCACTTTTACTCGAAGTCCAGAAACGTATTTGAAGTTAAAATAGACTATTTCAGAAATACTTTGCCGCAAAAACTTCTTCATTGATGATCATCAGAAGAGGAGTTTTTGGCAATCAAAGGTAGCAAGTGATCCCCTTCATGGTGCTTCCGGATTCTTCAATGCCTTGCACTGCAAAGTTACAGTGGAGTGGATGGATGGATATGGCTGAACCCTTTAAATCGGGAGGCGGCACACGCCACCTAACCATGACTAGTAATATATTTTGTACTGAGTTGAGGGCTAAATTTCACTCTTGTCTTGATTTTAGCCACCAATTAGATAAACTCCGTTTGCTTATTTCTACCAGCTTAAAGTCTACTTTGCCTCCACTGTGCCTAAACCCCAATGCTTTGAAAAAATCAGCCTGTTCCTTTGAAATGTAGGGTGAAGCCCTTTATAGAAAAGTATCGGGTGTTCAGCCATTTCCTCTTCCTCTCCACACGCACCATGTTATGCGTCTAACATGTCAGAAGTGCTCCCGTCCTGGCTTCAAACAACAAAGACCTTCCTCTAGAATTATCGTAGATATTTTCTTGGGAAATTTCCTGCTTGAAAGTTCTGCACATGTTCCTAATGCTGTCTTTGTCTGCATTCTACTTTCCACAGACCCTGCTCTGTTTCTTTAACTGTTTTCCTAACCAATGTGTTAGGAAAAATTCGTGTAAACTCCTAGTGGTTTCTGTGACTAAGATTTCGCTAATAAACCGAACTTGCAACAAGTCTTACTATAGACCATAGCTGTCTTAAATGTTGCCGGTCAGGCTAGTGTTTAGAGGGCTAAAAGGCAACTATAATAGAGGGACCCTGAGCCACTTTTGATCGAAGTCGAGGAATGCATTTGAAGTTAAAATAGACTATTTCAGAAATACTTTGCTGCAAAACACATGGTTAAGCTGTGTCTTCCACGCTACATAGAAGACGCAGCTATATGCTTTTGTAGTGCCTATGTGCAGCATTTTCTATGTGCACGATTGTGTGCTCTCATGTGGCCGTGCTACGTGGTGTGGACCTGCTTTGTTCTGCACCAGCTTGACCCACATATAGTAGTCAGAACCACTTGCACATTTTGAAGCGCTATCAGTATCTCAATAAGAAGTGAAGTCTTCCAAGCCGAGCAGCGAGGAATGAGCGTGTGCTGTGAAGAGTTTCGGAATGATTCAAGCTATTTGAATGTTCAGAATTAATCCAAATTAGCAACACCAAAAGGCTGGGGAAAAAAAAGAAGCAGAAGAAAAAACTTTAAAAGAAATCACTCACAGGGGCACAAATGGAGGTCACGGGGAGATTAAGTCGTCCATCTTGATGCAGTTGGATCAATTTGACGAGCAGCAGCAGGACCTTTGGCGGCAATTTTCTGCTCGACATTGTGCTGTTTTGGCACAAACGGAACGATGATGTCCAACTCGACTGAATATTTTCGTTTAGTGTCCCTTTAATGGCGAATTTGGCAAATCGCACTGGGGCGTGCAAAAGTGCCATTTCATCCAATCATCGTCGCCCCAGGGTGCCCCGGCGCGTCGGCGCGATTTGCCGAATGTCCCTGTGTGCTTATTACAAATAAGCACACAGCTTTCTTAACCATCACAGACCGCTAGAAACCCTTCAGCTTTGATAAGGCAGGGAAGTCAAGAGGAAGAGATGTTACAGCAGGAGTAAGACTGAGGAGATGCGCACTTTCATCGCGTTCATAGCTATTTCCTGAAAAAATTCCACACTGGCATTGTTCTCGGTATTCCTTTTAGGAGAATGCTTTCCCCCGGGGCCGACGCCGATTTTCTCATTCAAACACACGCAAAATGCAGAAATTCCCTCATGACGCAATCGTTTAAACCAATTTTAATTAAAGTGCTTGCATTTGAGCGATAAACATAAGACTTAGAAACACAAAGCCGATTGACAACTTGATATTTATTACGAGCGTTCCAGATAATTGCTAAGTAAAAAAAAAAATTGAAGCACAATGTTTTCAACTTCGAAACCTCATGCACGAAAATAGGTATTGCAGTTACGTAAACTGCAGCTGTTAGGTCATCAAAAGCTGACAAATATGATTTTCAAAATTCCTACTCGCGAACCAGTGGTATAATTGAGAGCAACGTATAATTCATCAGTTTTGTGCGCCTTTGATGTCTTAGGTGCACTTTACAGGATTATGATGTCTTTATTTGCTACCATGTTATGGGGTTGTAAATTTGGTACTCGAGTGGATTTTGTAAATATAACTTTGCCATTTTTAACAGGCTTTCGTCTTTGTGGTGTTTCCGCGCGTCGCGACACACATGTCAAGACTTACGCCCTGTTACAATTCGCGTCCCGACAGCCTCTTGCGCCTAGAGTGGCCGCCATCCGCCAGCTGTGCCGACGTCTCGCACCGCACAAACGGCCCCATCTCACGCCAAAGGAGGAGGGGCACGGTTCCTCGTGGCTACCGCGTGCTGTTGCGGTGTGGAGGCGGCTTCCGTGACTGTCAGCAGAACACTCCCTCACAAAATGCAACGAACAGGTGCAGTCGTCACTCCATCTCTTTCGGTTTCCCTTTACCCCAGCTTGTGTGGGCAGTTCTGCTTTTTGCGGTACTTGATACCTGGTTACACCCTTCCTAAGTACAAATAATAATAATAATAATAATAATAATAATAATAATAATAATAATAATAGTAATAATAATAATAATAATAATAATAATAATAATAATAATAAATATTATTATTATTATTATTATTATTATTATTGATGTCATTGTTTGTTTGCTTGTTTGTTTGTTTAGACTGTGCACTTTAAGTGTTGGGATGGTCGATCGCGCAGCGCTCTCAACAGAGCTTTATGCACCTAATTATGTGCTTAGAACTAGATATCTCCAGCATTACTTTCGCAATTCATTGCATAGCGTAGCCTTCCTTTGTAGTGTGTTTAATGGCATTTTCGGTAGCTCTTTTTAGAGCGCTCCAAGCTTTAGTGCGATCATGAGGGGGCCCCGATGGCGATGACGAAACCAGACTATCACTAATGCACCCACTAGTTTAGTATACTGCTACCACTGTAGTGCAGCGAGAGCGCTGTGAAACGACCGGATGTGGTTTATCAAGACATGAGATGGTGTCAATGCCGAGGTGCCTCAAAAGTATGACATAGTGGGCAGGTTGGTTGTACTTAGAAAGAGCTGTCAACACTTTTCGTCGACCCCTTTTAGCCATTCCCGTAACCTGTCACACCGCTGTTACTGTACTAGGCAACTGTCCGATTGCCTGGTGACACTGGCGGTTGCGCTTTCGTCTCGGAATAGAGTCGACGTGGGTTAGAACCTAGCTAGCGCGCGTTTTCTCGTTTACCAGTTATTTAACCTTGACGACGCTCACCGTTTCCGTCGTAGAGTTGCGGGTCACGTGCGCTTGTCCACACATTTTCAGTAACCAAGCTGTCACTTCTAAAGCAAAAGATAGCACTGAAGTGGGCTTCTCCCCATAAAGCCTCTTACTGCGACGAAGCCTGCTTTCAAGGACTATCTTATAGGGAGCTTAGGAAGCACGTAGGACTTTTTTCGAGCCACTTTGCAATTGCACAAAAACGCCCAAGAAATGTAGCAGGGTACGTTATGTGATGATAACAAAGTCACAAGTGTGACCACAAGATCGCAAGGAACGTGCGGCACGTTCCAAACGGAGCGAAGTGTGGCACGACTGCCCGACTAATCGGGAGATCGCTAGACACAGCGCGTGGATGACGCGTAGGCGAAATTCACAGCAGCCGCCGCAGCAGACGTCCGCTCATGCAGCGCTTTGGTGAACAGACGACGCGTAAATTGCCTCGATGCGCGTGCCACCGCGAACGGAGCGGAGGCGAGCGAGCGCATCGAGGCAGCCTAACGACGCGCGCTTCTCTGGCGCCATCTCGTTGCCATCGTCATCATAGTCCGTCTTGCGCGGCACTACGCTTTTATTCTCATGCTTTCGCCGGAGCCTCCTCCTCCGCTTTGCGCCTCATGGTTCCGCTGCAGCCTCCTCCTACGCTGTCTTCCTCGCGCTATTTTTGCTCTCGCCCTCTTTCATCGCCCGCTGCGCTCTGCTTACGCTTTTATCTTTCGCTCGGTTACGAGGCACGACGCCGATGCTCACCGCGAGAACGGGCGCCGAAGAGCTGCGCTCTAAAAGGGCTATTTTCGCTAGCTTATCGTGACGCTTCTACTCGTGTAATATGTATGCACTATCTTAGACTTCACTTTTACGCCGTCCAAAATTCCGTTGCACTTGGCCTGTTGTGAAACACCGTCTGAGTTTCTTGCAGTTATTACGAGAGAGAACTCTTGCGCTATAGTGTCTTCTTGGGCTATATGTAAGTCTTCTTGGGTCGCAAGCAAGGCTCTTCAGCTAGCGTGGGAGCGTTAGTAGATGCATTTGCCAAAGCTTCCTTCTCCTGGCTTTAAATGGGTCCTGAACCAGCCCTCGAGCTTGGCGAAAAAACATTCTGCGGATTACGTATGCGTTCCTGGGAACATCTCAGCCAAATCTTGTACTCGTGCGCCGCGCGGGGGGCTCACAAGCGGACGCAAAGCCGCCTTTTTCTCTAACACTCTCGTTTCATTAGAAACCTTCTCTTCACCTTTCGTCATATAGCAGATTCCCCTTCATGGCTACTATTGGCCAACAGCTTACATCAATCAAGGAGCATGAGCCGACTGCCATCTGCTCATGCCTTTCCGCGCCCGCCCACATAGGAATGAAACTTTGGCCATACTGCTTATCGCAGTATCCTAGCCGTCGGCACTCGTTAATTTCGATTAGTCTGGAACACTCAACTAGCCGTGAACTACGACAAACTTAAGCCAAGAGCACACGTATAATGCGTTATACATGCCGCCCCTCGAGATGAATAGCGGTTAGCACCTACAAGGTACGCGCGCTAGTGCATGCACGCTCACTCCTCGCTGCTCCTGGCCTGACGTGCTTCGTATTGAGCTTCGTATTGAGCGCTAGAAAGCGCGCAGCCTGTAGGTGTCTGCGATTTGATCGCATTTTCTGCACCAGTTACGTTGGTGTACAAACCGTGTGAAAGCAGCAGAGTAAAGTGCCAGTTCAGAAAGTCCAACTGTACTGCCGGCACTATATGCCGTGCTGCATGTTTGTTTCGAAAATTAATAGAAAAGTGCAAGCTTTGTGGTCTGCTCGGCGCATTTCTCTCGTTTGATGCATTAGGTCATAGCGTCTGTTTTCTGACGCGCCACAGCGTGATGCGGGGCGTGTCGAAGCTGCTGTTGTAGCAACATCGTTCTGCTGGTGCTTTTTTTAGTTTGTGCTGCTGCACGCGGTTGAAGAAATGTTTTGTTTTCAAGTATTTCGTGCTCAAGCTTTTGCTCCTGTGCAGACGTAGACGTACTGTTGCGATCTGGTAGCACCTCCCGTGAACTTTTTTTCGGATAATGTTCATGTAGCCAAAGATAGGCATTTTATTTTCGTTATCGCAATAATCGCTAACATGGTAGTACTGTATACGTTGTGAATATGGAATAGTGGGCGTGGACGCTGTTTTTTCGTCAGAGAACGCCTTCGAAGAGAAACACATGTGATCGAAAGTAATTTATCACGTCACATGACTTTACTAAGTAGCCGTCACAGCCGTTCAGGCATCGAACTTGTAACGCATATTGGTATTTACGCGTATTATTGCGGTAGCAATTATATGGACACTGCAGGCGCATTTCCGCCGTCGCCGTCGCCGTGATGTCCTGTATAAAGTAATGGCGATAAGGTCGTCGCCGCATGCTGTATGTGCGAGTGAAAGCATGCGAGGGTGAGCTGACCATGGTGACTTAATCTCTCGCACACACGGGAGGAAAGCGCCGAGGTAGCGCGCCGTCTTCCTCTATCGCGGGCAAGGCTCCGGGTGGAGGGGAGGGAGAAGGGAGGTGCTAGCTCTACGTCGGCGACGGCGGTAGCGTACGGTGCGTCAGCGCGGGCTCTGTCTTGAAAGCGATCTGCGATAAGAACACAGTGCGCGAAGCGCTGATAGCTTCTTGTCCGCAGTGTCCGCGCCGCTTACTTCCCGTTGAAGCGAGATGCAGCGCAAAGGTCAATTCGCGCACTGCTGCTTTCGCGCTTCCTCACTCCAGCATTTTGACAGCGAGTGTGCGCGGTCATCCAGTGAGATGCGTTTGTGAATTGCTTGTTAATTCAGTTTTAAGCGAATGTTTACAAAGTTATATAACCGATAAAACTGCTGTCCTTACTTGGTATAGCTGTGTATAATTTCCTATCGCATTCGATGCTTCGTTTTACGGAAGAAATTGAAGCTTTCTTTATTTAAACATACTGCCAATTGCGATCGGGATTATTGCCGAAAGGGGAAAAATACAAACGGAATACAAGTACATGATGCAGAAAAAGTCAAACAAGCTGGCTAGTTTGGAAAATGAAGATGTAGTTAATATAAAGTTGAGTTTATGTTGAAGGAAATAACTTAGTAAATGCAATGAACTAACAAGATGCATACTGCACATAGATGTAGCGACCAAGATTCTGGCGCTGCGGCAGCCGCATTAACCAGAAGCTAAGTGCACTCCGGCTGTTTCGGGTGCGCTGACCGTCATCGACGCTGGTTATAGAACTCAGCAATAGCCATTTCAGTGTGAAGTTTCAGTGGGCACCGCCAAATGTTGGACTTCCAGGCAATGAAGAAACAGGCCAAATTAAGAGTGCTACTGCATCACCTCTAATATAAAGATAAGGCACTTCTGAGCACTTTGTGTATATATATATATATATATATATATATATATATATATATATATATATATATATATATATATATATATATATATATATATATATATATATATATATATATATATATATATGATGTAAACATATACCATCTAATTACGTAGTCAAAGACATGCCGTAAGGGCAGTTGCAAAACTGACACAACCATGCAGTCATTATCATTATGCGTTGTCTAAAAATAAATCTGTTTGGAAATCCGTGTCAAACACTTCCATCAATTAGGAGGGTGGTGTTAACACAGAAACATTCAGGCAGTAAATTGTTGAGTTATACAAGGTAAGCAAACACTTAGTAAGACAGGCTTCTTCTTTTATATATAGTCACTGCGCAGCACTAAGTGTGTTTCATATGACTGCAGAATCGACCCTAATTATGGACTGTTTAGAATACTTGCGGGTAGGTTATTCCATTCTATAATAGCTAGAGCCAGCTGTTGTAATAAAGAAATGGAAGACGCTTAAGTTTCGCGTTTAGGAGTGGAACGCGATATCATTCAAAGATCCCTGACTGCTTCTCGCGCATCCCGGCAACTGCAGCGTAAGTAGCCGTAATGTCCACCGGGAAACGCTGGCCGCAAACGCTATTGCACGAAGGCGGGCTTTCTGGCAGAAACGCAGCCTCTTGCGTGGACCGCGATGCGGCGGAGGCGAGTACCATCTGAAGGTGTTGCAAAGAACTGGGCGCGCCGCTCCGTGGACCCCAAGATATTCACGCGCAGGCACGCGCAAATGGCAGACGCCGTGGCCGGCCTATACGTGGTATAAACGCTACAAGAGGGGTTTGTATGAGTCTTCGCGTAACAGAATTATGTTTTCTCGTATATTCAAATTACAATCCGACGCAATTCTGTCTGTAGGTTGTGTGTTAGTCGTGCTTTACGATTTTTCTACATGTTTTAACTTCAGAACTACAATTAGTTTAGTAACTTCCTTGCGCCACATGGAAAGCCTGGGTATGGGTGGTTCGAAAATTTCTTTGCCTAAACGACATCCGACGCCGTATTTTTTGCGACGCGGGGCCCTTGACGCTTTCGCGTTAAAACGGGCGATATCTGCGTCAGCGCACCGTGAATCAGCTACAAAGATTTTGTACGATGACTGCGCTTCCGAAGTAGGGTGATTTCAGAGAGATCAACGCGGGTCCCAAAATTCACATTTTAGATTCTCTTGAATATTTGATATTTTTGCGCATATCACTCGGTAGCACGAAAGTAAACGTGGCTTCTTGCCAAATGGATATTTTAGGAGGGAAAAAAAGATACCGAAATTCTTCAATGTGGAAGCGCCAATTTGATGCACCGGGCATTCTCGCAAATCCACAACAATGTGAAATAGAAAACATTACGGCTACAAAGAATACATCTGCTTGTGTAAGCCGTATACGTAAAGAAGAGTCAGCTAGAATTGTTTGAGGTTTCTGTGCAAAACGGAAGTGTTTTAAAAAAATTCCTTAATTTACATAAGTTTCAAAAGTTGCTATATTTACGCATCTTTTTCTACTAAGCCAGTGCATGTAGCCTTTGGAAATTTGGTGGGGTGTCATACCTTAACCTATTCAACTATTTTGCTGAATATTGTTGGTGTATCACAGATTACCGTTTTGACAATTTGCCTTAAATATGAAGCTTTCACGAAAACGAACACTACGTAAAAATGAAAACAAAAGAAACACACAGCTAGTTTTTTCTGAAAATCTCGTAAACAGCTGTTCACAGACACTGAAAAAAGAACGTTAGAAATCACGTTGCATTATTTTCTTTGTAAAAACAATATAGGCAGTAGAAATGAGAGCTTCGGCAGGATGCAGCAAGGTGCTGAGAAAAAGCGACATCGGGTCGTTCGTAAGCGTCTGACTTGCCTAAACTTTACCCTGATTGCGACAGAAAGACAATCTTGGTCTTATGATTAATATTTATGCATAAAAGTGCGTTTAGTACAATACTCATTCGCTTGAACGCAAATAAGGATACGTCAAAAGAACAACCTTTGCATCGCTGGTTTTATATAATAGCTAGTGTCCGTAGCTTGCAGCGTAGATAATTTGTTCTTCCTGTTAATGTAGGTTTGTATTTTCTGGTTCGATGCAGATTGAATGGTGAACTCCTTGTGCATGTACACAAGTAACAGAAGTTACGGCAGGCAAAGGTCTTTAAAGATGTCGTACTGGCCATGGCTCCGTCAGAAACGACATCATATAACCTAAGATCCGGTGGTAGGACTGGCGATGGTGTTGTTTAGAGCAGGGTTAGCTGGCAGATAGTGCCTGGTTGCTCTGTTCTACCGCGTATTTATTACAGAACATAGAAAAAGTTGCGAGATTATTACATAACGAAAAGTTCAAAGTCTCTAAGAATGACCACCACTTGTCGGAAAGTTCATAGATTCTTAGAAAAGCTGGAAAGAGACGCGATACTTCCTCTCTCAGAAACTTAGGTGTTTTGGGAAACACTATCTGTTCCGTGCACTCATGAGGAAATTTTCTTCTTTGCAAAGCCTCAAGTAGAGCATTTTTCTTTTCATTGAAGTATTATTGGCAGGACCAGATGAACTGTTCTGCGTCTTAAATTACGTCACAGTCAGTGCAGAGCGGAGAAGCTTCTCGAATCTTGAAGCCCGAAGCTGGGGTGTTCGCAGCACTTTAGTTCTTACTCTATGAAACAGCGTATACCTTCTGCGTGTTGGATTCTCCGAACCACTCCTGGATCGTGAGGTGATATACAAAGTGCTCAGAAGTGCCTTATCTTTATATTAGAGGTGATCCAGTAGCACTCTTAATTTGACCCGTTGCTTCATTGCCTGGAAGTCCAACATTTGGCGGTGCCCACTGAAACTTCACACTCAAATGGCTATTGCTGAGTTCCTTAACCAGCGTCGATGACGGTCAGCGCACCCGAAACCGCCGGAGTGCACTTAGCTTCTGGTTAATGCGACTGCCGCAGCGCCAGAAACTTTCAACGCATTTCACTTCACTTGCTCCGTCTGCCACCGCCTCCCGTGGAACCACTCTCCATTCTACTATATACAGTTTACAACTGGAACTAAACATCTCCATACCATCATTATCATGGTGGCTGAAAGATTCCAGCGCCAGAGTTCTGTCTTGTAATTATTGTAGGAAATTCTATGGTTCCTTGGAAAGGCTATCCGTTTGCCTTCACGCCTCGTCCCAATTTTACTTCCTGTGTTGTCAACATATGTAACTTCACAGGGAACCGACTGAATAAGTTTGAGACGACGTCTCTGCCCATTCTTCTCATGGCTTACCGTGCCTATGGTGTAGGCTGAAGAAACGCTTTTGTCTCTGTGACAACCTTGCGCCGTCGCGCGAAGCAGATTGTAGACGCAGCCTTCACGTGTCAGAGAAACATGGGCATTTCGGACAACTTGAATGATGTTCCACGTAAGCCACCCTGGGTATTTATTAGCTTTAGCGTTGCACTGCTAAGCATGGAGGTCGGGGGTTCAAATCGCGGCTGCGGCGTCCTCCTTTTAATGCAAAAACGCATGTGTGCCTGGTATTCGGTGCACGTTAAAGAACCCCAGGTCGTCGAAATGAATCCGGAGTCCCTCATTACGGCGTGCCTCATTAATAGATAGTGGTTTTGGCACGTATTACGCCGGCATTTAATTTGAACATGTTAGCATCTTTAGGCTACTTCAGGCATGTTCCGGGGGCTAACTATCTATGTAGGTACGTATGTTTGCATCTAACCGTTTTCCCGTCTACGTAGGTCACTGCTCAGTCGGTGGTGAAATCGGTAGCGCATCGGAAAGCTGTACTGAGGTAACAGGGTTCGAAACCAATCGTTCGACAGACTTGGGTCACTGAGTGTGTGGCAATGTGTACATATGTGCCGGTATTCGACGAACCTCTTCTACGCCGACCCTGGCCACCTTAGATGCGGGACTGCGTGGGTACCGCTGTTTGGAGAAACTATTTGACATCGAGTGGAACTTCGTTCGTTCCACTCGGGCTGAGCTGCTATTCAATAAACCTCTTTGAGGTTCATTGAATACCAATGATAATAGTCTGATGGAAACCTTGGTCATTGGGTATGTGCTAGTAGGTGTGTGCCACTCTTCAATAAACGTCTTTGACGCCAGCTATATTAACTAGGTATGTGTCGCTGTGAATGCCGCTCTGGAATCACGGAAAAGATCCCTTAAATTTCTCCGTTGCTGAGCGCAATCGAACCCACGTCACAAGGGTTCCTCCTGGAGAGCAACCGGGCGCTTTAGTTGGCGGCGCCATAAATGTGTGGATCGCTTTTCAGTGATCGTCTTTCACGCGAATGTCTTAGCGAGCTGCGACATGACTGTACTTAGTATGTATACGTTCGTCACGGACATCTTGCCAACTTGAGGAGTCGCCGAGTATGTGCTACCTATTGTGCGGCAAGCGAGGGAACAATTCTCAGCGTTCGCAGGCACCGGCGCACCACGCTTCTAGTTTCGGAGGTCACCCGCAGATTTCTCGACAGCGCCACCAGATGACGCTGCCTGTCCAAAAAGGAGAGCGTGATTGGAGCCTCGTCTACTCATGACGCATTTCGGAGCGTTCGCGCGCCCTGGAGCGCCACGGATTTCGGAGGATACTCGCAGAATTCGCGGCTGCGGCGCTAGATGGCGCCGAGTATTGTTAGGCAAGCGCCAAAGAGGAATCCCGTTGCAGTACACGTCTCCTACATAACTCGTTTCGATGGTCGCATTACGTTGTGTCGCTGTATTGAGTCAACACTCAACGCATTACTGTCGGCAGTCATCTTGAGATGGGTTCTGCTGAATTTCTCGTTTAATGTTCCACGTCCGCCGCCATGACTGTGGGTGGCGTTGATCAAGAATCCTAGAACTCGGGAGATTTGGTACTTGTGCAGGTAACCAGCTTCCTCTGCTGCATATGATTAACATGAATTCCTAGACACAAGTGAGTCAACACAAACCACTGGCATTCAGATGTTTTATCCAAAAAATGTGTACAAAGAATACAAGATCAGACAGGCGTCTCGGGCCTCGTCGCCGAAGGGGCGACGGTGTACTGCGTGAAAAAATAAATACTACACACCCTACACAAATGAGCTACAGCCTTTTGCAAAATGCCCGTGAGGATTTGAAACAAAAAAATTTTTTGAATGTCCAACCTCGGCCCGCCTGTGTCGTATAAGTACTTGGCACGGTGGTCGCAATCACGTTTTCCTTTCGCTGTATTGTTAGCAGGAGCAAATTGACAGGCAACCGACGCATAGGATAAGACCAAGGTTGTCATTGCCCAGAAAAGAGAGAGAGAGAGAAAAAAACGAGAGAACGAAAATATTGATCGCGCGAAAAGTGGCAGAACGTGCTGATTGAATGTAAAATATCTTTAGGCACGAAGTGACGTTGAAGTGTTCGAAAGCGTAGCTTGTTTATCATGTGCATGTAAATTGTCCAGCAGCATACGGCATACAGAAGCGTAAATGTGCAAACTCGAACCGTGTATCGTCTGCTCGGCGTGACCACGGACGACTAGCAGAAACGAGGACACTTGACTAAAGCTCAAGCCGAATTTTTTTGACTTTCTGCGCAACACCGAAAGTTCATTATTGAGGCGAAGAGTATTGCTAGAAACTGTTTTAATCAGTTTGTTTGGAACAATTCAGTTGACGCTTGCACAAATCGAGTGCTGTTTAGTGTTTGTGCGAAAGTCTCATTATGTAAAGTGCGAAGCGCAGTAGGGGTTAGTTTAATAATGTTGAATGAACGCATAAAGGACGAGTGAGTTTTTAGATAATAGTCTTAGAGGAAATGTGTTAAATGATACTCCCTGAGTCAGTCTTAAAAAAATTAAAATGAGAATTTCTTGAGTCTTAGTTTGTAGTCGTAGTGTCACTTCGTGCCTAACTCGGACAGCTCGGCATTGTCATTGGGATGTCCTCTACAAGCGCTGGTAAGAATAAGAATAATAGAGATAGTGTCCGAATTATTGCAATTACGGCTCTCAAACGCAGATTTATTATCACCGGGTGGCATTCTCAGGTGGGTTTTCAAAGAAAATCCCTCGGGAATCCTCTAAGGCGAGATCGGGCAAGCTCGCCGCTATCCACAAACAGAATATTAAAAAAAAATGCGATTAAAAGAACCATCGAAGCAATGGAACGAAGCACTCTTGCAATTGTTTAAACATTCCAAAATAATACAACACAACTTCACACACAAGAAACACGCTTACAAACCGCGGGCCACGCTGAAGAGTTAATCGAGATGTGTATTGAATGCCGCAAAGTTACTCAATAGTAAATTATAATAATAATAACCGGAAAATAAAATAGGACTAACCGAAATGCTAAGAGCTGACGATGGTGGGAAGGAGAAAACGGTGGACTTGCTTTTTTTTATATATATATATCGAAGATGAGTGGTGATGGCGTTCGTCTGATGTTTGCATTCGAGAGCGATTGCTGCGCTGCAGCTGATGGCGCATCCAATGATAACGCCCGCACTCTAGCATGTATAACTAGATGACGACTGCTGTGACGTAAAAAAAAAAAACAGTTGACCGAAATGCTCTCGAAGACGGAACATGATGCGTGTGCTGTCCATAAGATCACGTTTTTGACTGCTCAATGAAGCAGACGATAATTTCAGCTTTGAGAGGGAAACAAGACAGTTGTAACGGGAATGTCGTCTGCTCCTTCGCTGACGGCACCATACTGCATGGAGTTTCGGACAAGACGTATTCAAAGGTTGCGCCACTGTTGGCGTAGCTCGCTCGAGCAGGAGTTCGTAACGCGGATAGTGGACAGTGGACATCGATTTACACGGTATGCAGGTAAGTTCCAGACGACACATGCGTATTTTGGAGTCGTAGGCGAACGAGCGCTGCACTATGTTTTTTTTTTAGCTTCAAATGCAGATAGCGCTCGTGTAAACTACACTCGCCTTCGCCACACGATTTGAAAAGAGCATAAATAAGTGACAAGACAAATGGATGTGAATAAAGCCGGAAGCGATAGATATGCCTGACATACAATCTACTAGAATCTTGTTTAGATTTTAGGAAATGAAGAAAACAAGGACTGTAACAAATATTTCGAGGCACTTCGCAGGGACTCGTTATAAAGCTATGATTGACACTTTTAGGGGACTATTAGCCAGAAAAATACACGAAGAACATTAAAGCTCATGATAAAGAATCGTTCGGTTGCGTTCACTGTCCTTGCCAAACTCCCAACGGCGTTGTCCTTTTCCGCTACTGGGGCGCATGTAGCAGTTACGTTTTATCGTCGCTACCGCAAGTGCAAGTGCAGCTTTTTTTTATTGCATTGAAAACTAGTGCAAATAAAAAGAAATACTGTAACCGCCTACTTACACTCTTCACAATTTGCGCTTGGGAAGGTTATTTGTCTTTTTCACCATTTGGTTTTGGACTTGATAGATCGGATCCCGTATTCAGCGAAATGATAAACATCAGCGATTTCTTAGGGAACCTCGCGAAGTTAGGTTAAGCACTTCTAATATCCCCGCTTCTTGAAGAAATCTTTCCAGACACTCCCGCAGGACGTTCAAGAAAGCCGCTGATGTTTTTCTGCGTGCATAAACTGAAAGCAGCTTATGACAAAACTGATCCAGTGCACTGCGTCTCAATTAATGGCTACCACGGGAATTAAGTCGTTCAATTACGTCTTTCAACAGTTTTCCTACTTTTTTCTTTGTCTTTATTTCCTGGTGGTGCGCCCTTGCAGTAGACTTGTCTTATTCGTATAATGTAGCTCTGGCAATGTGGGACTGGTTCTCTTTCAGAAAAGCTCTTTTTCTTCTCTACATGGATACGTGAACGGTTAGCATACCTCCAGAAGTCCTTTTGCCGCGCGACCGCTTGTGACCTGACCTGGGCATTGAAAATCTACCGGACCCAAGAGACAACCGCAGAAACGAGACTCTGTCGCAGTCCCGCGTGTCACGTGGCCGACTCCTATCCTTCGGGAGCTGTTCGTCCTCTTTCTGGACAAGGAGGGAAATGCGACGCGTTCATTCATCGACACTTTGCCGTCGTCAGTCTACCACGTGAGCGAACTTTTGATCTCGAAACGTAACTATCCCAAACGTGCGAATCACGTGCGTTCTCCACCCGACCTCTTGGAGAAGTGACAAGATTCGATTAAAAAAAAAGTGTTACTCAATTATATGGACGGCAATGCGAGGACAGTGAAGAGCAGAGTCGGGATATGAGCGAGAAGGTGGGTCGTAAGTCGCGACACGCCTTCGAAACGACCACGTTTCGGAAGCGGTTAACTACTTTCTGTTTCTTTTTTTCTTAGTTCTTAACGCTCGGAGGGTGGCGGTGCTTTGTCTGTATTCGTCGTCATCGTCGTCGTCGTCGGTGTGGATGGGTGGGCTGTGTGGTGCTTATGGTGGACCCAGGGGCGCCGCCACGCGGCGGCATTCAGCACTTGTAGCGGGAGCACTTGGTGGTGTCGACGGTCAGAGCTGCGGACTTGAACACGCCCACTTTGTTGTTCATCCAGCCGGGCGCGAACTTCTCCATTACCCTGCGACAATTAGAGTGACATAAGGCTAATGCATATGAATGAATGAGCAAGTTAGTAAATGAAGACAAAAAAAGCTGTTGATGGTATTTGACGCCTTCGAGCAGCACTGTATGGGGAACGCCACGTCAGAGGTTCCTCGGTTATATCTTTGGTGAGAAAGGGAGACACGAAGAAGGGAAGGCGGGAAGGTTAACCAAGCCCGTGCCTCGTTGGCTACCCAAGGGGCTTTAGGTATGCAAGAAAAAGAAAAGATAATAAAGAGACAACCAGTGGCTCAACACTCCCAGACGAATGTTCAGCGATATTCCCAGGCGGTCCAACAGTCCGGTTGCATTCAAAAAGCGCAATAGGGCTTTTGCGGCCTTGTCGGCCTTTTGCGATCTCTTCTTACGAGAGTGATTTGTCATCTAAGCGGCTTGATCTAGCTCGCAGAAGAGGCGGCTGACCGTCGAAAAATGGTAGAATGACAAGTTTAGGTTCTATACATTGAGCCTAAGTTGTTGCCCTCGGACATTTTTACATATTCTGCCTGCATCTAGCACCTTCTAGGGGGCGGCGAATAGGGGCACGCGGAAGTGCTTCGAAAGAGCTCCAGCGACAAGCGCCGTTTGGAGTTTTAACGTTAAGTGTTAACGTTGTGCGTTTTAGACGGCGTTGAAGTTCTTTGAGCGCTCCCTGTTTGCAGGGGCGTAGCCAGGGGGGGGGGGGGGGGCTTATGGGGCTTCAGCCCCCCCCGAAATTTTTTCGTGCTCTCATGCGCCGCCGACGAAAACACCTCCCGGCGCCGGAAATCATGCTCGATTTTGTCTAGAATGTCCTTCATTCACGCTCGAAAATATATTTGAGCGCAGACATTGAGAAATTGGACTGGATTTTATGGAAACGCCCATGCATCGGGACTCGCATATCGTAACGCAAGGAGCCCTACCGAGTACAAAATTTCAAGGGCGTTTTGATGGCGAGCGGCCTCGTCTCGGCATCTCGCGGAGGCCGCAGTATCTATGGAGCGCTTGGATTTCAATTCTGAAACTTTGTGGGTATAAAGTTCTCTAACATTTTCATGCGAAAGGTGCATTGACATTTCCAAAGTCGTGCTTTAGATTTTCACTTCCGGAACTTTGTGGGTTTAATGCTGTTGTAAACATTTGACGCCAAAGGTGCATCGACTTTTCTAAAGTCGTACATCGGGCCATACAACGAGACAAGCCAAATCAACATACTATCAGACAAGTTGACAAAGCACGCAGCGAGGTCCGACGAGACAAAGCGTTGTGGCGGTTCATTTGTGCCATCAGGTCACAGAAAAGAATATGAAATTTTTTTTTTCACCTGCACCAAAGCAAGCATGTCAAGACACTAAAGCCACCATTGTAACTAAGTTCTTATTTATTTTTCTACCTAGTTTTTTATTCGCGAGGATATGTTGAGCCTCTTTCTCTCTCTTTTTTTTTTGTTCTCGCAGCCCATGGGCTGCTGATCCAACCAGAGCGCATGCGTTTTTCTCGTGCTGCATCGACAACCGCGCGGCGCACTTGGATGCGCGTTCGTTTTTCTCTGGCCGACTGCATTTTCACCTGGCAGAGTTTTGGACGCTTTCTGGCTAGCAGACCAGAAAAAGAAACAATGCATAGTCGCTCGCCGCCAGCACTGCGGGGACTCGACGGATTGCGATGCATTCGCTTGAGCGCAACCTCTACGGAAAATTTTGTCTCGCCGGTGTAGGATACCGAGCAGTATGCGCATGGTTTTCTGTGGACCAAGCGTCACACGTTTTCTTCGATATTCCTTCGGTAGCCACACTAGGTGCCCAAAGTAGGCATTCGATTGTAGCCAACATGCTTTCCTTTGCGTTATTATATTTCGCCGCACCCCGCCCCACAAAAGAAAAAAAAAAGACATTGTTGTGGCGCAGCGAATTGTCGCATGGTGAAAGTTCGCTTTTGTTACTTCTTTTGCGGAAAGTAATGGGCCACGGGACGCTTCAGTTGCCGGATACGATTATATTATTGCGATAGCAGCTATATGAAGACTCCAGGCGCATTCCTGCCGTTGCCGCCATGTTCCGTATAAATAAAGGCCAAGGGCGATAACACCGTGACCGCATGCTCTATGTGCGAGTGAAAGCGTGGGGGGGGGGGAGGGGTTGAGCCGACGATGGTGGCTCAGTCTTGTGTGCGCAAGGGAGGAAAGCGGGGAGGAAGCGCGCCGCCTTCCGTCGCACGCGATACATTTTGGGAGTGGAGGGAGGGGGGGTTGCTGTGATTTGTGAATCTGTGGTTGCGCAACATGTTTATTTGCCTTGTTTGATGCATTATATATAGTGGCTTTTTCTTAGGTATACGTAGATTTATTGGAGACTTACACGTATATTTAAGCATCTTGTTGCGAGGTTTTGTATATATGCACAGTGAACTTTGTTTCCAGTGACAATTTTTGGCCCTGTATCAAGCTGTATCTTCACATTTGTATATTCCATTGTATCTTCGCATTTCTAATGTACGAAGGCGGGTCAAATGAAAGTGAGACAACCCGCGCTTCATTATTTTCGAGACATGCGCGTAGCACATACGCATCTCATTTACAAGTGACATGCAGAGGTGAGGTTAAATGTTCTTTAATGCTCTCATACACGGGGTTTAACATGGTTGCGTGACATTAAGGACACTTAAAAAGTTGAACAGCTTGGTGTCGTGAGGTTTTTGACAAATGAAGATGTTTCCCAAAAAGAAATTATTCGCCGTATGGCTGCCGTGTGGGTGGAAGACTGCGTTTCATTGGCCACTGTGAAGCGTCGTAGCAAACTGTTCAAAGAAGGACATGAAAGTCACAAAGACGATCCATGCCCGGACCAAAGCCACCATGCAATCACCCTCAACACAATTGAAAAGGCCGTGGTCGCTCAGTGGCTATGGTGTTGGGCTGCTGAGCAGGAGGTCGCGGGATCGAATCCCGGTCATGGCGGCTGCATTTTGATGGAGGCGAAAACACCCGTGTACTTAGATTTAAGTGCACGTCAAAGAACCCCAGATGAGGGTGACGACTTTTTGTCTGCAGTTGTGACCGGGGATGACTCATGGTGCCGCTACTACTAGCATGAAACACTACGGCAAAGCTTACAGTGGAAACATTTGAATTCACCATTCCCAAGGAAAACAAAGGCCGTCATTTCTGCCGGAAAAGTGTTGACTTCTTTTTAAATCGTTAGGGGCCATTATTGATCGAATTTTCTAAACCTGGAAAGATTCTAAATCGTTTCAGATATTGTGAAAGGTCGGATCGGCTGCGTGTCGCAATCAAGAACAAACGACGTGGAAAATTGAGCATTAGGAACATCTTGCTTCACGACGTTGCCCGTTCCCACGTCGCTGAAGTGGTTAATATACAACTGGCAAAGTTCAAGTGGGAAATGCTGCAACATCCCTCATGCAGCCCAGACCTGTTGCCTTACGTCTTCCACATTTGGTAAAATTTGAAAAAACTGCTCAAGGGAACCAGATTCGTGTCGGAAGAAGACGTGTAGTCATTTACAGATTTTTGAGGCAGCAACCCAAGGAGTCTTATGAGACGGGAATTACGCGACTCGTTAGTAGGACAAGTGTCTAAATACTTATGGTGACTACTTTTAAATAAAGTACCCCGTATGTCATATTGACTCGCCCTCGTATATTTTGCAGAACTCCTGCTTTTTATATGTGCTCTCTGTTGCGACTATCATTTCGGAGCAATTACTCGCAATACACAACTATATATATATATATATATATATATATATATATATATATATATATATATATATATATATATATATATATATATATATATATATATATATATATATATATATATATATATATATATATATATATACTTCCCTCGGTTAATTCTATAAGGAGGAGGCCAAGCTGCAAAATGAGCCCCCCCCCGAACGAAATTTCTGGCTACGCCACTGCCTGTTTGCATGCTTTCCAGCGGGCGAATAGCATCTTTCACGAGCGCTTCGAAAGGGCTCCGGTGGCCCGTCCGGGGCGCGCACTCACGTGAGCAGCGCCGACTTTCCGCGCACGTTGCTGACGGCGTCTCCCAGCTCGCAGATGATGCGGTTCATGCACTCCTCGCTCTCGACGGCGGCCCGGTAGATCTTGAAGTACCGCTCCAGCCGCTCGGCGTAGTCGCCCAGGTGGGCCCGGTTACCGTCGTCGATGGACCGCTTCTTCTTGCCGCTCAGGCTGGTCACCGTGGGGATGAGCAGGCCCAGACCCGCCAGCGCCAGCAGCGGCATGATCACCGAGCCCAGGCCGTAGTACCTGAAAACAACGAGGGATCGAAGGGCCTTTACTTTAGGGATCGATTGCCTTTAGGGATTGATTGGCGGCCTTTACTTAGTTTTTTCTTTACTTGTGGTTTACGGCAGTGTTGAGTTCGTTATTTTGGTCGTTGCTTAGAAACGCTTATTCAGGGCCCTGCTCGTGTATTTAACAAGAGTCCGTACGTAGCGTGGAGTCGAGTTGGACAAGGAAGCACGTTTACTAGCTTACCTTTCTGGTCTAGAATTTTGCTTGGCGTTCATATTATAGTTAAGACACTTTGTCTATTCGTCATTAGATTCCAACTTCGTCTACGACCTTGTTCAATTTCTGAATGAAGCGGCGGCAACAAGATGACGTCTGGACTTGGTCCAGCTTCTACTCTTGTTAACGACCCTTGCATTGGGCCTGCATTGTTTAGGTTGGATTTGTTTAGTCACATTGCCTCAGTCGTTTACGGTCCTGTTTAGAGCCTTGCTGAGGTCTTTCTTTAGGTCTCTTGTGAGGACCCTGTTTTTTATTTCGTGTCCTCATCTAGACTTTTGGCGACGGGTGGAACTCGTCGATGTGCCACTTTTTCGCTACCTTGTGGTAGCTCTAGTATGTACGCGATGTGCATGATAGGGGATAATGAACACTTTATGTTGTAATGTTGAGGGACACGCGGTTTAGGGATACGTTCGCATAACTCTTCTGTTTAGCATAAAGCAGCTCTAGCTTCCACTCCAGCACCACATGATTTTTCAATAAAGCTCAGATCATTGAGCAATACCGTATATGTTTCGAAAGGGGGCACGTTCCGCTTCCAGCAAGACATCTTTGGACGTCGTCAAAACGGTAGGCCGACTGTCTGAGCGCATGTGGTAGTACGTTGTAAAGCAGTAGACAGAGAGAAAAAAAAAGCCAGCATGTGCGTTTTGTACCCTCGGGCTACAACTCCGGACAAGACATGCTGTGTAACTTCGATTGAAGTATTGGAGGCTAATGAAAAACCTTTAGTTGAAGCCGGGGGCAGTGCGTAGACCGCCGAAAATGAAAACGAACAGACTGGCCCTAAATCGCAGCGCACTGCCTGAAGCAGACTGGTCACAGCACGACGTAAGCAGAGCAGCAAAGGTATTCTAGCAAAATGGCAGTTTGGTCCAATTTCTTCACGTTTCCATTCAAGCTGGAAAACAGCGCCGAAGAAATATGAGCCTGAGAAGGCTTACAGTATGAATAAATAAAAAAAAAGACGAAGGAGTAGGGACGAAGGAAGCAGGGTGCAACACCTTACTCCTCTAGTATTTGGCACTATTCTCGAGTATTAATGTGAGCAGGAGGGAGAGTTTAATGTACGCTGAAGGTGTCAGCCCTGCTAGATGGAGATATTTCTACTTCACAAGGACACCATGGTAGGCTAGTTGCCCATTTTTCTGTATGCCGGCAATTGTGAGGGACGTTTCTAAGCGTTGAAGTCACTATTAGGAAAAAGGAAAGGACGTTCCAAAACTAATGGAGACTCATCACATCATGAAAAGAGGGAATGCCTGTGGGAGTGACACCTCGGCATCGCTGTAAAGCTCTGACATATCCTTCCTGGATCGCGCTGCTGCTTATTAATGCGCCCGTCCGCCTTCTGTTTGCCTAAGTGCACCACGGAGTGCGCCGACGTGTGCATTCTTACGCGAAGCAGAAACTGAGTTCTATTAAACTCACGTTTGTAACTTTCGTTATTCGGTTCAATATCGCCTTTGTGTGTGTGTGTTGTGTTTTCATTATTATTTATACTTTGAAATAGCAAGAAACTTAGTATTCCGGATCATGTGTGCGAGAGAGCAGGGGAGTGCAGTGTGCATTGTATTGCGGGGACTGACCTCTTGGACGTGTCGTAGCTTCCCTGGAAGGACGGTGATGGATAGGAGCCTCCGCCGCCTCCTCCTCCTCCGTAGTGGCCCGTGCCGGGCTGGGCGTACTGGGCGTACTGCTGGGCGGCTGCCAGCTGGGGTCCGTACTGCTGCGCCAGTTGGCTCAGGTGGGCGTACTGCGCTGCGCCTGCGTAGTTCGAGAAAACCGCGCGGAAACAGAAAAACGGGGCTCGCCTTCACACTCGCGCGCGTCAAGCACTGCAAAAGGCGGCTGGCGGCATCTTGCAACCGCAGTATACCTCCCGCAACTATTCCCCGGGACTTCGTCGGACGGCGCTGTTGTGGGAGAGCGCCCAGGCTGGCCTTACCAGCGCATTTCTTTTGAACGATGGCCGAAATGGATCGCTACGTCACCGTTGAGGCACTCGCCACCCGTCACGCTCGGTTACACGCTTGTCCATGGGCCGTGTCGGGCCGAATGCGCCGGTTCGCGCCAGGACATTGAAGCTAAGTAGCGCTGGTCCCCGCCAGCGCTTGGGAGGGAAACGCTTAGCGTAACGCAAAGTGTTTACTGTTGCCGCGGAATGGGCTGCCGTGTTTCGCATTAGCAAACAGCCTACTTTCGTTTAAAAGTGCACGCTTCTTCAACGAGAGGTTTAACCCCAAAGAAAGTCGTCGAGTGTGGTCCCGAAGGCTGCTTGTGCCCGCTTCTTCCGACGGGTAACCGGCGAGAGCGAATGTCGAACCCGCGTCCTCCCGCAGCCTGGACGTATTCGATGCTCGCTTATTGAGGACTTTTTTTGTTCTAATCTGAGGAAAGGGTATAGCCCGTCCCGCACCGTTCCGACTCCGTCCCGGGTTAACCCCCCCACCCGCCGCCGCCGCATCGGCGCACTCACTGGGTCCGTAGTGTCCGCCACCCTGGGCGGCGTACGCCTGCAGCTGCTGCTGGTAGCTGGCGGCCGCGGCCGCGTTGTAGGCGGCCGCCGCGGCGCTCGAGTCGTGCTCGTAGCCCGACGAGGACGGGCCCCCGTCGGCCGAGGCGCCGTAGCCCGAGGACGAGGAGGCGCTGGCCGCCTGGTCGTAGCCGCCCGACGAGGACGGGGAGCCCGACGAGCCGCTGCCGGGCGCCGACACGCCCGCGTAGTTCTGCGCTGCGCTCGCCTGCGACAGGGGCGAGACACGCGCATTTATTTATTTATTTATTTATTTATTTATTTATTTATTTATTTATTTATTTATTTACTAGTTCACAGGCAGATGCACGTAAAGGGAGCGCTGCTCACGAAAGAGAGCACCAGAGCAAAGGTAAGCAAGATTCACAGGCTAGGTAACATTGCAAAATAAAGCAGCGGCAGGCAGCATGCTATTTTACGATATATACCACGTCATTAGCTCACGCAGATCCCGGTGACTGATTTGCTGCCATCCCTACTCGAAGAGCACGACATTAGCGATCACCATAATCACAGTACCACCACCGTCATCGAATGTCTAAACCGTCGTCGCGCAATCCCCGATTGACGCATGGTATAGTATACCTGGTACTCGGCGTCCGAGGCGCTAGAGGCCTGCTGGCCGCTGTTCTTAGACACCGGGTAGTAGTAGTAGTACAGGTTGCTGTTGGGGCTCGCCTGGCTGTGGTACGTGTTGCTCGACGCGGCCGCCTCGTAAGCGCCCGCCGAGCCGCCCGCCGAGCCGTAGCTGCAATCGAAACGGCGACAATGTTAAACGCGGTAGCGGTAACTCGAAGGCGCGTGTGTTAGCCTCAAGGTGTCTACCATTCGGTCAGAACCCGGAATATTCGGGACACTTGTCAGTTCTACGCCATTCGGGGAACATACAAGGAATAATGATGATGATGATGATGATAATAATAATAATAATCAGGTCAGTAGGTACCTGCAGTAGATATGGCTAATCTATAGTATGCCCAAAAGGAGCAGCATTTTCCAACTAAGCTTGCGCAATCCATGAATAACCGTCTTGGCTATGTGACTGTCATCTAGGCCAGGCCGTTAGCAACACAGGATGCAGTCAGATCTGATAGCTCATTCCGCCTGATTTACATCGTGCTGGTAGTAGGTCAAAATTGTTGGCTGCCTTGCTAACGTCACAGGCTGTAAGGTACCATTTTTTTCTCTTGGGTCCGAACCTCCAATGGCATGGACTACTACGCATTCCAAGTAAATAAATAAATAAATAAATAATCAGGGAAAAGGTTACGAAATCTGAGAATACAAAAATGACGAGGTAGCAGACGCCCTGGGCTGGACCTTTTAAAGAGTAGATCGTTAAGTGTGTGTCACATTCGTCCTGCGTGCCGCTGCCGAGGCGTGCATGAGGGGTGCAAACCGGATTCCTATGGTAGACGCAAACGTTCTCTGCAAGAATTACCAAAGGGAACCACGGATGCAAAGATGCAACAATAAGCTGAAGTTGAAGCAACTCTGGCCTTGCTGTCGTTCAACTACCAAGGAGATTATATGCAGCGCATGGGTTTGTCTAGCCCTCGTGCTCGCGGCTTCGGGCGTCCTCGTGGTGTGGTTTAGGAGCCCTTCTATTTGGAAAGTTCCAAGAAAACGTCTCTTTTTCTGAACGCATCAATGCAGCGAGTCTCTGCGCGTGCTTCAATCACTGCAAATAACCATTCGCAGTGATAGTGCAACATTTTGTCCCAAGCGATCAGTTTGTAAAGCCATAAAGCTTGAAGCCATGAGGCCAAAAGCTGTGCCAGTTGATGCATGACTGCACTTGAAAAACCAGTCGAGAACACAGTGGAGACAGACTGGAACTAAGAACTGTCTTCTTTTTTTAACGGGAATTAAGCATATGACCGCCGGCAGTCGTTTGGCACATGCGCGAAACCCATCGCAAAACAAACTCCAGAATTTCAAATCTAGAAACAAGTCACGCGATATGCTACCGATCGATAAACGTGATTCTTTGTCACATGAGCCTAAGGACATCGCGCTCACGCACTTGTTTCCCAACCTAATGATGTAATCGGTCTCCAACATTTCTCTCTCTGCTTTTGTCTTGCGGCTGCCCTAAATACTGGAACATACCAGCCTCGTCCCGTCTTCTTCCTCCTTGTGTACGCTCAGATATTTCGCTCGTTTTCACGTTCAATCGTTTGAATCCGGAATGTCAGAGTTTAGCCTAATCCACGTGCTACGCACTATTTACGTGCTGACCGAACCGCCATACTTACTCAGCTGCAGCAGTCACTAGTGCCACACTTCACTCCAGTTTTTTTCTTCTTTAATGTAGAACTCTGGAAGCTCACCGCAAGTTTCTAGTGTAGAAAAGTTTGAGGGCGCTCGCTCGTGCACATCTTCGCGGATCATATTCGTACAGCGGTGAAAATTAGTGCACGGAGTCGTCAATGAGGAAGCGTCACCGATGCTGCCACATTTATTGGGAAACGCTGGCGTCATACCGGACTCCTGGAAATGCTAGCGAGCGGCCCGTAACTCCACCTTTACGGCACACTCATTAGTTGCTTCGCCGCAATTGATGTGTGTGTATGGTAAATGCTTGTCGATAGATATCGAGCGGCAATCCTTTCCGCGAGAAATGTGTCGCGCCCGCTGCTTTTATGGTAAGCAATACTTCTAGTACTGTTTTGTGAGAGGTGGGGCTTCCCTGTTTTATTCAATAGGAGCTTTGCGTTCCGTGCCTCCAACTGATACGTGTGCCAATTTATATTACATAAATATGTGAGTCGGACTGCTCGTATACAGCAGTAACGTCTACTGGACAACCGAAATAATTTTGGTGCCTTCGTCAGCAGTTTGAAGCGCCAGTACAACGTATAGGCTGATACAGTAAATATATAGTGATATAGAAACAGTAAAACTTGATTATGTTAGGCAAATCAAGTGACTATCTTTCGCTAGCGCTTTGCAAAAGGGACACCATTAGGAATTATTAATATCACAGTCGTTTTACGCGCGCAATAAATTGGGCACACAGAATAATCTTCGCCCGCTGTTGGACCCCAAATAACAGTACTATAAGATAATTCATCCTTTACAAAAACGATAAACAAATGAGATCGTCTGCAAGGCTGTGATGTGCATTTCTTGCTAGGACCCCTTCTCTTCTAGCCTAGGCGCTCTCAGTAACACGTAGAATCACTATTCTAATGTATCTGCTCATTCACATTCCATTTTGAAAACGTTTTCATGACCGGTGATGTTGAGTTTACGCTCTGGTTATATTAGCTGTAGAGCAATAACTCGCAATCTGATTTTGTGCACGGATGAGGGAGTGTTATCGCATGTTCTGTTTTTGTTATCTTCCCAATCGCATCGATGCGATGTGGGTATTGTGCACACATATTAAATGTTGGCAACGTGGACAAAAATAAGTGAATAAATAAGGACCGTCTAGCAAACATCTATGCATTTATCATAGAACTTCACAAAAATAAAAAAAAATAATGACGAATCTTGGCCGTAATGGGTGCCTTTCAGTCGGCTTCTCCTTACAATAACGCAGTATGCAGAGAAGCACGCTTCTCGGCTATATGACGGTTTGTGCAGCGGTTCTACGTCCTGAAAGGAATTTAAGGCGATATTACATCGCTTAGGTTACCTAAAGCGTAACATGAACATTTTCTCTAGGGTCATTACAGTGGGCAAAAGATTATATTTACAAATAACTTCACTAAATACATTGCGTTGCGGTGCTATGAGAAGACTCGCAGCATTCGGTATGTTTGAGTTACACATTTGTGAAGCACGTCATTGGTGTAGCCAATCTTCGGGCCACGATAAGCCGGCGCGCATGTCACAGCTATTCTAGCCAATCAAAATATGGCTTCTAGTGTAACGTTTGTAATAATGCGACACGTGCCCTAGTTGTGGCGCGTACGTGAGCGCTTCGGATCGACAGCGACGTACTGACGGCTTGCTCGCTCGCCTTTGTTAATCGATTCAAGTATCGTCTTGTTAAGGCCCCTCTGTCTCGTTCTGTTTTCACCTGTCCCGCGTACAGCTCGGATCTTCTGACACTTTGCTTTGCGTTGTCGGATAGCTTTAGCTGGGGAGTATTCTGGCATTGCTCTTCAGCAGGAATCAAGGATTCATGGTGCCGATAAGTGTTAGTATATATGAGGGCATACATTTCTCGAAAGTCGAGCTCCAGTTAATTGCTTAATGGGCGTGGGTGGCTTCGTGAATGCTTGCGTTCGACTCCGCACGTGGTAGTTGCGCCCTATAGTGAATCATCACAAGGTGATTAGTGAAACTTTTGTCAATTAGCTGCACGCAGATTTATCGTGTGATTTGTGTGCGCCTATTCGAAGGAAGTCTCGCCTGGAAGTCGTAAGGGAATACATCTACTTAGGGCAGGTAGTGACGGCAGATCCGGATCATGAGACAGAAATAATCAGAAGAATAAGAATGGGCTGGGGTGCGTTTGGCAGGCATTCTCAGATCATGAACAGCAGGTTGCCATTATCCCTCAAGAGGAAAGTGTATAATAGCTGCATCTCACCAGTACTCACCTGCGGGGCAGAAACCTGGAGGCTTACGAAAAGGGTTCTACTCAAATTGAGGACGACGCAACGAGCTATGGAAAGAAGAATGATAGGTGTAACGTTAAGGGATAAGAAAAGAGCAGATTGGGTGAGGGAACAAACGCGAGTTAATGACATCTTAGTTGAAATCAAGAAAAAGAAATGTGCATGTGCAGGACATGTAATGAGGAGGGAGGATAACCGATGGCCATTAAGGGTTACGGACTGGATCCCAAGGGAAGGGAAGCGTAGCAGGGGGCGGCAGAAAGTTAGGTGGGCGGATGAGATTAAGAAGTTTGCAGGGACGGCATGGCCACAATTAGTACATGACCGGGGTTGTTGGAGAAGTATGGGAGAGGCCTTTGCCCTTCAGTGGGCGTAACCAGGATGATGATGATGATGATTCGAACAATTCAGCTGGTGATACTTAACTGCAATAACAGCGGTCGAATAAGAAATGTTGTTGGGAGTCAAAGTTTCGCACCGACGAAAACCAGTGTCTCGCCGATATGTTGGCTCAATCGGCATTCCTTGTGCGACCATTGCTATTCTCTTAAGGCCTCCTTAACCTTGTGAAACATTAGGAACACTGCATGACTACGTGTCATATAATGTTTTTTTTATGTTTGTCTGCACTAAAGGCAGTCAGCTGGCATATCTGCGATGAGCTTGCAAAAAGCTGCGAGGGAGCAACCGAGAGGAAGACTCACCCGCCGGCTGCCGCTCCGGAGTAACCGGAACCGGACGTTCCGTACGGCGAAGAGGCCCCGTACGCAGACGACGGGGAGCCGACCGAGGGCGAGTACACCGGGTGGCTGGACGACGCGGCGGCGTTGAAGTCGTCCCTCTTGGTCGACGTCGAACTGGACGAAGACACGACGGAAGTGGACTGCGAAGATGGAGGCGACGAACCCGTCGACGATGACTGCGACGAGGAAGATGAGGGGGACGCCGCCAGCGACGCACCCAGCAAGCACAGGAGCACAGCGGCTCTCGTCATGGTGACGCACCTGCTCAAGAGAGAGAGAGAGAGAGAAAGAGCAGACGGTCACTTGACAGGCGACAAACAGGCACGCGGCTAAAAACAATGCGTAGTCTGGAGGGAGCTTGAGTAAAGCTCGTTCTTGACAAGTGTTAGCCTTCTTTTTTTTTTCTTTTTTAGAAATATCTGGTCAGAGCGCGAGGCTGATTCAGGATTTCGGTAAGCGACAACAATGCGCAAGAACTGTCGTTGGCGTATCGTAATACTAAACAAGATGACAACAAAAACGGGACAGTGATAGCTTAAATGACAGATGAAGATTGTGAATGCGAGTCCAAATCACTGTTTGGTGAAATGAATTTTAGAATACGTGAGTTGCAATCTCCGACGTTACCTGCTTTCACGAATGCGATTCCACTACGACCTGAAGTCGGTGTCGCTATTCGGCGTGTCAAATGTAGGTCGTCCCTAGCGGTCAACCTGGGCAGCTGGTATTACTGCCTAACTTGCCTCTCTCTATTATATCTTAACTGCGCAAAACCCATCGCGAACACATGACGTAGAACTCACAATCACTGCCGGTACGACGCATAAGTTGTCTGCATATTCCGTGTTGGTTTCCTCTACGCCCAATTTAGCCGTAATTATCATTCGTTTATATCTTGCGAAGCTCACTATTTTGGAAAGGTCCCTTTGATTTTATTAAGGCTTCTAGGCTGGTATCGATCGCTCGGCGTTTAGTCTGCAGAGTGCTTCGTGTCTACTTGAACGCAGTGAATGAGGCGTGATAGAAAATTCGAGATGTCGTTGAACCAACGTTGCGGGACGATCAGTTCGTTCGCTGCATTTAGGTTTCACACATGCACCATAGAAACTCTACGTGCATTGCTATCACTGTGCACATATGAGAACAGATATTTAACTTTTGTTTTTCGGTGCTATAGGTGCACTTATATTTGACATGCACTCACAACGCCGTTAGCAGTACAGCCCAAAGAACCCTAAAGAATAAATGGCCAGATGTATTTGTTGCACATGGGCACGTCATTCGACAAAAGGTGGAGCAAAAGTGTCACATCTGGGGATCTGGAAGCGGCGACAAAAACGACGTGCGAGGAAATGTACATACTAATGTTATATGTTGTACGCGAGGTCTCGCTGGAAATCTTGCAATTAACACTCAAACGTTCTATTACCGGGGCCAAGCGAAACTCTTGAACAGGTTTTTAATCGCGCCAAAAACATTTCGCTAGAGCTGTTTCACTTGACGTACTTAAAAATCATTATTTGAGTGTGAAATCTCGCAAGCGTCGCAGAAGACGTTTTTGTGGAAGCGAATTAGCGAGCGAATGTTTCTAAGTATATACAGCCGATAAAACTACTATCCTTATTTCTCATAGCTGTCTAATAATTTGCTATCGCAATCGATACTTCGGCTTTCGGGCGAAACTGCGACGTTTATTAATGAAAGTATCTGGCGTCTCCAGAACCTTCGGAGCTGTTGGTAGAATTCTGTCTTTTTGACGTCGTCTGAATTCAGACTGCTGTCAGCATTGTGATTGTCTAACTTACAATCAACGGACACGCACTTGTCGGTACGTTGAAAAGTGCGGGACGACCAATGATTATACGACGTGTTAAACGCTACGGCTCAGTTACCGCTTCGATTGGATTTGTTTTAGTGTAACGTGAACCTTCTGTTCCGGTCACCATATATAGTGTGACTGCTGCCGTGAATACTAACGTGGCGTAACGACTGCGACGTAGCAGTACTGTTTTGAGCGCAGCCCACCTTTGGTGGCTGTGTGGCTATGACGTTCGTGCCACTGAGTACGATCTCAGTGGTTCCATTCCAGGCTGCCGCGGCCCCGTTGTAATTGGAGCGGGATGTAGAAACCGCTCGTGCATTTGGGTTACGACGAAAGCTAAGGCAGGTTGAGGTTGACTTTGCGTGTTCAGACGTCGGGTGCGAATGTATGATGACACAGAGACTCTCATACGTCTGTCCCGTGCAGGCATCTATTCTCTGACTGACGTCTGAAGGTGCATTTAGTTCTCGTTTAAGAACTTAGGGTAGCCAAAGTTGATCCCATCTTCTTCCCTCTCTCCTTTCCGTACTTCGTTTTTCACAGCCCCTGCGTTAGGTCGCGACGTAAAACCTCACCGATAAATTTTTGAGCGACACGCTTGCTGTGTCAACGTTGAATATGTGCACCCTTCTCGAATCTCCAACACGAAGGGGATGTGTTGACCGCGCACTTGCGGGCACTGCCCTTTGAAGGCAGAATTTCATTTGTTGGAATCTGGTGCATGTCATCAAGATCCCTGCGCAAGCATCCGGAAACCGGAGACTGCGTGACCTCCGCGCTTGGTGGAGCTATCGCCTGAATGGCGAATTTCCATGAACCAAGTGAACTCCCGTTGACGGATACGAAAACCCGTAGACCGTGACGTCGCTTCAGGAAAAGCATACATAAACATGGGAGCAGGTAAAAATGGCTCCGCTGTAACGAATGGCGAAGTTATTTACCGTGGAAAGAGATTAGCGCTGTACCTTTAGTCATTGAAGCGTTTACAACTGTTGTCGTAACACTGGCAAAAATGGCGTTAACATATTGTGGAGCCATTCCACTTCGTCAAGATGTTGACCAGCGAAGCTGTAGCACATCATCGAGGGTTTGACAAGGGTAAATGTTAATTTTCGTCATTTGGTAATGGCAGTGATGACATTTTTGTGGTTACTGTGATATACGTTGATTCGTCCGGTTACAACCTTAGACAAAATCTTGGCCAATGTTAAATCTACACACGACGGTTGAGAAGTTTGGTGCCTCGGTTTGGTGTGGCACTTCAAACCAAACTTTTCTAGGACAAACTGAGTGAAGCATATCTTTCCTGGTTTTGAAATTCCCACATTGAAGTCTCCACTCCCTTTTCGGTCCCGACATATCCACATAACGAGCACAGGGGTAGTGCCATTGCAACTAATCTACGCACAGTGAGCAGCCATAAACGTTACGGGACTATAAGCCATTGCTTCCTGGGTATGAGGCGCTGATGATGACAGTTTTCTTGATGTTTTCTATGTTGTATGCGTCATTAGAAAGAATGTAAGCATTATTTCCTGCACCTTGCTGAGTGCTTGTAGCCTCTGCTTCACGGGGCTATGAGTCATTGGATATTTTGCTTGCTTAAGGGTGTATGAACCATTGATGATGATAGTTTTTTTGACGCACACGAAAAATACACGGAACGCTACCTATATACTGGTCACAGCACAAGCAAACAGCGACTGTCATAGCCGGCGTTGACATTCCAGAAGTAGGGCTTGACACACTCGCCTTCTGAAGGCTGGATTGGAGCAGTTTGCGACTTCTTATATTGGTTATTTGGCCTTAACTAACGATACATGGCATTTTTGTGCGAAGGAATGTCAGGGGGTGTTCCCTATGCAGTCTCGGACGAAATGAGATTCGGAAGGACGTTGCACACTCAGCTTGCGTGCAAGCTTTAAGCAACAAATCCAACATGTGGCCTTCGGAGTTCTCTATAGTTGAGTGCTTGTCGGCCCGCTTCGATTGGTGATTTGGGCCTTAATCGACAACACACGAATTTGACGTGGAAGCCACACCCGTGACACATACGATACCGTTGTGGAAGTGCAAAAATATTAAAGTGCACTACATGAGCGTCGGCAACGTTTTTTTCGGACGAAAGGTGTGTCGGACCCATGCATCCGCATCCGGTTCATGCGGGCGGGGTTCGAACACGTGACTTTCGTCAGATCGTTAATCACAATGAAAAAAAGAACAAGAGCAAGAAAACAAGCCCCAGACCGCCCCTCTAGCGGCGATGTTCTACTGCAGTTCAGTTTCGTTCGATCGAATAATCGGCTTCTTTTGAAGCAACAGAAAAGGCGTGCGTGCGTGCGTGCGTGCGTGCGTGCGTGCGTGCGTGCGTGCGTGCGAATAAATATGTTGAACGTATACTGCACTGCAACATCGCCGCTGAAGAAGAAATAAAAAGATGCTGCAAAGGCATAGAAATCGGAGGGACAAAGACGATGAGAAGGAAAAAGAGGACGAGGATGAGGAAGGGAATAAGAAAAAAGAAACGAACGAGAAGGAGCGAAAAAGCAGACGAATAAGAAGGCCAAGAGCGCCATTATGTCTGGGACCTCATCCTCTCCCTGGCAAATGGGCAAGGGCAGACAGAGGATAGCTTGGGCGAGGGAGAGCAAAATACCGGGTCTTCGCTTGGCGCCGCCGGAAATTTCGGAACTAGGTCAGTGTTGCCTCGCCGCGACCTGCGAGCGGTCACGCCTCGTGGATGGGACGTCATTCCTGACCTTGATCGTTGCGTAAGAACAGACGCCAAGGAGACAAAAAAAAAAAAAATACGAAACTACCATGAGCGTCGCCGGCAAGACTAGCTATGAGCCGACGATAAAAGAAGCAACGTGGGAGACGAAACTAGCCAAACTTCTTTGAACTCCACCGCCGGGCCGTGGGAAGTGGAGACGGCGACCGTGTTCCGTGAACGCAGTTGTTTTGGATATTGATGGGGCATGTTTGTTTCTCATGCTTCGTATACTGTATTTGTATTTTGCAGTGCCTGTTGCGTGTGTTTTGAAATGTCTCGTCCGTATAAACTTTTCGTCTGCTCAATAGGCGACTGCGGAGCGCCATGTGAGAAGCTCTCGTTTCTTTCATCGGGGTATTTTTTAAATTTTACTTTTTCAAATTTTAGTCCCTTGAATTCTTCTGCACCAGTGCCGGTATTATCGTCTGCTAATCTTTCCGTTCAGGACTTAGATATACTTTTTTGTTGTCCTTTTCGTTCAGGTCCTAGATCTATTTGTCCTTTGTTTTTCCTCTCTATGGAGGCTTGGAGCGTGGGGGTGACTAGATGTTTATGTTCTGTCTGCTACAGCTTATAAGTAGCCGGTGCTCTTCTTGTCGTTGCCTAAAAATATGTCGTCTGTTTCTAGTTCGGTACAATTTTCTTGTTGATAATAACATGCGTTTTGCCTGTCTCTGCTTTGTTATTGGTGTGCTAAAGGAGGTGGTCAGAAGACATCTATCATGCTCAAACACTGTTCTCCTTGCGTTTCTTTCTCCTTGGGTGTTTGTTAGAAGTTATAAATTGCGCTACGCAACTTTCCGCCACATACTGTCACTTTTAGTAATAGCCGTTTGTTACGTGGGACATAGGTGTTTCACATCTGTATGAATTTACCCGCGCCCGATATGGCGCCTGCTGATCGGTTTAAGACATGGTAAAATGTGGTAATCGGTAGGAAATGGCAGGGGAGACAGCCTAAAGATTGTCACTGGGTTGATAATTTGAACATCACTTTGAATTTCGGACAGTTGGTAGTCAAGTCCTTGCAGATCCTTGTGCGTTTTGTTCCTCTTTGTGGTTCTGCTGGTGAAAGCGAGTAGAAGTGGAGTCCAGCTACGGAACTGTTGTTGCTTGCGGCTCAGTTGTTTCTCATCTTTTCTTTTTTGTATGTTTGTATGCGTGTGTGTGTGCGTGTCAACCAGGACGACAGACTATAGATTATCGCAACTGAAGGTAATTGCGAAGGCGCAGGTACGCTACCGGTACCACGAAGCAATGACCCTCGGTTTTTTGGCTCAAGACAGTAACTCTGACCAGTTGATGACTGTCAAAAGTCAGATAAGTAACGATAAGCTAGCCATCGGGTGCGTTCTATAGTCACACGCAGCATTTCACTAGCCACAGCACCCGCCGTGGTTGCTCAGTGGCTATGGTGTTGGGCTGCTGAGCACGAGGTCGCGGGATCGAATCCCGGCCACGGCGGCCGCATTTCGATGGGGGCGAAATGCGAAAACACCCGTGTGCTTAGCTTTAGGTGCACGTTAAAGAACCCCAGGTGGTCAAAATTTCCGGGGTCCTCCACTACGGTGTGCCTCTTAATCAGAAAGTGGTTTTGGCACGTAAAACCCCAAATATTATTTTATTATTATTACTAGCCTACTATTATGACGCACTGGAGAAGACAGCATGTTGTTATACTCGCCTCGATGCATATAACTTCGCTGCGGAATGTTCTCGCCTCTCACGATATATGTGATACTCTGGGCAACGACGTAATAGCACCATCGTAATCTTCGATAGGTATTCATAGCTCCCAATACAGCTCACCAATCGTTGTTACCCTAATAAAAAAAATTAGTTCCTCAATGAGGGCGACATTTCAGTGACGGACACTAAATTTGGGTCAGTATTTCGAGGTCTGCGGGCTGTTGCTTGTTTCGTGCTCGCCAAATATCACGCGCTCGCCACACGCTGTTTCTCCGCCCTCAGGTGACGCATACGTCGCCCGCTCGCTGACGAAATTGCGTCGCGATGAGTTGCAACGAAGTTTGAAGCACAATTTCGCCACTCGCATGGTGAATGCCACGATTACATTCACGGTGACCATGACAGCACTTCTATGGTCATCGTCATTATCTGAAGAAAGGACCACGTGGTAAAGCATTTGACAATGTCGCCTGAAGCGTGAGCTCGCGTGTACTTTAGACTGAATTACCCCGAACGGGCTGATAATAGTTCCACGCGAATATCCGATAGAAGAAGCCGCCGTAAAAGCGGGCCGGATCACGAGGCCATGGAGTGGGGGCACCACAACCGCTCCGACGTCGGAAGGAAGGAGCAAAACGCTCTGAGCGCCCCCACATATGGCCCCGTAATGACAACTGCAAAGCTGCGAAACGACAGACCTGCGTGCCCTGTTATTTTCGCGGAACCGCCTATTATCGGACCTTTGCGTGTGTATTGTACGCAACTGGAAGCATAGTGAGGTCAGTAGCACGCTCCGTATAGCGTAGTTTTTATTATTCTATTTTCGTAGTCAGGAATCATGGTTTGGGGTGTGCGAAATACCACGGGACCGTGACGATGCTTTAAGCCTTCTGCATATTATTGTTTTTCTCGCCGTCTGCGTGCACCAAATGGTTTCGTCTGCCCACCTTGACAAGAGCGTACTTCACGCCGTCTGCTCGCTCTGCCTGCTCTTCCCGAGTACGATCATTGATCTTAGCTTGGCCGACGGTGGTTGGAATTATGAGCAATTTCTGTCTTGCGTGTTCACCGGCCTCACTTTTACAACCCGCTTGCCTTATTTAATTCCTCTAGACTGCCGAGACAAGTGACCTAATGCTCCAACGCTTTCTTCTACTTGCCTTATAGACGTTTCGTCGTCGGCAGTCCTCTTAACATACTAAGGTATGCGCGTCTTTCGGTCTGGCGGGCGTCAATTTATTCACCTGGTAATACAGCAGACGACGCCTCGGCGCCCCGTAATCGTCTGCCTGAAAACGGGGACCGCTCTCATGTCGTGCTAGAAGACGTGCGGAAAATGACTGCACGGAGGATCGTGAAGAAGTCGTGAAACCCCTGCGCGGTTCTGTGCTCCCATGTCCATTGCGACCGTTCAAAAAGATAATTAAAACAGCCGCCTTCTATGCAAAGGTTCAAACGTGCCCGTCTGCGTCCGTAGTCGTAATTCTTGTCCTCCGTTTATGGTATGTAAGAGAGTGAAAGTACATTAGGATGGGGGTGTTTGCGCGAGCCAATTCGCTTTACGAGCCTCAGGTCGTAAATATGACTGCACCGAGACAACGTTCGATGGATCGCAGCTCTGTGTCAAATTTTATCGCTCCATTATTATAGCACGACCATAACAGAGGATCTGAGTACATGTTGCGTAATTCGAATAATGCTTTGCTAAAATGAGTATAATTCTGTACGTCGAATGATTACGTGGCGTTGCGGGCTTATATTCGAATGCGGGCCTATCCTTACGAACATAACACTGCAAAGTACAAAACACTCCAACTGCCTTCCTAGTTAGCAAAAAGAAAAATAAAGAAAGGAAAAGGAGGACGGAAACACGACGTAGTTGGTCTTTTTCTCACGTGCTGGATACATTTCTGGAAAGAAAAATGCAGTGATTGTAACGGAACAGGTAAGTGTGCTAGTTAAACGGAATTAATCATCTCACATTCACTGTAAATTGTAAAACTCGCTGTAATTACTCCCCTGCATTTGTTGTCGAGTGTCGACCCATCACGCGGTTCTTAACGATGCATTATAGCAGAGCGTACGCGGCAACTAGACTTACTGATGCGAGAACATCAACAACGAAAACAAGAAACCGCTGAAGAACACGTCACGCTCGCTGCCTTGGTGTACAGTGTACGCATAGTATAGGAGCGCGTACTACTTCAACGCTTTCGCTTTAACCGTTGTAGTGTTTTTTTTTTTTAAGATTTGCGCAGGCACATTCGCGTTCCTAGGCGAAGGTGTTCAGCGAGGCCCAGCCGCTCTTTGGGCAGACACGAAATATCGCGATCCACTGGGCGTGAAAGGTGAGCACGCGGAACGAACTAAAGATGGTGTTGAACGTGAGTTCGCGTTCAAAATATGCGAGTGAAAAAAAAAAGTAACACGGATGCGTTACGGCTATGTGGGTTGCTAAAGATTAGACCTGCGTCCACACGACCGAACAAAGGCACGGCATGGTCACGCCCTGTGGGATGTGCGAACGTGTCCGTCGAAAAAGAGAGGTGTTGCTTTCTCTCTGAATAAGCAACGCGTGGGACTTGGAAAGTGAGTCGCGTTGGGTACCTGGTGGTTTGCGCGATTTCAACGGAAAATGGCCAGGTTTTAGAGCTCGTTTACGATTGTCGTATTGACACCGATTATGTGGCGACCTTTTATTCGCCTGTAGTTTTGAGCAAAACTAAATCGCTGACTGATTTCTTTTTGCTGAGCCTAATTTTTCGAAGCCAACGATTATGCCGACCCTTCCGCAATCGCAACATCAACCTCAACGACCAATGCATCACGATTGCTGGCCGCCTTACGCGACTATTTCGGCAATAATTCGTAAACATTTATGTTATTCTTAGGCGCAGATAATCATAGCTGCCGATTTTAAACAAACAATCAAAATGTTGATTTATCGAACAGTCTTTAGTATACTTCATCAAGTACTGGTACTTTTATTGCGTTAGGTTGTAGTATAACTTTAATTTTATTTTATTCTGACATGGGGAGGGCTGAGTCGGTGTTGGCAGGCCTCATGTTTGCAAACGAAAGGGGCACTGCAGATCGCGGGTTCGCCTCCTGCTCACAGCATACCCTCCACCAAATTTGCTGATTCACCTCTGAATTTTTTTTCTGGTTTGTCGTTTCCTTTCCTTCCACTTAGGTAGCAAAAAAGTAGCAGTTCGAATAAATGACAGGGACGAAGAAAGCGACAAGAACAGCGCTGACTTCACGCGGCTTGTACTATATGTTCTTCAAATGGACTTGACATGCGGTATTGTTATTTCAAAAGTGCAAGAAAGGGAACGACGTGCAAGGCGAAATAAAGTAAAACAAAACAAAACAGATAGCAATTACATAAATAACAAGTAATTGAGTGAAAGAAAACAAATTAAGAAACGGAACACCATTTCTTATGCGACATGGTTTCCAGGAATGAAAAGAAAAAAATGTAGCTCTTGAGTTTATCAAATAAGGAACTGAATATTTCTGGTTGCACGAGGAAGCAATATCACTTAGGCAACAACGATATATATATATATATATATATATATATATATATATATATATATATAGCGTGTTTCATTATTTTTTTTCTTTTGTTTGTGGCTTTCATAGATATTGTTGTCTCTCTTGCATTTTTCTTCGTGCTTATACTGCATATCACATTATTCTTGGCGAAAAAAAACATATACTTGAAAGTCAGCACTGGTTCTGTCGCTTTCTGTGTCCCCGCCCGCTAAACTCTACGCTTGACAGAATGCGACGGAACGCGCAAAGAAGAAACTATAGAAATGCGCTACAACTAAACGCAACAGTCTCCTTTCACGGCATAATATTTTTTTAGTGAATATCGTAACGGGAAACGCATTGAATAATGCGTATACGGAGATATACACTGACGTACGGGATGACGGGAGACCATGGTAGTAAAATAGACGAAGCGAAGACGCAGAATCGACCAGATAATAATGAATGACTGGGCGCTCGTAAAATGAGACCTTGTCGTATTTTTCGGTAGGGTAGGAACCCGGTCCCGTGTTTCGAAAAAACAAGCATACCAGCAACTGCGTTCTCCCATGAAGTGCGTCCACTTATAGATAACCCCGTCGTCTTTCCCACTGCGACCGAGAACATCCACGTACGGTATCAAAGGACTCCCGCCCGACTGAATCAGTCTGCGCCGTCCGACTCGCATCGTTAGACAAAGTAGACCTTACTACGCTGGCCGCGCGGTTCGAGATTCGAGCGCGATATGTGGAGCAATCCATTAAAAGCGGACGATAAATTCCGCCGGAAACTTGAGATAACTACCGTGGACTCGATATATGCCGCTAAACGGGAGGGGGATACCCTGGGAACTGGTCTCTGCAAGCGGTGCAGGTGCGTATACGAACGTGGTGGCGAGGAGGAAAAGACCGAAACGACAACCACGGCGGCCGGGGGGGATCGCAGCCCGCCTCGCTTCGATATCCGAGGTGCATCTGTAATGCCTTTCGGGTGGTGCGATCCGGTCTGCATTCTGGATGCTGCTGCCTTCCGCGCCCGCCATTTTCCTTCCTTCCTTGAAGGCGCGTCGTGAGGCGGTCGCCGCGGCCATACGCTGACCTACTGGCTTCGACCGGCTAGTAGCCAGTCTTCCTCGTCGTCCCGTCGTCGGGGATTACCGGGTCAACGGGCCGGACGGACGACCGGGCCCCAACTGGAAACCGAGACGGCAACACGCAGCGACAGGAAAGAGCGTAGGAAGAAGCAGAAGGAATAAAGAGGAGCAGACTGGGGGATCGCGAGTGACCGCGGCGTAGTAGCAGACGACGCATGCCGTGGGAAGAGAAACGCGTACAACGCAAGGAAAAAAAAAAAAGATAACGTCAACTAAAACAGAAGATAATGAAGACGTAGACGGAAACAAAAGAAAGCAGACGCACAAACAAAGAAGCAGGCGAAGTAGAGGGAAGAAGAAACTGTCAAGCGACGAAGTAAACACAAGACGCGCAAAGTGAAGAAGAAGAAGTAGACGAGGACACAAAAACAAGTGTTATGCAACCAAGAAGCAGAACAGGGCAGACGACGCTTCACAAGCGCGTAGTCGTGAGAGCCGAAGAGTAGGCAGTTCCGTTTCTGCTAGAAGAACGATGAAGGAAAGAGGGGAATTGGTAGGGGCTCGTGAGATTGCGTTCGTTGAGAGGTCGACCGCCGTAAAAATGACGGCACCGTCGCCTCCTTTCCGCAGCGTGCGTAATTCCGTGTCAAGGACGTACGGGCCCCGTCCGTGTTTTGCGCCGCGAACTTGACCTGCCTGCCTGCCTGCCTTACGCCTCGTGTATAAACTTATGCGTACAGCCTCCCGATCGAAGAATGACGGCGCGTCGCTTTTGAGGAAAGAAGCGGATAGAAGGACGCGTTGCAGAGATAGGGATGTCGTTTATTTCAGTCACGGCCTGTTCGTTCCCGTATGCAACCGTGTATACTATGGTGGAACCTATTATAAAGCAAATAAAAATTATGATATGAAGCTCGGCTAGTGCTTCAATAATGCTGCTTTATCTACTGCACTTTGCCTGAACTTTATCCGACTTTCCGCCTGCAATAACGTTATTAAATTAATGTTCTGACTATTATAAATGTATAAGGAGAGAACTCTGTCGCATTGAAGTTGAGCAGATACACAAGTCGTCTGCAAGGTCGCAATTGTCTTCAGTTGCGACAGAAAGCAGCACCCATTGTTAACAACGATCTGTTTTCAAACAATGGTACTCCGAGAACGGAAGAGGCAACTTGCGTCTCGTAGTTATCACCGTCCTAGAATGCGAGGTGCCTCTGCGGAATAAGATGTGAAGTTGGCCGACCGCTTAGCTAGGGACTGGCATGACCGCTTCCTGTGTCAAGACGGGCATGACCTGTTGAACTTGACCTGATCTCGTTTCTTGGTCAATCGCGGCGCAAGGCCTTTCAGGGGTGTGGTGACTGCCTTCCACATTAAGAGTATGTTCGAAGTACCCGAGCTGTCTTTTCTATGGGCACACCAGTGCGCCAAGATGTCCAAGCTATCCAGGTGGTTCATTTGCCAACAATAATTTAGTATGCGACCATGCCTGATCATTTGGTTTTCTTTAGAAGGAGTGGCCAACTCTGATTTTCATTTCAAATTGGTGTCCGGTGACACTTTCTCCACTGAGGTCCTAGAAGACAAGTATAAAGTCGGTGCCTTGGCGATAACTTTTTTTTACGAGAAAAAGCAAACGAAAAGGTACCTGTACAGTAGCCTCCACGTTTTGCCTTAATAAAGTTGAGATACTCATACTATTCCCCCGAGAAATACCCAGTGATCCGCTCTGACTTCATTATGAATGAAGCAGCTAGGTGTGTGGCACTTGGCTGAAAATTCGCAAAGCGTTGAATTGACAATATAGTGTGTGGACATATCTAAAAAAAAAAAAAGAATTCAATGCTACAACCGTCGGTCAGTGGGACGCCCAGATTACAAGCCCGAGCCGCGAAGACCAGCATCGGCTGGTGAGAAAGGCCAAGCTCAGGCACACGGCATCCTGGACAAAGGGACGCCGCCCACCTCGGATGATTCCACCGCCAGCTCATTTCTATGAATAAAGTTTATTCCTCTAAACATGTTAACCGACAACCAAAGCAGCCATTGTTGAATTTTGAGGTGATTCCACATGAAAGATAGAGAGCGGAAGAGAGATAAAAGGAGAAGAAGAAACAACAAAGAGGCTGGGCACAGAGTATTTTGTATCAAACTAAATAATAAAGAAAAATGGAATATGTAGCTGATGTTCCCTCAGGGTTCTTTCTTTTAGTGATTTTCCGCTTTTTCACTAAGCTTTGTGAGGCACACCCAAAAATCTAGAAGGGTCGATTGAACAAGGACCTTTAAGTCACAAACACAGCAGCTGCTATCAGAGATGCCACACAGTGAAGGCTCTGGGTTTATTTTGACCACCTCGGGCTTTTAATGTGTACCTAAATCTTACCATAAACAAGCGTTTTCGTATTCCGCCCCCCGTGGGAATGTGCTGACCGCGGCCGGCTACCCAGAACTCGACCTCGAGCTGCAAAGCAGCACGCCACAGGTACTAGCCACCGCGGAAAGTGTGTAGTTTGTAAAGCACTCTCATGTTGGAGGTGCAAAAGTGACATTTTGGGAAAAAATGAAAAAAACTACAGCGGCATGTCTCTATTTCTCCCTCCCTCTATTTAAGTCAATTTTGGGCTACCACTACGATAGTACGTGAGGGCAAGGCCGCCTTGAGGAACTTGAGGAGCACCATGAGTGTGCCCTTCGCGGAATTCGTGTGGCAGCTGGGCCCACTCCTCGAATGATTTGATTCGGTGGGCTCGATACATAGTGCGCGTATACGTAACGCCTCGTGTCTATTTTTTTGCAAGGCGTCTCAGCATAAAAAGCTCCATATTCGTTGTGTTGTTTGGGTGTCCGTGATTTCGGGCCTTCGCACCCAACAAGTCAGAGAAGTAAAACTACGCAGAGAGAGAAAACAAAAGCGTGCGCTGTTTTGAGCGTCAGTCTCGCTAGTTTCACACGACAAGCTACTCTCCTCACTGGCACGACACGGAAGCAAGGAGAAGCAGAAGCTCTCGTCAATCGTGTCTTTTCATTTCATTTAATAAATACTTTGTCCTCCTCGATCATTTCGCTTTTTTTTGATCATAACTTAAGATCTAGCTAATCACGCGTGCTTTGCGCGTTTTTTTTTCTCTTCTTTTTAAAAGGTTTTACGAACGCTTTTCGGCTACAATAGCGACGTTGCCGCTGGTTGTAGTCATGTTCCATGAATGATCACCGTGGAATCGTCGTGACAGCCCATGAGTTGCGTTACGATAAATAAACGATTCAATGAATAAATAATAAAATATGCATAGCCGCTTTCTGAGAGATCGGAACAAGGGAAACCGCTAGAGTGTTCGATGGTCCAACCACGTTATTGATAAAGATTGCGCGGATCCCACGCACTGCGGGAATCGATGGACCTGACGCTTCTCGATGACTTCCGCACTCTCGCAATGCCAGGTTTTGTGGGGCAGGTAGAACACGCCAGTACGGGTGGGCATGTTGAAAAGTACGAAACGCAGCGCTAGACCCGATTCGTGTCAACGCCCCTCTCAAAGGCATGATCACTTGCCTCTCCTAACCGGCGCCTGTAGCTCTGGCTATGACGGTTCGCTGCTGAGGCCGAGGTCGCAGGTTTGGATCCCTTTATCGGGAGCCGCATTTAGATGGAGGCGAATTGCAATAACGCTTGTTTACTTAGATTTAGGTGCACGTTAAAGAACCTCCAAGTGATCAAAGTTAATTTCGAGTCCCCCACATACGGTGTGCCTCATCATGAGATCGTGGTTTTGACACGTAAAACCCCCAGAATTGTGTTTGATTAACTTGCCCCTCCCAATCCAGGCGTTGGTCAAGTGTCCTTTAGAGCAGCCACGGACTGTACGAGCACCATTTGCGACGTGTGAAATCCAGCTCCGCTACGCAAATAGCTTCTTCACCAAACTCTTCCTCTCTAACGCCGCAGCTTTCCTTCGTGCTTCCTCTCTAAGCGCGCAACTTTGCAAGAAACGCGCTCCTCCGCTATGTCTACTCGGCGAGGCGTCGACTCCAAATCCTGAAGGAACAGGCAAAGAAGCTTGGTCAACGTGCTACACGTGAGCGACTGTAATGCGATAACATTATTGAGGATCAACCCAGCTAATCCTATGATTGCGCTCACTCCAAGTCCGGGATTACGAAGCATGACGACACCCTTTCGAGGACATTTATAATGCTAGGATCTGCACAACAACTTCCCACCTTTTACTGCCACTCTTCGGCATTGGCCCAGTTTGGATTATATCATCTGCGGTATCGGTCCGTTTTACTCGGTGAGACACGCCACGGCACGTCGAACGCCAGGGGGGAGGGGGGGGGGAGCAAAGAAAAATTTTGCCCTATAAGGTAGGAACAGATTCCGACGCACCGCTGGTATCTCCGGATTGGATCGCTGATCGCTCACCAAGCGTTATCGAATTCCTACTTATCGAATCGATGCACGGACGCGCACCGATGCGAGAGATGCTTAAATGGAGAGCGCATAACGGGTATCTTGGTCTGCTGGTTCTGCATGCATGTGCAGTGCGATTCGGCCAGCCAGATCAGCCAGCTAGATAGCGAAACGAAATATAACTTGCTAAACACTTCGAAATGTATATTTCCAGGGCCATATGAAGGAAGTCATGCTGTTAGACGCTAGGAGATTCTCTCGCTCTCCCGGTGTTCTCAGTTTAAAATAAAATATTATCTCTTATTTCGTCGCGTGATGTTTGCTAGATTTACGAATACCAAGCTAGCTTATAAAATTAACTTATATTGCGTTTTAACTATAGTACTCTGCAATACTTTTGTTTCCCACTCGCACAAAAGGAGGAAGTTTCACATTCCAAATTATTTAATTAGGAGTGACTTTGCAAGTCACTCCTAACCAGCGGTAATTATCGGGGTGCGACATAGATGGATGTTTAATCCAAGCATTTTGAAAGCAGCACACAGCACCACTTGTAGCTTCATTTGAAAACCGAATGCTATGTTCACTGGAGTATGACTAAGCATCCTCGTTCCGTATGAGTATGATTATGGCTGCACAAAGCGTAAGCGCCACTGAAGAAATAGCATGAAAGAACTGCGAGGTCACACAATCTGTAACAGGTCCTGCGTTACAACGCGCACAACTTCTTTCCGTTATACGCCTTGAACGTAGAAATCACTTGGAGTAAACGAGTACTTTCACCAACTATGGGCATGAGCATCGATGAAATGCGTATGGCGCATCGATTTGATGTGTGGTGCCCTAAACGAAAGTGACAAACCGCAGCACTCGCTGCAATATGACAATTTGATCGTAAACACATGAGCAACAAAAAGAGAATGGAACTCGACGGAGGCAGTCATCCTATTGAACTAACAACATTCATTGATAGATTCATCGATCGATTGATTGATTTTTTGTTATAACCGCGCTTCGATGTGGTCCCGTGGCCGTAACTGCATGATTTGAAGTGCACCGCTCGTTTCGTTGAAGCTGAATAGTTTTGAGGTCAGGAATGCCAGCCATGCCAGGTGCAGAGGTTTGGTACTTTGGGACAAAGTTGCACGATGAGTTTTTGAACTTTTAGTTAAGCGTGAAGAACTTCTCTAAACAACTCAAGTGGGCTAATGGAAATTCCTGGCGACTTTGAATCCCTAATCAACCTCCCCCATGCGGAGTAACATGCACATGCCGGCAGGAACCCCTTTCTTCTCTTTCTCGCTTGACTGTCTGTTAAATCATGAGATAGAGAGAGAGAAAACAAAATTATGTCGTAATACGAGGGGATGTGGAGAGGTACTGGTTCACCTAGCATTGCGAGGAAATTTCTGCAATTACAATAACTTCAACCTTCTTTTTTTGAGTAATTGATGATAGTGTACGTGAGGCCAGCCTCGCTATTGCCGTCGGATAGGTGCTAACACTGCACGCATTTTTAAAACAACAAAAATAAAGCATTTTTCTACAGTTACACTCAATTTCACTTTCTTGAAGTGTGACCAAGAATTCCAAGTTTTAAGTTCGGCGAAATGAGCTTTGGGGGTGTTTACAGTGTTGCCGAACTCATTGGGCTTCGATGATGTGGAGTCTTTTTTTTTTTTCGCACGAGCTGAGAAAAGAATAGATACACAAACAATGGTTGTGATTCAGCCATTATACAGCACCTGTCGTAAGACGGCAGCATAACTGTATTTTACTTCCTGAGACCCAATAAATATGCATTAACCTCTAGCTGTGCGACCCATGCGTTATATTTAGTAGCAAACAAACTGCTGTAAAAACAAAAACAAAATTGTGCATGTAAGTACACTACTTAGGTTCGCTGAAATTGCAGCGTCAGACCCACAATTCGTCATATTATATATATGGATCTGTAAGGGGCCAAGTATGAATCTGGCACTCTGCATGCGAATTAATCCTCCAAAAACGGTCTTATCAGTGTGCTTTATGTCATGCGGATATGTGAATTCTCGCACATGTCGTCTGCTTGCAGTGAAAGAGATCTCAGTTTCGTGACGGTAACACTGTCAGACAATTCGCTTGCAACGTGACGTCGAAGGAAATCCAACATGGCGATAGGTCGCACCGTGGTAGTCTCATACGTGTTTTTGGCGTGGATTCATTTGAGTTTGGTGTCTCGTTCGTCTCACAAATTCGACTGGATGGAGAGGAAAATGAGGGTGAAGCCAATTGAGTATACGGCTATCGTATTCGTAACTGCCTCTCCTTCGCGGCGATTGCATAAATGCGTCTGGGACGACCAAGTGATGCACAGTGGAAAAATTTTTTTTTCGCAACTGCAGGTTACATGTAGCATCGACTTACCTGTTATTCGAGTAGCTCGCTGAGAAGTGACGTTGTCTCTGCGGAGACATCGACTGTGGTGGCGGGTTGGGAGAGGAGTACGGCGGAGGGAGACCGACGGTCACAAATCCAGGGTCGTCGCGTCACGAGAGAGAGAGAATCAAACAAAACAAAAACAAAATGCGCGCTAGGCCGGCGGCAAGGCTTGTCTGCAGCCGGTGCGCGTGTGTCTCTTGTGCAGACGTCGTCCGTTCGGCTGTGGGGTTCCTCACTTGCTCGCTTGCCGGACACGAGTGTGATTGTGCGGACAGTTTACCTAGGTGCCCTCACTTTACGTTAAATAACACGCCAGGCGGCGCCACGGGCGCGCCGTCACGTGACTCTCCGCGTCTTCTTTCTCCGGACGCTGCCATTGGCCCGCCGCCCTCGAATCGGTCGTCACCTACTTTGCCCCGCAGCAGCGGAGAACGACGCGGACGTTTCGGCTACGCCGTAAGACGCTGCCGCCGTAACGTTACGCAGCTTGCGCGACGAAAGGAGGGGCGAGGAGGTACTAGGAGACGCAGAGAGGCTCCATCACACGGAGCGAAGAGCGCAGGAAAAGAAAGATAGAGGAACAGAAGAACGTGCGGGCCGAGGAGGACATGTGTCGCGTCGCTCTCTCCCAAATTCGAAATAAATGGTCGACGGCGCTTCTGCCTCGCTAGCTTAATTTTCGTGGGCTGCTTCTGCTTTTTCTGTTATTTTTCTTTTCGTCTGTTTGTCTTCTGCTACTTCCTTCTGGCGCCTCGCTTCGATCGGGAACCGTGCAACCTTGACCGAATCAAAGGAGCGTGCGCGCTCCGAACCGCCCCCCCCTCCTCCTTGCTTACCTCTCTCACTCCTCCTCTCCGCCTTCCGCATACCTGGCGAGTCGTTCAACCGCCATGTTAAGGTGAAGGTCACTTGCGAGCTTCATCTTCTTCTTTTGCTCTCCTTCTGTTGCACTTTGTACGTGTGTTTTTGTTTCTAAATATGTCTCCCCCCTACCATCCACCGGTGTTCGTGGCTTCCCCTCCCGCTGTACCGAAGGAAGCAACCCTCGAGCGAGCGAGGAATCCCTGCCGAGAAGAGACGACGCTCAGGGAAGCGCGGAAACGCGGCGTTTCCGTCTGTGCGCGACCGCCTAACGGTTTTTCTGTCTCGATCTTCTGCACGAAGACGTGCGCACTGTTCGGCGTCTGTTTCCGCGTTGCACACGACGACGTGGAGGGGATACGCCTGTTCCTCGTAGGTTTGCCGGACGCGATAGATCCGGGCACCAGGATTCGCCCACGATAAGGGGGCCGTCACGCTCCGTTCCGTCTGCTTCGGGTCATTTTTGGAGCAGACGATGACTTTAGGAACAGTCATTGCAGACGTCTCCCAGGAAAGCAAGTAGAGGATAGGAAATATATGGTATACCGAGAGATAAATAAATAAACGATAACGAAACGAGGCAAGCACGAACTACAAACTGCACCTGGTCGCGAGAGAGAGGCAGGAAGTAGTTTTGGGGCAGTGTTATTGTGTAATACAGAAGCAGACGGCGAGGAAACCGCTGCGCGCCGATGTAGAAATTGAATGGAGTACTTTATGACGACACGAAGTTGGGGGGAGGACGCCCGTGAAACTTAAGGCGTTTCCGCTGTAGGGGATGGTGTTTTGAAATCACCAAAGCAAGGATCTCGGTGGGAGCAAAGCCGCAATAAAGAACGTGGTGTGACAGTTTCTTGGGCAGTTTCCGCCAACGACAAGGAAGATTTGAGCATCTTTCCATTTGCTTCAGGCCATTTTCAGAGAAGGTGCGATGTCTTTATTAGCACCGTATTAGCAGTGGTAGCAGACAGAACAGCTCGGATGGAATTTTCTCTCTAGAAAAGAGAATATGGCAGTGTAAAAGCGAATGAGATAAACGCGCTTTACACGAAGACAGTCGCTTGCGGAAGTCGAAAAAGAAAGTAATTTGGAACAGCAATTTACGTAACACAATAACGGGTAGCATCTAATCTCCATAGAATCCAAGTTAAATTTGAATGGAGTAATTGTAACACGAAAAACTCCCGTAAATCACGACGACTTTGCGCCCGGAGAAGCTCTTCTGAAATCATCGAAGACGAAAAGAAATGATTGATCTCTTTATGCGTCTCGAAGCCGCAGGTCTTGAGATGTCTAAGATACGTATAGCTCAGGTATATTCTTTATTATCGAATGTAACACAAAGAAAACCTCCGTAATCTTTAATCTTAATGCATTAGGGCATATAAACCTTCTCCTTTGAAATATACAATTGTGATGTAAATTGTGCATGTGTGTCTGTCGTGGTTATGATGATGATGATGAATGATGTTCCACATTCCCGACAATGACAAGAGAGGTGAACATGTGGCGAGCATTTCCATGGCGGCCTATAAGGATATCATTGAATGAGGAAAGGCAAGCCGCAAAAGACCAGTACTGAAGAAGGACACAAAAGACAGGACCGGCGCCGTTTGTGTCCTTCTTCAGTACTGGTCTTTTGCGCCTTACCTTTACTCATTCAAGCATGAACCAACTAGCCCAAGCAAGAGTTTTACATGAGGATATCAGCCCAAGCTTTTCTTTGTATGATGTACTGTTTGCTGCACGTTAGCGTAATCTATTAAACCACACCACAAGCCCGCGCTGTTGCATCATTCTTAACATAGCATTTCTAGGCCCTGCCCTCCTTTCAAAAGAAACTCGCCTATTGCTTTCTATATATAATAAATATAAGCAACAAAATTGTATTTATTCGATCACGTTGCCAAACTTGTGTGGTACATCACTAAATTTGCTTTGTTGTGTGATTTCCAGCCTTTCTGTGGTAATTTTGTCCTCGGTAAGTTTGTAGTCTTTGCAAGAACACTTTCTGATATTATTGTTGTTTTTCCTTTGGAGAGATGGCACATAATCACCGTGGTGGATCGGTTAAAATTTGGGCGGTTTGCAGAAAATGGATGAAAGAAGTTTTGAGAAAAAAAAAGCTATAATAGGGAGACACGTATTCTGCTTGGTGTTCAAAGTTTATAAAAACGTTGTCTGTATATTCCCGACCAGACTGGTTTCCGTCCAATACTTGATTTCTAAGTGGAAACGTCGTCATGCTAAAGTGAACCGAATCATAGGTGAATATCAGGATTTACTGTTTTAGGAAGGCAGCTGATTGGTGTCAAGAATAAAGTCTGTTATCTCTGTGCAGGCATTCTGGTAGCTGCTTCCCAACGTGGAAGCTCCGAGCGAAAGCGGTATGTTTTTCTACTATACACAGCGTTGCGCTTACGTTCATGCTGGCGCAACGTTGTGTATAGGGACCTCGAGCAAACTTATTCCTAATCGTTGGCACGCAAGGAGAAAGGGGTCAATTGTGTCCGGTTCCCCGCGCTGTATACACAATGGAGATGCCGCCGAATCTGTCCTGTGTGTATAGACATTTAGTGTCGGGACACGGCAGCGTAGGCTCGTTAGCGTGACCTCGAATTTGCGTGTTGGGCAGAATTGACGGCTCCAAGTGTGGCGGTGGTAGCCAGAATGCGAGGCCAAGCTCGTTGGTCGTTGTTAATCTCCGCTAGTGGCAGTGATACAGGCGGTAGGGGCAACGGCAGATTTGGTTTGGTGCCTACGGATATGGCTCAACCCACTACGGGGCAACGGGAGATCGGCCATGAATCGGGCGGCAGTAGGTAAAAAGGGGAAAATGCTTAAATAGAATTTTATAATTTAAGAATGATATAATGAATACTAATCGTTAATACCAATTTTCAGGCCATGTATTTTTAAAATTTCAAGTTAATATTTTTGTGCTCATATTGAGGAAAGTAAGATGATAAAATTAACACGGCGCTCTCTTTTTCTTTCAATTACAAAATTAAATGTGGCATCACATACTATTGCAGTGTCCTAGTGCCGACGCCCCATGAGGCACTATCGCTGGAGGCGTAATGACTAATCCAAGTTGGCGAAGGGGACCTTCTAGAAGTCGTTTTCTGTGCACATCGAATCTGAGGCACTCTACAAAGAAATGTTCCATAGTTTCAGGTTCGTTGTAATAAAAACATTGCGGGAAGGTGCCAAATCAGACCTTTGGGGATAAAAATTAAGCATTGGTATTCTGCAACGCATTCCCGTGAATGAAACTTCAAATTTTCTTGTTGAACACCATCTGCTGTGCCAAGAGAATATAAGGTGCTGAAAATCGGTGTTATTTAATACACACGATTTGGTATGTTTTTCTTGAACAGAAAAATTTTAAAATCTTGCGGCCGTGATGTATGCCGGCGGTATTAGGATCCTCAGTACCGGGCTTTATGAGATGCTGCCGCTAGTGCGTCTTCTGACTCGTTTAAAGTGAGTCCCACGTGTCCTGGTACCCATACCAAACGGATGAGGCGTAAACGTTGGGGTACAGATGAATAAAATTGTCGGAGAATGGTAGATGAATTTCGTATTGATAGAGCATAACAAACGGATAGGGAGTCGGCTATGGTTACGACTGAAAAAATATATATGAGGGAAGTTTTCGTGGAGCTAGAAGGATAACCGATAACTCTGCCTGAAATATTGGTGTAATGTTGGGCAGCCAAAAAGCGGCAGAATCTGACTGTTCACACTCTGTTCACATAGGCCTCTTCGTTTTTTTCTTTGTCTCTTAAAGTCTCGTGTACCGCAATAAATTTGCAATCAAAATCGTAGTGCCGTCAGTTCATGGACATTCAACAAAGTTCGCAGAAAGACATCTGCAGGTTTTCTATTGGCTGTCTAAATAGATATTTTTGAAGAATACAGTAGTTACGCTTTCTAGCGCGCCGCTCATTCAGGCAAAGAGGAAAAAATACAGACAGTTTGGCTGGCGAGATCGAGCCCACGTGGCAGAAGAAGACTCGTGCCCTACGCTGCGGAGTCCACCACCGTTACACCAAGAACTCGAAGCTGTCTGGCAGGTTCGAAGCGAGTCTGCTGGCTGCAAGCCCGTCTGGACGTCCTGCCACAAGGGCGCCGGTGCCAATCCACGTCGTCTGGACTTCCCCACGCGCAGCCATCGGACGAATGCAGACGGCGTAGCAACTCGTCTGGAACGCATCCACAATGTTGAACGCCTCGTCTGGAACCGACCGGCTGCTTCTGCCGCGCAGACGACGCCAGAATCCTCGATACGAAAGTCTTCGGAAGCCCAAGATCGCGACGATGGACGCCGCTGGTCAGCCTGTCCCTGTGATCATATTCGATTCCCGGAGCATGAGACCGAGGCGTTGTAGGGAACGCCAGGTCCACTAAGATGTCCATAATCCGGTCGTTGCTCGGTTGGCCTCCGCAATCCTTAACATCATCAGGTCGACTCCGGTCTGCTGCACCAAGCCATCTCCCGCCTTTTGGCTGCGAACTTTAGCCTCGACATAAGGCCAATACTGACCGGCACCTCGATGAGCCGCCAGAATAGCCAAAAAGCGTCCATTGTGCTCCACCCGGGAATAGCGCACCTTGCCGCCCCGAACTTTAGTTCTCATGACGAGAACGCTTCTGTCTTGGCGATGTACACAGTCTCGCCTCGTCTCGCTTGTCACGGCTGCGAATAAGACTTCGTCCCTGCGTCGTGCTTACACAACGATAGATCAGCATTGTTTGTTTAATTTAAAGTTTATTTTATATTAAAGAAGTAAATTACTGCGTTTCCTTCATTGCAATTTTCGGCCTTTATTCTGTATTGCATGTAGCTCTCACACGCAGCTGTTACATACAGCTATTTTCTGTAATTTGACGCATTGTTTCCCGATCCTATACCGGGGTTTTTTGTCTGTACAGTGTCTGTTAACTCGCACACCTCAGGCTGAATTCGCAAAGCTTCTTATCCGTAAGCGCTCTTCGCCATTGGTTATTCGGCTTCCGTATCATGTGTACCGGTGTTGTGCACTCCCTCTTGGTCCCCGTTTTTTCAAACGCTTTACACCCATTAATAAACAAGGCAAGAACAGTAGTAAGTTGGTAAAATCCAATTCGAGACGACGGGAAAACGCACTGTTGAATAAGCAGGGGAGGCAGCGTCGTGTAGCAGACGACACTTTATTCGATTGTTGCCTTTGGACCTTGTGTAACGACCAGAGAATGTGTTGTCTGCTCTCATTTATGTAGTCAGCATCCACTTGTCAGACTTTGCCCGGTTCGTCAAACAAGCGACAGGAGATTTCAGTCCCTCGACTCATGCGACAGCGTCGAGGAAATCGAACCCAAGGCGGGGCAATGGACAGCGCTAGTTGAGATCAACGTTACGTTGAACTTGAAATCATCCTACGGTTTGGTGATGTTCTTGTTTCATACGTACTGCTTACTCGCCGTGTTCATGTTGCCGTGCTTAGGAGTGAGCTCGTTGTAATGATTTTAGCCCGACCAGGACGCTGGATTTGTCACTTTGTCGCTGTACAGATATCAGTAATTTGTCAATACTTTCACTAGCTGCGTGAAAGACCGTGAAGGTAGAGAAACGTCGCAGAAGAAAACGCAGCTGACAAACAGACTGAGAAAGAAATGTTTTCGTATGCTTAAGTTGCATAATGCCTCCTTTCCTGATAGTTTTTTTTTCTTCGTTTTACTATTTGTTGTGCGTACTCTTCATTACCTACAGCGTGGCCAATCGCCCTCGTGGATATGACGCACATGTGTAGGCCATAGAAACAACAACAAATGTGGGTACGTGCTATTGATGAGGATCGTTATTCTCGTCGTCATCATCATTATCGTCATGTAGGATGACGACTACTGCTTACAATGAGTACCAAACACCCCTAGCCTTCGCAACGTATGCAACTGGACCGCTGATGGTGAAGGTTAGGGTTAGTGGGTTAATCTTGTCGAGTATTCAGGGGCCGACAAGCAGCTTTGTTTTCCACTGCTTTTAGAAAAAGCATGCACTCACACATTAAGATATGTCGGTGCTCTCTTGCATCACTATTCTAGGCGATTATATCAGTTTTCTTTGTTATTATTTTTTGGTAGCCCGAAGAAAAACAAAAACGCATTGGATAGCCTTTGCCCAATAAATAATATAATGTTTGAGGATGCAAACGACTTGCGTTTTTAAGAAGAATCCGTCTGGCGTTAATCTTCAATGACACAAACAACAGTTGACTATCGTTAACGAACTCGAAGGGACCGTGATACCAGAACGTAGTTTCCGAAAAATAAATTGAAGCGTGAAGTTTATAAACCCCCAACTCTGCAGAAGAAACAGATATCGAAGTTCTACACACTCCATCTGTTAAACGTGCGTTAATATATATATATATATATATATATATATATATATATATATATATATATATATATATATATTACGACTTACGTGAAATTGTTAGTGTTTCCGAATGTCTGACAAAAGCTCTATTCACAAATGAGTGCTTTTTTTTTATTCAACAACTATGAACCACTTAGACCAACAACGTATTCTACTGTTAATGGTAGTCCGTTTTTGATGTAATATTAGGTGTAGTTTACGTCATTGTTATATCCTTCTTTGTTGCTTGCTCTGTAATGCTGTATAATGCTGTATCTTAAGCGTACCATCACTATTAAAACAAAATGAGGTTCTTGATTTGATTGATAATGCCTTTGTTACTCAGGCAAACTAACCTCTTTTAAAGTAGACTGCCACCCCCTCCACTCCTCCCACACACACGTACATTTTTTTTATGTTCTGAAGGACACCTCTGTCCTGGTCAGAGCTGTGTTGGTAAAAAAAGGGAAAAAATATTTTCGAGACTTTTGCTTCAGAACTCAGCTGTAATCAGTCCTCAACTACTAGCATTGTATATATGCGGCACATTGCTCCTCATTTCAAACTTCGGAATTTTATTAACAGAACAATGATATGGAGGACCAAATTGCAGCGACACCAGAGGAGCATGTGAAGAGGTACATAACAGTACTAGGGACAGAAGATCATTGACGTCGAACAGAAAACAGAAAATTTGAACTGAACACGCGTGCTTGAGGAAAATGATCTGAGAGTGTGGTGCGAGTGTTGTTCACGTCGTGAAATTATGTTCAGCAATTTCACAGCATTAACATGCATAGATCTAAAAATAAAAAAGTTATTTATAACAATTTGCAAAGCGAGCGTGCGTTTCGAAAATGTATTACATCAATCTGAGTTATTCAGTGTATCTATTTTAATAATAGTGGAAAATGTGCTCTATTGTGCTCGCGATCAGCTTTACTTTGCTGCAAGCATTCTTTCATACGAGGCGACGATGCGTTTCCCTGGTTAAAGGTCGGTGCTCATAGCTTGCGTGCTACCGGCGACGAATTACCTTCGCGGTTGTAACGAGGGACTCTAGGCAGTCCTTCGACATTTCTTTTTTAAACCGCCGTCGATCCCTTACGCTATCTTCTTATTATATAGCTTATCGTCCACATAAACTAAACGGCAATGCTTACGCAGTCCAATGAATCCGTATACGTTTCGTACCGCTTGTGATCGCTGCAAATTTCACCAGATTCGAGACGATTCGGCAAAACATTCTGCCCCACCGCCGCTTAAGTATCGTGCAGAAAACGCGTGCAATTATTGCGCCGCATATAGAACGCCTGAGTTGGGGGGAAAAAGATAGTGTGGCGGATCTCGAGAACCGAGAGGCGTTTTTTCGGTGGCGTATAGACTCGCTCGGTCAGACGGGGTAGGCGAACTCGACTGACCCGTTTAGGCGAAGCAGCCGGAGGCCCTCTATTCACAACTTCGTTCAACTTCGCCTCTTTCGCTTGAATTTCTCTTCGGGCGGCAGAGAAAAGGAAAGAAAGGCGAAAAGGGGCGAGAAACGAACGAATGAAGAAGAAAAATGGCAAAGGCAAAATAACAGACCCGTGTCCGTGCGAGTTTAAGAGAGGCGCGAAAAAAAAAAAAAAGCCCTCTCAACGCCGTGTTTGTATGTACAGTCATGGTACGGTGGGCGCTGCGTACGACGGCGATCCCGAGGCCGTTGCTCGCTTCGCTAGCGCCTGGTGTTGGAAGCGGCGAAAGCAAAGGCCGCTCTTCGAGACGGCCTCGAGGCGTACGCGGCAACGCACAGCTCAACCCTGTGCCCCGTCCAGGGCAAAGACCTCTCGGCCGCGCTCGATCATGTCTGCACCGCGCACGGCGGACCTGCTCGAAGGTCGCGGAGGATGACTTCGTCAGGCGGTTCCCGAGCCACACCTGCAGGTTCGGCTCGCGTTCTTTGAAGGCCCAGGCTGGTGTGCGCAACCGTGCGGGAAAACAGGGCCCACCAAATCCTGATCTCGCAGGTTGTCTACGTCAGAAAGAACAGCCCTGATGCCCGCGCCGAATATCCGTCAAAGACGGTCTTGCCTCGAGCTACGACTTGTGCTTGGACCTAGACTAACTGTGCGTATGCGTCCTGCGTAGCCGATGTGTTCAGTGTGGTTTATGTGTGACGTTCAATGTTCACATATCATTTCGCTTTTCATCGTTCCCATCTGGCGGAGCATGCTAGGCGGACTAGGCAAGCTTTCCCGCTAGGATTCCTCAAAAAGCTAATCTTTCTGGTCGCAGGGATGAACTTGTTTGTTTGTTGCCCTCCTTGAAATAAGGAGGGCAGAAGAAATATGGAAGAAACAATGGAGGGGGGGGGGGAGGCTGTTCACCGTTAGTTCACAGCTGACTTTAAATTACGTACAACCTAGTCCGAATAACAGCTACAGTTGTTTAAGACAGCCGCTGAATTTCAAAATAACTTAACAAAAAATTGAGGGCCCAACGCTATGTTGATGCACAGTGCCAGGTACTTAATGTTGCCCTTAGTGTTAAATGACCTTCATTGACTACTGTCTTATTTTTCTTGTACAGAGTCATTCCGTGAGCTCTGTAGTCTCTATAGTAAAATGTGCTCGACCAATTCCAGAGTTGCAGCTGTCATACTAAAGAGTTGCATACTTTTGGCCGGGGCGGTAGGCGTGGTGTTATGTGTGTGAAAGAAAAGGAGTGTTATGACGATGTGAACAGAAAGCGTGAATAAGTCGTCTGTGAGATGCAATCAATGGCCTGAGAGGTGCGATTGTGTCAGTGCTTTCGCATTACAGTCACTCAACTATAGTATATGAGGACCTGATAGTTATTTTTAAGGATTTAAAAGAATGATTTATTGTGATGTTCGGAAGTTTTCTTTCTTTCGTGACGCTAGTGCACTACAACCCTTCGTATTCGATAGGTACGTCCTTGTGAAAGCTCGGTTTCCCCGAGTCTTTTTTTCTTGTGAAATTCACATTCACTCTATTCGAAGATGGACTTGGTGCGAAAATGAAAAGGATAGGCCAATGCTCACTGAATGCCACTCTGAACAAGAAAAACGGGTGTTAACCGAGGAGCCTGATTTTTATTAATCATACAATGAGAAGCCAACAAACAAAGACGCCAAGGACAACACAGGGGAAATTACTTGTACTTACTAATTGAATGAAATAAATGATAAATTAATGACAATGAAAGTGGATGAAAAAACACTTTGCCGCACGTGGGGAACGGTCCCGCGTATTTGCATTACGCGTGCGATGCTCTAACCAATTTTGTGAGTGGTTCCGCTGGCTAATACTCCCAAGGTTAGTTGTAATAGTAAAACATTAATACCTAAGGAAGTGGATGGGGAAACGGCGGCGCGTAGCTCACTTGGTTGGAGCATCGAACGCGTAATCCGATCACGTGGGATCGTTCCCCACCTGCGGCAAGTTATTTTTTAACCACTTTCATCGCCATTAATTTATCATTTCTTTAATTCAATTAGCAAGTACAAGTAATTTCCCCTACGCTGTCTTTGGCGTCTTTGTTCGTTGGCTTCTCATTTTATGATTACTGCCAGTCTGGTGGCGTTTGGCAGTTGTCTCCAGCGTCCAGCTAAGTCCATGAGGGGAGCTTCCCTGATCATGCGGGTCGTAAACAGAGTAGCCGAGAAACAGAGCGCGTGTTCTCTGTTCGTGCCGAATTTCGCATCTGGATGAGCGGAGTATGAGCGGCCGGCTAAACACGTTCAGTCACGGCACATCCGGGCGCGTCGCGTTTCATGCGGATGTGGTTTGCGTGCGGGCGATGCACTAAGCGTAACCAGCTGCAGGAGGAAAGGGAACGCGAGGAAACAACTCGAACAGAGCAAACTTGAAGGTTGCGTGTCTGCTCGTCCCCACCCGGATTTGAAAGAGAAGTACTCTCGCACGTGTGCACAAATGCACTTTCGATACCGGTCAGCTCACGGAGTGAAGGACCTCCTCTGTTGGAGGTCGCTGTCGCTTGCCACCCCTTCTGAAAGGACGCACGCGCTCGCCAAGTTCTTATTCTTTCTTATAAGAAAGTGAAGGGCGTCGATTATCGATGGATTCGTTAACCCCATGAGCCCCGCAGATCGAGGCGTACACGGGTGCCCATTCCGGTTGCGCGTTTCAAACGGGCGGACGGTTTCACGTGAGAAGAGATTTATCACTCTCCAGGAGGCTGTGCGAGCCATCCTGCGATCTGTTTCGCTTTTGCCTAATGGTGTACGTCTGTGTGGGAAGGAAGGGGAGTGGGGGAGGTTTGGGTAGTCGATCTTGTATTCCGTTCCAGCGGCAAGAACGCGTCGATTCGAAGAGGGTGAAAGGACAAACACCTTTGAACTTCCGGAATGTTTTAGCTCACCTAAGAGACTGCAATTCGGCTTGCTGTGCCGTATTGTCGCTTAGCACGAGGTCAAGGGTTCGATTCCCGGCCTCAGGGGGCGGGATGCAGATGCGGCCGTCTGCCGAGATTTCATTTCGCGTTAGGGCACCGTGGTGGTCGGACAGTAATAATTCACTGCTGAAGGAAGGAAGAGGACAACGCACACGTTTTGATTCTTTCGGTTGTTTATGCTTGCATGCCTGCTTTTCAGTAACTTGAATTCCTGACAACTTGCTCAACGTTGAGTCGTCCTAATGCACATATGATGTCCCAGGTGCTGCTATGTAATGATAAAGACAATCACTCAAGCAATGAATCAGTTAAATAAATAATGCATTCGAATAAAGGATTCATGTAAGATTATAGAAGAGGTCTACATATATAACAGTGCTATTGAATGGTTCTTCCTATATGCAGCAAGGGGGCGACTTTCCTGCACAGACGAAACGATGTAATCGCCTCAAAAATATCGCGACGCGAACATCGATAGCGATGCCTACCGGTGCCTACCACATGGCGTACAGCTTAGTAGAACCGACAAAAATAAATAAGAAAACCTGTGCCGTTTATACCGAACACAATTTCGAGATTTGACGAACTGTACTATGCAGCGAAAACGCAAGAAGCCAAAAACCCTGAGTTTCATCACCAGAACAAAAGACCTTCTTTGTTGAAATCGTCATTTTGTAACAACAGCGGAAGCAGATGGCGCGCAAGGAGGAGAAGGCTAAGGTGCAAGAGCTGACTCGGAACTAACGTTCATTCGCACACAAGGTCATTTGTACGCACGATATCGTGTCTGGATCTTTTACATAAGCACAAGCTTTTTAAACGCATGAATTAGAACACGAGGTTAATATTCAGAGCAGCACACATCGCACACAATTTCGCTGGCTGCATTAGCCAGCCTTCGATAACACTCTCGCAGAAGGGTACTGTACTACAGGCGATGACACGTACGTGCTCTTGCTTGTGCATATGTAAAACGTGTTGATTTAACGTTGTGTGCGAATAAAATTTAGTTGCGAGACAGCGCTTGTCTGGCAGTCTTCTTAGTTCTTGTGTGTTGTCTGTTTGCGCTTCTGTTACAAAATACAGTTATAACAATTCGCGCAACTGTCCATACTATTGTTTTAAATCCTCGTCGCGTTGTTACGCAGAACGCAGAAAACGCGAATAGATCGAATGAACCAAAGGCGAAGAGCCATACGGGATACCCAGACTTTTCTGCCTTCGCAGCCACGCGCTTATGACGTCACGGTTTTCTTTACATATATAGAAATTTTCGTGAAAGCTAAATGTAGTGTAGGTACCCTAACCTGCGGACTCCGCTTTCCTAAAGGCTAGGTACGGACCCTAAAGACTAGGTACGCTAAGGCTATGTTTCACTGCCGGTTTACAGGCTTCTTTTTTTTTTTGCGTACCACTATATAGGCGCATAGGTTACCCAAAGCACGGTTCGTATAAGGAAACACTGGCGGAATATTTGCGATAATTTTGAGCCACCCGGAAATGCAATTCACTCTTGTTTCTGGGAGTTGTATGGGTGTTGTCCAAGTTCACGCCCCAGCGATGGGTGCCATCCTAACATAACAGAAACAGACCTCGAAGGCTATGTTTTTGCGGGCTGTATTCGCCGGTAGTGATTGAGCAGCCGGAAACACGTCATTGCGGCCATGTTTCACATAGCACCTATAGCTACGACTCTAACGCGTAGCGTGGAGTTGGGGGGGGGGGGGGGGGGGGGTTCGTAGCGTAGAACAGGAAGCAGGCTGGGCGGGAGGCGTTGGTGATTGGCTGCTTCAAGTCGCAAACAGTAGCAATCTTTTGTGGGTGTGGCCACATACCGTTTTCGTCGACGAGATGTTTGAGCACAGGGGTCTGACGCTCACAGAAATGACGCTTCTTGGTGTTTAAAATGAGGCCAGCTTGTTTGATGCAGTCCAGAACAACGCCTAACCGTAACAATATGAAGCAAACAGACAGCGTAGCCAGAAAAAATAATATCTGAAATGAACTGTTATGCTTAACTGAATTGGAGAAATAGTCCAAATATAATCTAGGGATTTCATTCTACAAATATATGTCTAAGGGACTACCATCAATCTGCTTCTCACCTTGTGACCTGATAGCTCATAGTCACACTAGATTTGCACTCAATAATAATTTCTGTCTACCTAAAGTGCGAACTGACTATGGTAAACAGACTGCGGAATTTTCCTCAATATCGTTTTGGAATACCCTACCACCTATAATCAAAAATGCTAAAAATTTATACCATTTTAAAAGAGAACTAAAATTATTCATAATAAATACATATTGAAGTTGTCCATTTTTAATAATTATTTTTCTTTTTTTATGTTATCATTCTGTTAACAAGTGTTTTTATTACTCATATGCTATAAAAATGTTTTGATATTACTCTAAGCTCTCATCTGTGCTACTGTTGCATTAAACATTGTATAACATCATACGTGTCTTTAACAGGAGGTCCCGATACAGTCTTTGACTATGGGACCTCCTTATGTATACTACGCACATGTAATCATCTGTACTTTTACTAATAAATGAATTATGTAATATATGAAAAGTAAGGAAAGAAAGGGAATTACAAAAAGAAAACTTGATGCGGGTGTGGATCGTGCCCTTTCAGTGTGATGCTTTACCAATTAAGGTATGGCGGCGGCCATTCTGTCGTCGACATTCTTGGGAATTTGTGTATGTGCACGAGAGGGGGGGGGGGGTTATGCAGCGCCACTCTCGGATCTATTGGCTTGTTGGGCACAATTCGCACTTGAATGAACTCCGCCTAAAATGACCAAGAAGCTGATAGAGCGGGATGACGCCTGTTTGTCAAGTGCGAATATTTGTCACGCTGGAGCGAGTATAATATACACGGGGCCAAGGTGTGCTTGAAAGGTGGAACTGCGTCACCAACATACGAGCGAGTGGCACTCACTTAACTAAACAGAGCCTCGATCGATGAGATGGGCAGGCGTCAGTCGCAGAATCTAGGATAATTGCGTCGAAAAATTTCGCCACTTCACACAGAACAGACCTCGAAGGAATTGGGCAGTAACCGAATCTCACATTTGGCAACTTATGCAGCTTCAAGGCAGGCCATCTTGTTTTCCATTAGAGACGACTTGTTTCTGGGATTTATTTTGGCTATTTCTATTTTCACTTCGTAGATCTGGAAATGACCCTCCCACTGTAAACTTCAGATAATGGTGACCGCGGAGGTAGACCCGGAAGACTTCGTGAAAAGCGTGAGGAAGTGCGAACAATGGGTGACTTAGATAGCTTGAAGGAGGCCCTGGTTCCGTCTGCCCTTGCTCCGAAACAGGTTTTGAATAAGAGCATATATACTAACACCCTCCATGAACGTTGCAGCAGCTGGACGACAGTATACGACTTTGAATTTCCGCGTCCGCTCCGCATTGCATTCCAGTTCCGGTTTTCTGGTCTTCCAGTACGTACATCGCCCATTTAATTACCGAAGCCTAATTTACTGACTTTATTAAGTAGGATCCATTAAGCTTAATGAATTTGTTGCCTATACCCATCCTAGCGGCTGTGGTTACGGTGTTCTGCTGCTGAGCAGGAGGTCATGGGTTCGATTACCGATAGCCGCATTGCGGTGGGGCGCAATGCGAAAACGCTTATCGTATCATGTGTTGGATGCACGTTAATAGAGCACCCTGGGGCGAGAATTAATCCGTAGGTATCTACTACGCCGTGGCCATCAACTAACTGTGTAAATTTAAGAGATTAACTCAGTCTTCCAGCCAGTCTGCACCGACGTGAAGCGTCTCTTCTGTGTCGGTTGTGGCTTGTAGTTGCCTTCACGAATGCCTACTCAGCACTAATTGGAATGGCTGATAGTCCTGCATGTGATGTTTGCGGATGCGAGGAGAACATTGACCACTTATTGTGCCGTTGTCCTCAATTTCAAGCACAAATACAATCTTTGTCCAACACATTGAGTAAATTAGACGATCGTCCTCTGAGTGAACAGACAGTACTAGAGCACCGTCCCCACCGATCATCGGCTCAGAACGCAGTGAAGGCACTTCTGTGCTTTCTCAGGACTTCTGGTTTGCGCGAGCGGCTTTAACTCAAGTACTGTCCGTACACGTATACACACGTTCTCTCTCTTCCCTTTCTCCCTTCCCCCAGCGTAGGGTAGCAAACCAGACCCCTGACTGGTTAACATCCCTGCCTTCCTATAGTCTCTCTCTCTCTCTTCTAGACATTAAACTCAATAATAATAACAAAAAAGGCTGTGCGTTAACAGAAGCTTTTTTTCTGAGACTATATTTGGGAATTTGGTCCATTTCTTATGAGATATTCTCGGCTTCACATCGATAATTAGCTCACCCTATAATTTAGATGATATGTTGTTTTCTTTTTAACAACACAGGGTCATTATAATTTCGCACAGTGCGCATTACTTCATGAATTTTCCCGTTCATCGTCTTCGACATGACCCCCTCCCCCAAATCTCTTCGAAATTCGGTTGCGCTAGCTTCAGTGGTTAACAAAATTATCTTACATTTACTTTGCATTTATAAGCAAATAAGAAATAAATTCGGCGAAATTCGGAGCCCGCATCCTTTGTCGCATCTATCGCGCAAGTTAATATGGGTGGGCACCGAGAGCAGTCTAAGCTAGAATGCTAGAAAAAAAAAAAAACGCCAGAGAGACATTGTAGCACGTGCGTAATATTTACAATAAATGTCTAGCATCAATAACAGCTTCACTGTATAGTGTGCAAGGCGCGCTGCTCTGTATTTCATGTTGTCGGTCGTGTCTCGTTGCGAGAAACATTGCGCACCTTTTTGGCGTGCTTAAATGGGAGCCGTGGTCGGTGCTCGCGCTTAGGGCCGATTTACGCTCGAGCCGCTCATCGCCGCAAGCCGCACCACACGCGTGCGGTCGCGCGAAAGATTGCCCGTATCAAACACTTGTGCACTAATTTCGGTTTACAATGTGTATGGTATACACTGTGCACACAGTGTAAATGGTAATTTGTGCACAAGTGCTGGATACGTGCAATTTTTCGCGCGACCGCAAGCGTGCGGTGCGGCTTGCGGCGATGAGCGGCTCGAGCGTAAATCGGCCCTTAGCGTGCGCTGCGTTTCTGGGTCCGCATTCTCAAAAACTTCTTATGCTAGAATTGTTTGTAAGACGGAATTTCAGCCAATCCTTGTGCGCGACATATCTTCAGAGAGGCCAGTGGTAAGCAGGACTTACTACCGAATACCTTCGTGAATTCGAGCCCTGGTTCGTCTCGGCCGGTGAGCAAACCGAAACTGCAGAAATGTTGCAGTATCGCGAAATTTGTAGCAGTGACAGCGGCAGCTGGTGTATGATACTATAATGCACTAAAGCAGTCGCAGTTTCACGTATTTGGCACAAAACGTTCGTAGCTGCGAGCGAATATTCAGCTTTGGAGAACCACGCCTTTGATCGATTGCCCGGCATGCCGTGTCTGTCTGTCTGAAAAACATTTATATACATAAGTTTTGCACAAATACTAGGTGGGCTACCCCTTACGGGAGCCCATTGGCGTCGGCCTCCGCCCGAGCCCGCTCGACCAAGGCAATATACAGGCTCGGACTCGGGACTCTGGTTGTGTTTTTGTAATTAATAATCAATAAAGTTTGTCCTCTATCTCTGACTCTGACCGCTTCCTCTTGTGAACAACTGTGGCAGAACAATAATATCCTTTGCGTGGATGCAACGGTTCGATGCCGAAAAGTTGACTGCAGTCTGAAACAGTCTTTCTGCTGCTTCAGACTGGATGCAGCCTTCACAAATTCAGTCCCCTTCATCACTGTAGTGGCTGTCTCCCCCATATGCGACCGCTACTAGTTTGAGGAGACCATGGAGCAATTAATATGTTAGTGAACCCGCTCTGACGTCCAGCGTCAGCCTCTTCGGAGCGCGTTCAGCCAACTGTATGGTTGAGCCTTTGCAGAGGCAAATATCATGTGTGCTTGGGCTCACATATCATGAAGCCAGAAAGCTACGTGTGCTCGAATGAATTTTAAAAAGAAAAAGATATCGAGGGGCCAGAAAACATGCCGATAGACACCGTGTGTCTGCCACTGTGTGTTTGAAATCTCTCCTTCTACGCTTTTTGTCTTATTTCTTTCAATCCCTCATATCCTTTCTTCCGTGCAGGGTAGCCAACCCCTATCCGTGCCTTGTCTTGTTTCTCTCTCTCTCTCTCTCTCTCTCTCGCACTTGCTCCATGAGTGTTGATCAATGAAATTCTATCCGTGACATTTTCTTTCTGCTTGAATTTTTATTTCCCTTTCACTGTTTCTTTCCGATTTCCGGTAGCTTCTCTTGCCCTGGTGCTGGTTTATCGTTGGCAGGTGCACAGTATCCAGCACCGTAACACAGTCGTCGTGAGACAGCGTGTTTAGCTCTCGTACTTCGTCGAGGCCGTGGTAGTGTAGTAGCAGAAGTGTAGTCTAGTAAGGCCATCTGGTCGTCGGCGTGCTGCACGGTCGTCTGTTTCTCTGACAAAGCAGGATCTACGACAGGCATACATTCCTCTATCGTTGATTATGCACATATGCATGCAAGAAAGAGACAGAAAAATAATCTTAATTAGTCCCAGAGGGACTGAGGAGCCCGTCCGCGCCCCCTGGTAGGCTCATGCCTCCTGGCCCAGCACGTTCTCGACGTGCTGCGCCAGGAGCGGCCACTATAGTTTTTCAAACTTTCGTGGAGGAGGGGTCCACCCCTACCAGCTGCCGGAACGCTGGTTCTGTGGTGGTTTATAAAGTATTATCTTTCTGAAGATGGAAGTTGCCGGGACACTCCCACAAGGTGTGTTTATTTGATGGATAGGCCCCGCGTTGTTTGCAAGTGGGGGTGCCTGGGTCCCTGTTTACATAATGCGTGCAGTGCGGTGTGAGTATTAAGTGTCTGGTGCTTTTCGTATGATTGAGGCGTCCTCTCTCGAATGCGGGTAGGGTGGTGCGTTGTGAAGGGCTGATGATTCCCTGCGAGTTTTCAAAATATGTAGCCTCTCGTTCCGCTGCTTCTTCCGCTTTTTTCCGGGGTTGTAAATGTCTTCAACAGGCCAAAGGATGGTGGGTCCCGGATTTTCTGCGCGGGAGAGCTTGTGTGCTCTTAATTTGCTCGCAATCCTTGATGGCCTGGAACACATTGTATACGTGCATGTGCATGTTAAGCTTTGTGCGTATGTGTAAAGACAGTTCATTATTTTGAATGTCTCTGCAAGCCCCTTCCTTGACTGTCTGTTCGTATCGTAATCGGGTCAGATGTATGTCCCATTTCTGGTACTGCAAGCATTATAGCCATCAATTCCGCGTCTTGAGGCATTCTGACTCTTGAGCAACTTTTCAAGAGTGACAAGCCATGGCCCATGAGTCGCGAGCTGCTGCTTTTGGCGTTGTGACTGGCATCTCTATTGCATGTGTTTTTATCGTCTGTCCCCTGAATTATTTTGATTCGTTTTCACCGCCGTTTTCGATTCGTTTTCGAGTGCATATTTTTTGGGAATGGAGCCTGTTTTTATCCTTGACAAGACATTCAATGGTTATAACTTCAGCGGAAAGGGGGGTAGGTTAGCAGTGTCGTAACTCAGTCTGTTAAGTATACGTCGGCTCTGATGAGATGATTGAAGCCTTTGTATTTGCGCCTGATATTGGATGTCTATTCCGTCTTCTAGTAAGTCAAGAGATGTGGCGTCTGTTAGTGTAGCCTGTCGTAGCATGTTCGATTGTTTGGTTATGTTTCATAAGGTCAGTAGACATCACAGCGATTGCGGTTATCACTCTATCTACAGTTCTTTTCTCTTCTAATTCAGCGTTTCCTTTATTTTGCATCTTCCTTCGTCAGAGAGTTTTCCAGAAATATTAAGACCACGGGATCAACAATGGCTGAGGCTTCACCCACTTGTGGTCATCTGTCATCGTAGTTATCATATGCGTAAATGAATTACCAAGTTTCAAGAGGTTAGTAAATATTGAGCAGCAAAGCGCATTAGTAAATCGACGAATTTGCCTTCTACCAGCCGACCATATCCATTACGAATGCAACGAGATCACATAATTGTTAGGTACCCTTTGTAAATGTATGTATGTATGTATGTATGTATGTATGTATGTATGTATGTATGTATGTATGTATGTATGTATGTATGTATGTGTGTGTGTATGTGTATGTATGTATGTATGTATGTATGTATGTATGTATGTATGTATGTATGTATGTATCCTTGCAGCAGATTCGATTGAGCTACTCGTAAACAACGGACAACAGACGGTATAGGACAAGGAACAAGCCGTCAATCACGAACTCGTAGCGTAAGCAGCGAACTCGTGGCGTCTGTAACCGAGTCAACTACGGTGGTTTCGACAATCACGACACAACCATCACCGCGACAGACCGAGAAATTGATCTTGCGACGCACGCGGCACATGGCGCCGATATTTTCGACAAACGACGATGCCGCGTCTTCCCCTGCCGAACAGCCGAAGAGTAGTTTTCGCACGGCCCCCTTTCTCGAGAAGATGCCGCGGCGCATGGCCGAGCGCCTCTGGAATCGCGAAACTTCCGCTCCGAGGACTGGAAGCTGCAGTACCGAGGGAGGGAACAGCCCGGCTCGGATACGAGGCTTTTCCCCTCCGCGTCTCCTTCTTCCTCCCCTTCTTCAGGCGGCTAAGCCCGAAGAGGCAGAAGGAGGCACGCGGCGCACGCACCGCCAGTGACCCAGTGACCTCCGGCAACCTAGAATCGCGCGCGATGCTGGCATTCTCCGGTAGACTCCTCGCCCTCGAGCTATCTACAGGTGCTGCTGCCGCCGCCGCTCCTTTCTTGACTCGCTTTAGGCTGCCCACGTTTTTTTTTTTTGCGTTTCTTTCCGACTGGCCC